>NC_073696.1:256680453-256988146 GCF_029784165.1 Wyeomyia smithii
CATCCGAATAGAATGAAGAAAATCGTTTGGAAACGGACTTCGATTTTTGAAATTGGACCACTGTATATGTTGCCGAAAGACGTAATTCTACGTCAAAAAATCAGTCGTTTCGAAAGAGTCACTCGTAGTTCCTTAGAGCTCCCTGATGGTACGTACCGGGTTACGAAGAGTCTTTGCGCGGACCTCCACTTTGCGGGTTCCGCTGCTCATTTCGATAATCTAATACAGAAGTTGATGGTCAACGATACCGAATACACCGTAAACAGAAATAAGTCATTAGTTACACTCAATACTGAACTTAACACATTTCGCATTTTTTCCCGCCGCAGCCTGTATACTGGCATGTTCAACTAGAGAGCATAACACTCGTGGTTCGACGTGGTTTCTCACGTCACGGAAAAAAACCCTATTTGTCCAGGATCAATTCGGATGTGTATGTGGAACTGCTGGTTAAAGCTAAGAATTATATGCCACAAGACTGCATTTTTCAGCAAGATAATGCGACAATTCGTGTCAGTAAGACAAGTATTCAAAATCAATGCCTCAATAAACTATGCTTCAGTTGAGCCAACATATGCAACTGTTTAAATTTCATTAATGTCACTCGTCATTGATTGAACATGGTTGGATTTTGCTCAATGTTGTTGAATTCAACTTGCCTATTCGCTACTATCCTGTTGAAAAAATATATCAATCAATGTATAACACGTTTAGGAAGCATTTCAGCTATCGATCAAAATATTGGTGCTTGAATTCCGTTCTGTGGTAGAAAAATTTTATGCATTCGGAAAGGGCACTATGTATTGAAATAAATGTTTCAGTGGATGTTTAAAAACCCACCAGACGGAATTTCTTCTATATTTCGACTGCCTTAGCAACTTGAACTGAACTTATGATGATTCTTCAACATTTTGTTAGAATCTAAAACTTTTTCGCTTGAGCTTGACGACCGCACATTTCGTAGTTACTTCTCCGTAATGCATCTGAGCTAATAAAGTTACACAAAGAAGCACGTGCATGGCTACTTGGGATTAGTTTACCATCTTCAATAGACAGCAATTCAGTAGCTTGCAGTAGCTTTGTATAGATCGATAACAGCGCCGGCTGCGTCCTTATATTCGTTATGGTAAACAAGGAAGGTTTTAGGGAGGTTGCTCCCAGCTCATATGTCTCACTGCTTCAAAAAAAATATTTCCGGAAAGAATATCTTTCATTTTCTTTTTCAACGCACCTATAAAGTGTATTCTAACTCATTGAACACTTCGTAAAATTGATACAGACACTGGGAGTAGTCTGTTATGTATAACACATTATACAACGAGTAAGCACTTCTATCCAGCTGCACCGATGGAAAAAAAATCGCTTCTAGCGACTAATGAATACGTATAAACCAAGCCTATGATGCGTTGACATCGTCGTCAGTGTGCGAGTTATTCTTATTCTTCGCACATTTGCAAACAGACCTCCATGGTAGGTGAATAACGAAGATCACAAAAGAGCACCATATAAAAAATCGTTACTGGTGCACTCTCTCCGCCTTCCTTCTTACGATGTACTTTTTCATCGTGGGAGCACGCAATATATGTTATTCTCTATGTGCACAGCTGAGATTGGATCGTAAATATTTACTCAATGATGGGGATTTTTTTTTCAAGAGAGTTCGTGTTTTCCTACTCTCACTCAACTCAACGGGGTTTTTTTTTTTGGTGGTAGCTGGTAGGTGCAAGCGCAAGTGCAAATTGCTAGTTGGTTAGAAGCTTTTGTCGGTATAAGGTGTCAAGATGGACAAAGGGCTAAGAAAAAATAATGTATCCGAAAAAGTTCGGCAAATGTTTGTGGCGGAGAATGGCAATTTCCGATGCACGGCGGTGGAAAATTGTAGCTATCGGCCAAAAGTCATTAACGTTACGAACTGCCATCGTAACTTTTTCTCTCTCAGTTTGCCATGATCAGACAACAAATATTTAGCTAACCGTTTATGGTTTTTTCATAACAAAAAATGAGATTTCGGAAATATTAACTTAAACAACTTTTTTAACAATTTTAAATTTTGTGTATTGATAATGTAAAGCAATGCCTTGGTGCTACATTCCGTCTTGAAATTTGAACTTCTGTTTATTATACACAGACTTCGCAGCCAACTGTTGAGTGTACAGGACAATTGCGGGGCTAGAGCTACGATCCTTCTGACACTATTAGTTTTCCCCGAGCTGGAGAGAGAGAGAGAGAGAGAGACTTTTTTATTTCAAATAAAGTTGTTCCTTGATCATTGACAAAATTTATTTTTTTGACGTAGAATACGTCTTACGGCAACATATATAGGGGTTCAACTTCAATACAGGGATCCAATTTCGAAAACCGAAAATTGTCCAACTTCAAACGTTCTAAACTCAGTCAGTTTTCAACCGATTTCCGTCATTTTTGCAGCAATCGATTGGAAAATCATTTAAGCAACCGTCCAAATGCAGAAAATTGTAATCTGACTGTTCGAAATATTGTACTATTGATAATTGTTGAACCTTGTCGAAACGTAAATGTCGACCTTTGATTGGTTGCTTGCTGCCTTTCCCTAAAAAGGACGACAGAATAGAGTACCTAGTTAGCCAGGAATGCACTCGTTGGGCTATATAAGAGACTGCTTCTCCTCAAGCAATCTCAGTTTACTAGCAGCAGGCAGCAGCGGCGGACAATAGCAGCGATGGCAGTGGGCAAACGCGGCGTGGAGCAGCAGCGGGCAACAACGGCGGCGGTAGTGGTTAGCTGCAGAACCTAACTTTTTCAGTTCGGCTCCCTTTTGATCTGAGTTGGACCCTACCAGTGGTAATTCAATTCAGATATCGTTGGGTGAATACAGCCAGAAATTAAATGAGACTCGCACCGCCAGGTGGTTTGAGAAGCCACCATCTTCAAGGGTGTATATATAGGGTGTGTGCACATATATAACGTGTGTGAATTTTTATAGCGTGTGTCGCTAGCGTGCGTGGCTAGCTATATAGCGGGTGCATGTCTATAGCGTGCGTGGCTTGCGTGTGCATGGTTATATAGTTTCTGTGCTTGTCTATAGCGTGTCTGTGCATGTCTATAGCATGTCTGTGCATGTTTATAGCGTGCGTGGCTAGCTATATAGCGTGTGTGCATATCTACAGCGTGCGTGGCTAGCTATATAGCGTGTGTGACTAGCAGTATAGCGATAAAAATGATCATATATAGTTTCAAATAAATCATCTCATGTTGATTTTACACAGTAAATCATTCAGAACTAAATCAAAAATTTGCCATGTCAAAAAACAATATTCAGTTGTCAATGAATGGCATTGACAAACATTATTGTTTGCGCCAGTGAACCTGAATCACATAATTTTTCGCTCAAGTCCTACTATTTGCAGCGATCAGTTTTAAAATTATCTACGCTACTGAAAACTGCAGAAAATTGTTCGTATTAAACCTAGGTTACCGGGAATGCACTATTGGCCCTCATCGTAGCCACTGCCTAAATTAAGTTTTCTCAGTGCAACTTGATACAAAAGACAGCCACAAAACAATACAATTTCATTCTTGTTTTGGATATGGCGTCAAGTGAAACTGCTTAGCTGCACATAGCTTCTGCTGTTGTTCTTTGTCGTTACCGGTGCCGTCTGTAGAGGTAAACGTCATCTGGAACAGAGAGACCATTGAACTGATTAACCCCATTGAGTGTATTCCCAAACCTATTGCAAGAAAAACATTGACTTAAGACAGGCTGTCGTATTCTAGGTTAACTCTGCGGTCGTGTCTAATAAACAACCTCTTCAACTTTTTCACGATGGGTAATTCCTTACATATAATTAGTTGGTGTTAAGTCAGATTAACATTTTAATATAAACAAATTCTAGATTTACTACTCTTTGAATTTCGGAGTTTTCAAGCTTTTGTGCAATTTTGATGTTACGGGCCCGTTTGATTTATCACTAACAGCACGTTTCTCCTACTTGACCCATTATGGCCAAACAACATCTGTCGTTACAAACCCAACCAACTTTTCAGAAACAAACCCCCTGTGGTCAATGAAAGCAAATAAATATGTTACCCAAATGGAACCATCGAACCGCACTGTGTCAACAGGGTGTGTTACAACTGATTCAATTGTGACGTACGGAGAACTTACAAAACAAATTTCTTCTAAATATGTATTAAGAATTTTTTCCTTACTGTTACAAGTGTATACAAATTTTAATAAGTAACTGTTTTCAGTACAGAGCATATAGCTCTGAAACTAACCTTATAATCGTTGTGGCAATGCTTTTCGGTCGGAGGGCTGTGGAATGAGCGCGAAGCCTTTTAAGACCACTATTGTTGGCCCTAACTAGTGTTTCTTGAACTGGTATTCCGCGAACATTCGACTAATTGAAATCAGACCAATCAGGAAAAAAACTTCGATGAGCTTTTTATCATACCAATAGTTTCTCCTCTATGTTTTTTGAACTGTTGTAAAAGATAGAAAAAGTTTTAATGATTTGCAAAATATTGCAGATTTTATCAGGTATTAATCAGGCATTAGACGTAAAAAACACTTGCCATATTTTGTTTGGATTTAAGTTGCATAACATTTTTACTAGGGTAAATATGTTTGTTAAATTAGCCGTTACAAATTTGATCTGTAAATACTTTATGTCATTTGTACTCAGAAATATAGAAAATTGAAAAGGAAGGGAAAAAAAAGATCTGAGTCGTTATGCTTATATTCCAAGTTCCTTGTTGAATTTAGTATGAATAAACAAGTCCAGTGATAATAAAAATGTCGTTGCCAGCATATGTTTAATAAGAATGATAATTCTACAAACCTCTACAAATTTTTGCTAAAGATTTTGCTAAAGAAGCTTTATTTTACCTCTCGGTGTTATTTCTGTACTTCTGTACAAATATATTCGGTTCAACACAATTGGCATACAGCACTAAAACCTGAAAATCACAGCACTGAAACGTGAAAATGCAGTATCAAAATCTGCAATAATGCATCCAAAACCAGTTCAAAAGCAAGTCAAGCATTATTCAAAGATTTTCAAAACTCCATCCCCTCTCACTCTTCCATAACGTTACTACCCAAATCAGTATGAGGAAAATATTCCATTCACTAATCATAACAAAAACTAGTGAGTAATGTCATTGACGAAATCGCAACGCAATACAACAAACGTATGATTTCTCGGTAACAAACATAGCACATTTTGGTATCTGTTTGGCTGCTATAGAAAACCTGCTGAAAAAAATACCATCCGAACTACTTACTCTCCCTCCCATCATCATCGCACCGCATCATCGCTGCTGCGTCACTGCGATGCGAGATGCAATCCAACCAACATTTATGGGACTCTCAATTATTCTTTTGCTTGTTAACAATTAATTAATTGCTATCGTTTTTTTCCTACGATGCGCCACGTACGAAGAGAGAATTACAACGGAGCAACGCGCATCACTCTATTCTCAGAGTTGTATGTAGTCAACTGTTGTATTTGTCATCTCCGAGTGACCAAGGCACCAACATTTTATTACGTATTGAGAGGATACAATTTTAGTCATGAACTGTGCACTTCATGATGTGCACAACTCAAGATGAAAAAACAATCAGCTCAAAATCATTTCATTTCCTTCACTGTCCAGCTGCGCTCGTACCCGCAGTTTTACCTATGTTCGCAGAAAAATTTATATCAGTAAATCATGATACCTCCAGGGCAACATAAATGCCTTTTTTTTTAATTCATACAAATTCATACCACCCAATTCTGATTGCCTTGTCCCCGCATCTCAAATTTCAAACTGATACCGATTTTCACTTATTCGTCTCCGTTTTCTTCATGCCATCCTCCAGGAACTTCTCAGCAAAACAGAGATGGAAGACCAGGAACAGAACTTTCCCTTCACGAGCCGTCCTGTGCAATCCAAGCGTGCCTCGGGTCGGCCCACGCAGGGCGGCTCCCTGCAGGACCTCCAGGAGGCCAGTCTGCATGATTACTGTTACTCGGAGTTTCCCTTCGCAAACGACTGCTACACCAATCTGGGCGGGTTGGGAATGCAGACCTCCCGGCGGCACCACGGTATCGGCAGCTCCGGCGTAAGCTATGGTCCCGGTGGTGGCGATCGGGCCATGAATCCCCGACAGAAAAAATACACAAGCTCGGTGTCTTCCCGGCAGCGGGAAGGCGGCAGTCTGCCAAGCAACGTTAACGTCGAATATCCGGTTTTCAACGAGGTTGGTCATCATCATACAACCGGCACGATCACCAAAATCAAAAAGCGAGAGGGCGGTTCGAAGAGCGACTACAGTGCGATGTTACTAACAGCACCTATGACTAGCGCTGGGGCAGCCGAACTTATCACTACAGTAGCGGAGGTCGCCGGAGGTACCGGTTTCTCCAGTGGAATGAAAAATACCGAATCTCAGCTAATTGACGGCTGCGGCGGTGGCATCGGCGGAAGTCACACCGTTATCGACATGGGAGAGCTGGAATCTGACGAAACGCAGCATCTGCTGGCACACGATGCCTTGCAACAGGTAGGATTGATTCTGGTTTCTTATTTGCAAAAACATTCAAGTTTTTCGTTTGAATTCTAGAACCTGTACGACTCTGTGTTGGACGATTTCGAGGGAAACAGCACGGATCTGTACGGCAGTACATCCAACACCGGAGGCGGCAGTACGACCGGCGGTGCCGGAAGTGGTTGCAGTGCGCTGAAGAAAATTCCACGCTTCCCGACTGCAAGTTACACTAGTCATGCCAAACTGGAGATTGGCGAACCGTCGTCCACGGTGCGACCTTCGTCGGTGCATCACGTCGACAAGACCGTTTCGCTGCCAATGCTGGAAAGCAACAAGAGCGTCGACATCACACCGATCCAACTGGGATCCAGCTATCAGGCTGTCAAATGTATCGTATCGAGCGACAGCAGCAAGAGCGACCAAGCGAAGCACGTTATGATGGGCATCAGTACCAACAACGCCAAGTACATCACGACGCAGAGCTTCAATCAGATAATTTCACAGGTAGGCAGAGTAATTGTTTTGTTATGATCAATTACATAATCTTGTTTTTTTTCTGATAGAAATATTTGGATGAGAACGGAAATTCGGTGCAGCAGTTCGGCAGTTCCGCTTCGTCATCCGCTGGCGGAGGTGGAAGCGGCACCGGGGGTAATACCGGAGGAGGGGCAAGTGGCAATAATAGTTCGTCATTAGGAGGAAGTGGTGGCGCAGGAACCGGAAGTGGAGGTGGCAAGAAAAGCCGCAAACAACCGAAATCCGATCGCAATACGGTGCTTGTCATACCGGAGAACATCGAGGGCTATCGGGGCAAGGATACCGATATTGAGTCGCTGGTTTGCTACATTGAAAATAAGGACAAACAGAAAGAGGGTAAAGGTAGCGGTGGTGGAGGAGGAAATGGAACCGGAAACAGTGGAAGTGGAACTAATCCCAAGAACGGAACGCTGTTCAAGGTTGGTGCTAGTAACAACAGTGCTGGAAACGGAAACAGCGCTGCTGGTGTCGAGAATGGGCTTACCGAAGAGAAAGCACCGAAGAAAAAGGGGGAGAAGAAAAAAGAGAAAGCCAAGCTGAAGAAGAGTAACTCACTGGAGGAATTAAGCAGTTGCAGCAGGAAAAAGCAGCAAGCGGAAGACGAACAAAACACTCAACGGCAACCTAATAACACCGTCGAGCAGCAGACAGTTTCTAGAGTAACGACAACACATGAAGGAACAGAACCCAGTGTGGTTACGTTGAGAAACAACAAGACCAACAAGAAAGGTCAAAACTGTAACAGCACTGCATCTTCTTCGGCTTCTTCCACAACCTCATCGCAGTCTTCGAAGGATACTGCAACGAGTACGGCAACAGGAGGTGGTAAACGAGGTGAACGGAGATCTTGGGGGACAGAAGAACTTAGCTTCTTGGAAGACAAAAATCAGGTTGGTGCAAATGGCAACGAGAAGGCTGAGGAAAAATCTTCCTCCTCTAAGAAGGAAAGTAAAAAGGAAGCCAAAGATAGTGCTGAAGCGGCTATCCCGACCTTCAATCTCACCAAAAAGCGCGATTCTCTTCGGATGTCAGTGGAGTCACTGTCCGCGGTTAGCGTTAGTGGAACAGCTGAGACGGCCGAGTTTCATGTCGTGACAAAAAAGAAAAAGATGAAGAAAAAATCTCAAAGCTTATTTGCCGAAGAGACAAACACGGGAGCCGGCGGCAGCATAAGTGCGAACAACAAGCGACACTCGACTGTTGGCCAAGGTTACAGTATGGGCAGTGCCGGTAGCGGTGGCCGCAACGCAAATGTGACGGGCCGATATCAACCTAGTCACAATTTCACGAACGATCGCGACGTTTACATGAGTTCACTAACAACCAGCGGAAATGATGTTTCACGAAGGAAATCCACTTCATCGATGCCACCGTCGGAAAAGTCTGACTCTAGTGATGCCGAATCGGTACAGTCGCTTCCAATCGAACCCACCCGGAAGCAACAGCAAAAGAGCAGTGCTGCAGGTCACCAACCGAACCGCAACCAGCAGTCGGGAATGGTTCCACAGTCTTACGCAGATATCGCACGGATTCCAAACGCCGATAAACTGAACAACAATCTGTTAGGAAACAGCACAAGCAATAGTACTACGTCAGCACTGGACAGTACGAGTGCGGACCGGTGGCCACCGGTGCAAGCCACAGCAAGTGAAGATTTAGCTCAAGCCCTAAAATCGCCGTCTGCGTTCCCTGAACTAGTCCCTGATTCATCGTCGTCAACGCTGCCCCAAGCACAGCATCAAAACCAGCAGCAATATCAACAGCAGTATGTGAATAATAGTGTTAATATCGTTAGTAGTAACAATGTAGGTAACAACAATAAAGCAACTTATTCGCAAAGTCTCCTGATAGCGGCAGCGAGCACCAAAGCAACGTCAGGCACAGAAGAAGAAGACGTGATCCGACAGCGAGTAGCCAGTGGTAAACTAGTTGCCAGTAGTGTTGTAAATAGTGAATCGATTACTAGCAGCGGTTGTACCGCCAGTACCAATAGCAACAACAATTACAGTAGTAGTAGCAGCAGCAGTACCAGTAGCAACGGTGGTGGCAGCAATTCCAAACTAGCGTTGCACAAATCGAAGAGTGTTGACAACACCGACATCTACTATTCGAATGAACATTACCCGGCACTCGAAAAAACTGTCAAGTCAGCCAAAGTGGGTCCTCTTCTCGCTGCAGCTACGAACAGCACGAATTTAGTGGTTTCCTCAGCTACAGGCCAGTTTCAAAATGTTCCCACGTATCCCGCAAGCATGTCGGCTGTCAACAGTAATACGAATCAGAATGCTTTGAGTGGTGCCAAAAAGTCGAAAAAGAAGGATTCGACCTTCCTTGTTGCTCCTGCTTCAACAATCACTGCGAACGAAGTTGAAACGATCAACAACGCTAGGAACACAGCGTCCTTCCAGCCTACGCTGATGGACACAATCAACAATAATCCGGTGCTAATCGAGAACGTCGATGAAAGCGTCATCGACTACTCGCAGAACAATGGACTCATAAATCGAACCCCGAATGGGCCGGTTAATCTTGCACAGTCTCATCCGCCTCAGAGCACTCCGAAGAACTATGCCAGTAGCAATAATAACAGCAGTGTCTCGGTCTCCTCTACCACGTCGAACGCTATTGTTTCCTCAAAAAGAAACAAGAAGGAGAAATCTACCTCCCAGCCTGTCACGCAACCACAGCAGCAGCAGCAAACCCACGGTACTCTCACACATAGTCATCATTCGGTCCCCACGTCAAACACGAACGCGGTTGTGAACTCAGGTTCAAATCATCGTCCAGCAGTGATAATCATGAACGACAACAACGACTCTTCGGGATCGACAAAACACGAGTTTACTTTCGGCTTCGACATCGACCAAGAGCTCCTGTTTGGTGACTTCCAGGAAGACGATTTGAGCATGATTGAGCAGCCGACTTTACCTTCACAACAACAGCAATACCACCAATATCAAAACCAGCAGAAGCCTTCCTCCCATCATGGGCAGGAACAGCAGCAGCAGCAGCAACAACCGATTTACCACAACAGCAGCGAAAATAATGTTCCTTCCCCGACGAGTAACACTTCCGCCCAGTCAACGGATCTTGGCTACAGCTCGATGCAGCAATCGTCTCTATCGATTTCGTCGCCTTCTTCCAGCAGCTCGTCGTCACAACACAGTCAACAGCAACAGCCACCACCGCCTCAACACCAGCATCAGCATCATTATCACAACCAATCGCAACATCAGCAACAACAACAACCGGACACGACATACGAAACGTTGAACAACTCGACTGACCCTGGTAAGATCCGTAACTAGATGAACAAATATACGAAATGATCCTTTTTCCTTTTATTACAGACACTTATCGGGACAGCATCGAGCACAAGTTCCACCAACCGCCACCACAAATGGTTCCCCCTCTTTATTCACAACCACCGCCACAGCTGCCCCCGCCACACGTGCTAGCTGCGCATCAACAGCAGCAGCAGCAACAACAACAGCACCACCTTCATCATCACCACCAATCACGACAGCCTCGCCCAGTTACTACGACTAACCATTACAACCTGCCGCCACCGCCAGTCATTCCGGGTACTCATCACAACCTACAACAGCAACAGCAACCTCCGCTGCCACTGAAACAGGACAGTGCAACAAACACGTCACCGGCGATGGTCATATCGGCCAACACTGCGCCAGCTATCATGACCGTTCCACCGCCACCCTTACCGCCAGTTGCCTCCGGGGTTACAGCCCCAATTCCGCTGGTGGTCGCTCAACCACCAACCACAGTGGTACTCCTACCACCGGTCGTGATTTCAGTCAACACCAACACCGCCGGCTACGTGAGTAGCAGCCGTAGCAATAGCAATAACAACAGCCCGGCAGCCACGGTCAGTTGCAACAGCAGCAGCAGCAACAACACTACTAGTCTCATCAACCAATCAACGATCAGCAGTGGCAGCAACAGCAGCATCAGCTCGATTGCCTCCCAGCAAGAGCCAAAACCACAACGGCAAACGGCTAACAACGTGGTCACCCCTACGGCGGTGCAACAGCCGCAGCAGCAGCAACAACAGCAGCAGCACCAAACAACTGGCAGTGCAGTTCCTGTGCTCCGGGAAAAGGTTAAGGAGATCAATCTGCGCTTCATAGCGCCGGAGCAGCTGCCAACCAATCACAACCACGACAAGATTGTGAACTTCGTTGGAATGGGTGAGTGCTTCTTGGCGGTTTCGTTATGTCATGTTTTTTTATACATTATCTTTCCCAAATAGTGTCGTCTCCTATATTTCTAAATAGTTTTTTTAAGTTGAAATTTTGCCTTCAAACCTGACAAAGAGTTGATCATGGAGAATTCAGTTTTCTTAAATAGAAATTCATCGATTACGTTTTGCCTCTGCCTATTTTTCTCGTAAGCTTCATTCTCTCTGTAAAGTTAAAAGAGCCATTTCAAGCTCAAATAACAAATCTGTTCGTGTCGATTATTGTTGATAAAATTATACAATAACAAATTATACTAAAAGAAAAAGCTGAGGAAAGTTATGATAATCATGAAACGTAATTTTTCTCGAACATCTTGTTTTTTTTTTTTCAATCTAATTCTACAGATAATTCAATAACTTTTAGTTTTTATGAAAATAAAGTAAAGAAAAATCAGATCCAATGCATCATTCGAACTCATATAAACTTTTCCTAGGTTCTGTCGATCATAAGTTATGAAAAATTTCGAATCGTAGACATTAATTTGAAAATTTGCTCGACACTTTTAAGAGACTAATTGCATAGAACAACGCGTGGAAACGAAACAACATGGTTGATTTTTTTTATTTTTCCAGCGTGGGAGGACATCATCTGCGGAACCAATGGCAGCGCCAAATACTACGACGGACAATAACCACCCACTAAGCCACGCTCGTGTGGTTGTCGCACCAGTGAGAGTGAAGAAGAAAACTTATTTGGAGCCTCAACGTAAGCGATCGCCAGAAAAACTCGTGCATACAAAAAAAAAAAAACTTTCCCATGTCATCGCGTGCCGCAACGGCGCGCGCAATTCGGACTGAAAGAGACAAGAAAACGTGATTGCCAGAAAGAGAGAAAAAGTAACAAAAAAAATACCGAGAACAGGTAGCAGGAAGAAAGCAAGACTAAATCGAGCAGCAACAAGAATCTATGTCATTGTAGGAATAGAAAAAAAATGATTGAAGAATGAAAAAAAAAATCAAACGATAACTAATGCCAAGCATTAACAAAAAAAAATCATATAAAACTAAACGAGATACGCGCGTGCGTGCAGGTGATGCGAGTGACAGAAAGAGTCATCCACACATACCCACATACACACAATGAAGGAGTTGAAACCACTCACACCCATAAACACACACACAACCACACAGTCATGCACGCACTCACAAAAAATCGCCCGCACGCATTTTTTGTTCTTGTTTTCTTTGCTTCTCGAAGTGAGCTTCGTTTTTTTTTCTTGTTCGATATCTTCCTAAGTTAAGGTCAATGAGCTCACAGTTCTGCGACAGTTGTATATTACCAATAGCGATTGTTGTTGTTCTACACACACACAATGATGGTTCCGAATGACGGCAAGGCGAGAAGGAAGAATAGTATCATTAGCAGTTGCAACCGTCTGTGTCTATCCTTCGGGTTTGGTTTGTTTTATGAAAAGAAGAAAAGTAAAACGAGATAAACAAATCCGAGTGCATGTTTGTTGCTGCTTTGGGTTAACTGTTGTATATTATCTAAAAACAATGCGTCAGAGAAAAAGAGTAAAGAAAAAAAGAAGAAGAAAAACAGAACGGCGAAGTCTACTAACTCTAGTTAAACATTATTATCTTTATTATCAACATACTGTTTATTTTATTCATGATTCTTTAGTTTGTTTTCAGTTTTTTATTGCCTATTGTTTTGGGAAATGTTAAGAATAAAACCAAAATGTACGAAAGCGAAGAGTGTCTGAGAGCGAGAAAAAGAGAGTTTAGTTAGTAACGCTTTGAGTAATAGAGTGAAGAAAAGAAAATGGTTTGTGTCTGTTGGTGGAAATAAAGAATATCAGTTTTTTTTCTTCTTAACACATAAAAACGAAGGATATCATTACACTTAGTCATTGTGAATGTCGCGCAAGTGTGCGTGTGTACGTGAGCGACTGTTAACGGCTCATAAAACAGAAACTATTGTCGAACAAGAGCGAGAGAACGAGACAGTAAGTTGTCCCATAACAGTTAATGTGATTTCTAGAGTAACTAATAATCGATAGGCAAAAAGAAACAAAGCAAGTAAATCTACACTTGGGCTGCCACAGAAGTTGCGTGAGTGCTCCCACGACGTTGTTTCCCTCCAGTCAGGTGGTGGTGGTGGTGGAGGAGGAGGAGGGCACTCTAACTCTCTCCCCCCCCCCCCCCCCCCTTTGTCACGCGCTGGAGTGAAGAGAAAATAGGGATTAAAACATTAAAACATAGAGGAAACAAGGACTGCTGCAGCTTCGAAACTGTATCAAAGTTACTGACTGTATTTAAGAATATATTAAAAGAAGAAAAGAAAAATAATTTATATTTAAAAGAAATGAGAGGAAAATAGAATGCTTACATATTTAGTATCTAATAGCAAAGAAAATTAAGAAAAGGAACAGAAACCGACGCTGGGATGGTATGCGCGATGTTACGAAATAAAAAAAAACAAGTGAATGGAGTAAATTAAAATCGAGCAAAAAGGACGATCCATTAGATAGTTTCGGAAAAAAATTAAAAGAATAAAAGCAAGGATTATTAACTAGCCAGCTGTGAAAAACTAAAAAACACCTACGATACCATCGCGTGTCCTCTATTCACACAAACACGCGCGAAACCATCAACACACACACATACGCGTCTTATCAGCACACACACACGCATGAACACAAATCATCCTCATCGCTCTAATCTAGTGTCAATAGAGAGCGCTTGTTCATCATTGCCATCATCGCCATGGTCAAACGCTCATGTATTTCAGTGTGTGTATAAACAAAAAAAAAATATCTAGGAGAGCAAAAGCAAAAAAAAAATTGAAATCGAGTCGAGAAAATTGTATATTTTTCCTGTTGTTGATTTCTGCTTACCCATGCGGAATGTGCGCAAGTGGCGAGTGCAAGGGTCGCGCATAGAATTGTTATTGTTTCATCTTTTTCTGCTGCGGGAAAAAGAAATAAAAATCAATAAGCAAAACACAAAGAAAACCAGCAATTTTGGAGCATGAAAAATCGCCGTTGCGAGGGAACACCTCCTGCCCGAAAACCTCAGAAACAAAATAAGAGGCGAGTTTTTGAGGTTCATTCATATTTGTTACGAGAAAAAAAAACTAAAGTTGGGCAAATGTTTAATTTAGTCGAGAACAAAAACTGCTTGAAAAAAAGAAGAAAAAAATAAAATAAACGAAACAAAAGCGCGAAAAAAATGAAACTTTTGTTAAATATTGGATAAGTTGAGAAGCGCGCTGCTGGGGTGCGAGTGGAGGGCGAGCGATGAATGGATTACTGGATGCAAGAAATGATTGCGAGCTGCGAGCGTCGGAGCGAAGAAAAAGGGGAGAAGGCCACACAGTTCATAGCGTTTTCTTCTCTTCCTGGTTCTCCTATCAGTAGAAGGAAAAAATATATATAGGCTAGACCGCGTAAAAGGATTCGGTTTTGTAGGTATGTTTTGCGTGCGGAGCGAGGCTTCAAAATATTTAAAATAATAAATAGGTGTATAACAACAACAGCAACAAATTGTGCTCACTTCGGTGGGTAAAGAAAAAAAAAACGGAAAGATTTCGCGCTTCTCAAGAACTTTGCGAGTTCGGAGAGGTCTTGATAGGTTGGTGTTGCATTATGTATGTGTGCGTGTGTCTGTGGGCGTGTGAATATGTGCACGGCAGTGCAAGCGTGTGTGAGAGAGAAAAAAGAGATGAGTGCAAAGGCCTTCGGTGGGCATTTGTGATTAACTTATGTATAATAATGAAGAAAAGTTAGCATTAACTGTACACGATAAGGTAAATAATTCATGCGAAATGTTCGAATGAGTAGAAAAAGAAAATCCTCTGTAAGAAACAAGGTGTGTTCGAGAATCGAAGTTGAAACGTGAATGTGAACATGAAGACTGTAACAAACACACATTTACCAAGCCATCGTGTTTTATCGCGGCGTCGCACCGCATGAAAAGAAAATGAATGTACGAGATGCAAGGGTATCGGTGCAGCGACTGCCTTGTGCGCCAGTAGTGAGTCACATTCACAGACACACACACTTATATATAAACACACTATATGAAACAATTGCGGAATGGACAAACTGAAAGAAGTAAAAAAGAACAGCGTGTTGCAGCAAAATTAGGGAAAACAAAAAAAGTAAATCAAGAGGAAATGGAAGAATGAAGAATGTTTTTAATTTATGTTTGTAAATTATTATTGAGAAAAAGAGAAAAAAAATAATAAAATAAAAAAAAATACCGAAGACAACCGTTTTGATAATATGGAAGAAGAAAAAGAGAATGTCTTTTCTGGGGCAGTAAATTTGTTCTAGGATCCATTAGCAGCTACAATTGAAGACGGCTGGAGGAGCATGGCATCCATCATAGGTACCACTGGTGTAGCGTTATTAGGTTCAAGGGCTCCGAATCATAGAAACGATTGGTTTGAGCGCGAATGCAAACCATTAGTTGAGGATAAAAACGCAGCACGGGCAAAAATGTTGCAACACCATAGGAGAGCGAACGTAGAGCGATACCGACGAACACGTGACAGCCAAAACTCAGTCTTCCGAAGAAAGAAGCGGCAACAAGAGGACCGAGATCGCGTCGTGATCAAAAAGCTGTACCAAGCTAACGACATTCGGAAGTTCTACAGGAAGCTGAACCGCCCCCGGAAGGTTACGTACCACAAGCCGATATGTGCAGGAGCTGGGACGGCACAATCGATCGAGACCAGCTACGGCGAATAATGCACGCCTTCTGATTTCCGAACAAACTAACGCGATTGGTCAAAGCGACGATGGATCGAGTGATGTATGTGGTTAGAGTACCGGGAGCATTCTTCACTCTCGGGTGACCCTCAGAAATACCGGGAGTACAACGTGCCCATACATTACGTTTTCGTGGACTTGATCACCAGCTATGGGTAATGATACGCGACTGCGGTTTTCCTGCCAAACTTACACGACTTATCAAAGCTACTCACTCTCGAATCCCTTCTGTTGAGAAACAACGCAACCGCTGACTTTTCACTGACTGACGTGACTGTTAAATTCACGAAAAGGCTTTAGAATAACTCATTCCTATTTGAGCTCCCGTCCAAGCAAGACGTATTTTTAACTAATTAATAAAACTTGATTGTTCTTGAGTTCCCGTCTCATGTTTACTCTTTGTCGGACCTCAACACCTTCGGAGCATGCAGAGGGTTGAGATAAGGAGATGGACTACTCTGCATACTACTGTAGTCCTCTATTGAGCTGCGACCACACCGCTGAATTTGACAGGTTGCGGTGAGCTAAACTTGTCGAAAGGATGTCGGACGACAGAGGATCGATCAGGTGGAAGACGACTTACGAACCCAACGCAGGCTGCAGAGCTGGATTCGAGACGGCTCTTACGTATTATAGCAGAGGCTACACCACAGTTTGACACTGTTTGGTAAGGTAAGTAAGGCCTTACACAGGGTGGCCACTCTACCGGGAAAAGCCGAGAATTTCAAATCATCGGAAAAAAAAGACGGGAAAACCGGGAAAATCAAGATACTGCATGCCTGCGGTGGAATCCTGTATTTTTTTTTTTTTTTTTGCATGATGACCTAATTGGCAAAATTCTGCCAGTTATGGAAATGCTGGTTGTTAACTTCAGTCAAAGTCAGCAGCGGAATCGTAGTTCTCGTAGCGTTAAATAAAATCAAGCTTGATCAGACAAAAAAAAAACATATTTTGCTATTTCGTAACATATTTTGTCAGGAAAATGGTTGTACGTTCTCATCTTGCATATCCAACCCCCTTCCTATGTGAACAAGGACTGCTCAGGTTTGCACCAGCTGGAAAAAAATTTGATTGCCTAAAACATCGTATACGACACTATCAGCGTCGTGGAAGGCGCATTGAAAGTTCTTGTGAATAGTGTTCAACATTGGAGTCCGACCATAAGTCAGATAGGACTGGAATCTTTAAAGCTCGATTTCATATCGGACCAAACCGGAACGGACCTACCCGGGTTTTACTTCTGAGGTCGGAAAAAGTCCGGTTGAAAAATAAACCTTGATTTTTAATATGATTTTGACTACAAGCAGGACATTTATATTGTAGGTGTTTTGATTTGCATTTTTATGAAAGAACATTATTATTGCATTTCAAGTGACATATCTTAAAGAGAATGTATATCAAAAATTTCCACAAACTCTATACGTCTTTTTGCGTTTTTTTTTTTTTGCAGAATTAAAACAAGTTATTTTTTTATTCTGTGTTCGTCCTATTGACTACTGTATTTCCACCTTGAAGAGCTATTTGTAAAATATTTCTCATTTTTTCTATATCAAAACCAAACATTAGTTACGCAAAAAGAAGGAAAATTATTTTAGAGCTTTCAAATTAAAATGTCATGTCAGATATCAAAAAAAAAGTATTTCTTTTTCAATCGTAAATGTGGTATTTTGCCCTAAAAATTTGAAACGTAACGATTTCCATTTAGATTTAACAATGGAAAAAGGAGCTCATATTTTTTAAATTCCTAAAAAACTGTCATGATTTTGTTCAGAAATACATACAAATTGCGTTTTATACAGTTTTTGCTGTGATTTTTCACTGGTTTTTTTGTGGATTTCTGAATTTCCATGGTTTGTCATGCAAATTACCAGAAAAAGTAACACCATCCTCTGATTGATTTTAATAATTTTTTTTTCAAATTGTTTGTTCAAAGTGTCGGTTGAATTTATTTTACGGATCTGAGAAATCTCTCATACATGCCATTGGGTCCAGCTCAAAAGTCCCAGGGTCGAAGTTTTCGAAAAAAAAACTTGGTTCGAAATAACAGACCTCGAAGTTTTGTGCATTTCAAAGACATTCGTTATCAAAAATTAAAAAAAATAAATTATGACAATTTCATGTGCATTTTTTTATTTGTCACTCTAAGGCTCTTCTTTCCAAAGTCTGAGATCAAATTTTGCATAAGAACTTTTTTCGAAGAAAAATAACTTCTAAGCCCTAACGCAAAAAGAAGTTCGATGGTTGAATTTATTGACACCCTTATTCAGAAGCATTGTAAGCTCAAGAGCAGGTTGACAGAGAGTAAAAGCAGAAGGAATCAAAAAAGCACGAGAAGGCGAAGATTGTCAACGACTTGGAAACAAAAAGAGTGAAAATTGGGCAAGAGATCTGTATGAAGATACTTGCTAAAGTCGCAAACAGCTAAAAGCGAAGAAGGAGACATATTTTTCATTGTTTCATGTCACTATTTTTGCAAGGACATGAATAAACATGTAAAAATTGATGTTTATCTCATCGGGGAAACCGAAAATCGATTTTGAGTGGCCACCCTGCTTACAGTGTAGGACACGAAAAGTTATTGTTATCCGACATTTTTCTCTTAGTATTGGTATTCCGCATTATTTAACCCTCTAGTGCCCAATGCCGCCATTTGGCGGGCTTCAGTCGAAGTTCCGAAAAGCAATAATAAATACTTAAAAAGTGTTTATAATGGTTTATAATGATTTTATCGAAGTCCGTTTAGAAATCATTTGGGCACTAGAGGGTTAATGGCTCAGGAAAGCATTTCCAGTTGAAAACTTGTGAAAAAAGTTGAAGAGATTGTTTATAAGACACGACCGCAGAGGTAACGTAGAATACGACAGCCTGTCTTATATCAATGGCTTTCTTGGAATAGGTTTGGGAATACACTCAATCGGGGTTAATTTATTTAATAGTCTCTTTGCTCCAAATGACGTTTACCTCTGTAGCCGGCACCGCGGTTTCACTTGCTGCCATATCCAAAATAAGAATGAAATTGAATTGTTTTGAGACTGTCTTTTGTATCAAGTTGCACTAAGATATCTTAAATTGGGCAGTGGCTACGAAGAGGCTATAGACGAGGGCAAATAGTGCATTCCCCCATCTATAGTATAACAATTCAAATAACAATTTTCTGCATTTTACGATAGCGTAGATAATTTTACAACTAATTTCTGCAATTAGTAAGACTTGCGCGAAAAATTATGCGATTCAGGCTCACTAGCTCAGAAATTCTTCAGATAAACTTTGAGGTTGATTGTGTTTGTCAATGCCATTTATTGACAAGTGAATATTTTTTCAACATGGCAAATTTTTTATTTAGTTTTAGATGATTTACAGTGATAATTAAATTCTACATAAGGTGATTTCTTAGCAATTATGTATATATGAAAATTTCAATCGCTATACTGCTAGCCACACACACTATATAGCAAGCCACACATGTTATAAACTATATAGCATATATCGTCCCCTCAGTGCTTAATCTAGATAACTCAAAAATTGACGTTTCGAGAAAAACGAGTTTGAAAATTTGACCTATTTTGGTGATGACGATTTGAATGCCATTTTAAATGGCTCAGATTTTCTGAAACACATCCATATTATTTCAGGTCTGTTAAAGCAACGAAAAAATCAACAAAGAGCCGAGTATTTAGTTTTAGCACAAAACACACCAGTTTTACGTTGAGATATCTAGTTATATAATTGATGAATAACATTTTTTCTTGCTATAAACATACACACGCTATAAAGCAAGCCACACACGCTAGCCACACACCTTATATATTAGGGATACACGCTACAAATATTCACACGCTATGTGCACACACCCTATATATACATACGCTGGATGATGGTGGCATCTCAAACCACCTGGCGGTGCGAGTCTCTTCCAGTTTTGGGTTGTATTCACCCAACGATATCTGAATCGGATTACCGCTGGTGGGGTCCAACTCACATCGAAGGGAATCCGAACTGAAAGAGGTAAGAACTGCAGCTAACCACTACCACCGCCGCTGTTGCCCGATGCTGATCCACTTCGCCTACTGTCATTGGTGTGGATGTCCGCTGCTGCTGCCTGCTGCTAGTAAACTGATCTGCTTGAGGAAAAATAGTCTCTTATATAGCCCGACAAGTGCATTCCCGGCTAACTAGGTACTCCATTTTGTCGTCCTTTTTAGGAAAAGGCGTTTGAAATTGGACAATTTTTGTGACGCTCTCGATGTTTTCGGTTTTGAAATTGGATCCCTGTATTAAAATTGGGTTCCTGTAATTGTTGCCGTAAGATGTATTCTACGTCAAAATCTACTGAACATTGTTATTTCTACATTGTTTCTAAAGTGCTGAGTATTCAAAGGCAAATACATGAAAAATACTGTATAAGAAAAAAAACCATATTAGAAAAGCTTTTTTCCATTAGCCCGTGAACATACCAGGACTATGTTATCACTGGCAATTCCCAAATATTCGCTGCGTATCCAACATCTCAATGGTCCGCGGTTCTCCTGACAGATATGAAAAAAGTCCAGCAAAAATTCCATTTCACTTAAATGGTTTCAGGAATAGGGGCCGTTCCTAAACCACGTGGTCATAAAGAGGGGGACGGGGAGGTTTGTCAAAAGACCACGAACGGGGGAGGGGGGAGATGTTAACGAAATGACCACGTGGTCTTTTTTCCTGACTTATAATTTATTGTTGCCACTAAGTCAAGAATGAAGCTTTTGAATCAAGAAAGAATATAGGTACTGAAAGTTTAATAACGAAAATGTAAAAAATTTAAGCTAATTTTTGGCAGTTGACAAATGAAAAGACCACGTGGTTAAATTCGGAAGGAGGGGGGGGGTGCCAAAAGACCACGAAAGTCCACGGGGGGTATAAAACGTGATCAAAATATGACCACGTGGTTTAAGAACGACCCCTTACTCTTCACTTCAGAAAGAGATAGCATGATGTCATCCCCTTGGAACTTACTGGTTCGGCCTGCGCTGCGAAGGCGACTCGCCGTGCCGCAGGTTGATGTACAGCTCTATTTGGGGCTGTACATTAACCCACGTCAAGGCAAGCCGCGGCCAGTTCGTTCTGGGCCTTCGAAGCGACTGATTTATTCAGAAAAGATTTAAGAAACTAAACTATCTGTAAAGCAAGCCAAAAAAAATTTTTTTTGAGAGGACAAAGAGTAAAACGCACCACATTTGTGTATCGGCCTATCCAGTTGAATAACCTCGAGCGTGCTTACAAATATCCATACCTCTAGTTGAGGAGAAATTCATTACTTTAATCTAATTGCTGTTTATGGTATTCGGTGATATTGCCCTCCTAGCCGTTGCTGAGGATATAAAAATAACTTTGTTAACTTATTCAATCTGGCCGGTGATATTTACTCAAATCGTTGAACGAGTAAGTTTTTTGCATGTCAAGCTTTATTATTCTCGAAAAACGAAACGAAACTCGCGCACAGCGGCGATTTGCGATAGTGTTCGTGTAAGTAAAGATTATAATCAAGCGTGCCGAATAATCTAAATGAACTGGTTAAATAAACAAAACCGTGCTTAATACGTTAACATAAATTGGGAGTTATGAGAAGTATTTCGAAGGCGAGCCAAATCAACCCTTCAGACTGCTCATTCCGGCGCGCATAATTTCATCCACCAGCAGCAAATTGCTAGCTATGACGGTGCATGAATTGAGGATCTGCTTCTTGACGATGTAGTTATCGAAAACGCCCAAATCTACCGGTTTCATCGGTTCCCCGGTAGACAGATCCAACCCAATCGGGTCTCCATCCAGGCGACTTTCCTCTTGGAGTCGGACAATGGTATCCTGTGCATCGTACCCACTGTTTACGGCCAGCACCTTCGGAATGACCAACAAGGCATCCGCGTACGCCTGGATTGCGAGACGAGTCTTACCCTTCACATCCTTCGCGTGTTCCTTCAGCTTGTTGTGGGCCCGAACTTCAAAAGCTCCAGCTCCCGGCACCAGTTTGCGATCTTCAATAGCATTATGGATGGAACGAAGCCCATCTCGTACGGCGTCCTTGATTTGCGTCAAAGTATATTTGTTCGGTCCCTTTATTAGAATAGTCACCGATTGTGGATTCTTGCAGTCTTCCACGAAAGTATACTTGTTTTCACCAAGAACATGCTCGTAGACTACTCCGGCGAATCCCAGATTAGACTCGTCCATATTGTCGAACGAGTTAAGAGCCACACCTCCGCAAGCCAAAGCTAAGCGTTCCATGTTGCGTCGTTTCGCTCGCCGTAAAGCCATGATGCCTTCCTTGGCCAGCATATCCAGCGACATCGGATCAATACCTTTCTGGTTGATTACGACAAAGCTCTTATCGGTTCCCGCACAAACCTTTCGCTTAAGCTCAATAACCTTCTTCACGCGTTCCTCAATAAATTCTCGCTCGGCAAGAACAAACTTCTCGCGCTCTTCGGCCGTCTTGTAGAAGAAACCTGAGTTGACTTCACTCTTCTCGTACTCCATTGACACGTTGCAAGTCAAGATGTAAGCATTCTCCAAACGTTTCGGCATATCCGGATGACGGGAACCGTGATCCATTACGATTCCTTTCACTAGTTGTGTATCGGTAGCTGACTTATGTTGCATCTCCATCAACTCGACCATGTGTAAATCCACTGGCTTTCCTTCGGTTCTGATAGCCAGCACAGCATCGACACAAACTTCAGTCAGCAAATCGGCCAACTGTGGATGAACCTTGGTTCTCAGAGAAGTGCGAGCAATATTCAGCAGACTCTCCTTGTTCACTTCGATCGGATAGGACATCTGGTCCAGGATTTGCAGAGCTTGTGCCCTAGCTTGATCAAATCCTTCGGCCAAAATGCGAGGGTGAAGCCCGTCAGAAATATACAAATCAGCTTGTTTAAGCAGCTCCCCAATGATCAACACCGTCGAAGTTGTTCCGTCACCGGTCATGTCATCCTGTGCGGTACTGGCACGTGCAATCAATGAGGCCGTCGGGTGCTGAATCTGCATTTCATGTAGCAATACATTTCCGTCCTTTGTGATCTTGATGTCACCGGCACCAGACACCAACCTAATATTAAGAGCAAAAAAAAAATGAATAGAGGTTAGGTTCAATGACTCATTTACAAGACGCAGTGTTATCGGTATTCCCAAAGATTTTTCTACGGAACAATTATTTGCTACCTTTTTTAGTATTCAACAACTAAAAATGTCATGAATAAAGCAAATTACTTCCTAAAATCGAAAAAACAATCCCATCTGAAGCGTAGGCGTAAAGCCGTGCTACTCACATTTTCATCGTTCCCTTCGGACCAAGATTCGTTCGCATCACGTCCTGGATGCCTTTCGCGGCACCAATGTTTACGGCCAGGGCCTGAGCGGCACGGGCGAACTCGGCCTTCGGGTTTAACAAACTTATTGAAGCCATTTTCACTACTATTCACTCGGTAACCAGTATTATAATGCTGCTGCAAACACGACCAACAAAAGTGAGGATGGAACGGGAGTAGAAAAATTTTTCGTGCGTGACTGACGACGAGAACAGAGAAAATCTCGAGGTCGAGAGCGAGACCACGTTTGACAGCTGAATCGGGGGCACGTTCGCTGATGTTTGTACACTGAGTGATATTTATTATTCTTCAGCTGGAGTATTTTTTCACAGGCTGTGAACAAATTAGGTCCTAAAGTTTTACACGATTTTCTGATTTTTATGTACAGTCGTCGTTCGCTAACTGCAACATGTTTACATTGCAGTTATCGAATGCCGTTCGATAACTGCAGCACTTGACACATGCCAAAATTTAGAGGGGGACCGTCAATACCATTTTTGTTTTCAGTTATGTCGAAATGTATTTTTTTAATGAAGTAGTAGCAAAAAATAGCAGAAAACTAAAATAGGTAAGCTTTTTGATTAATCAATTTGATATTCATATTTCCGCATCATAATTTATTGCGTTTTAGTAACTACTTCACATAACGAATATGTAGGCGAAAATAAAGTTCATCACTACAGAAGATCATTTTACGAGACGTTTCTAAACTCAATTCATGAATGAAATTTTGACAGAAAGCTCGGAATCGCTGACATAACGCAAGTAAAAGCAACATCAATTTCAGCAGGATCCGTGACACCTATCAGTTCCTAAAATGGTCTATTTAACGCTAGGTCACAAAATATTGTTTGTGATCTACTATGCACTGCCTCACTGAGTAGTGAAAGCTAGCCAAATAATGCACAAGGAATATTTTTTTCTTTTATAATTATAATAATTACGGCAAGTGAACCACATAACATGGTGATTTTGCTTCATTGATTAAGGAGTTATTTTGCGGGGTTATATACCTTTTTAGCTTTCAAAAAACCGAAAAAATTTTTATTGCATTATCTTCAAATACAACATCTTGAGAACATTTTCACAAATTTTCATAAAGATCTGAGCAAAAGAAAGAAAGTTAGAGCGATTTGCAGGGCGCCTCGCCACGGCCGCATAAGCTAAACTTAAAACTTTACACGCAATTATCTCGGAATAGTGTTTTCCGAAAAATTACTTTGCCGTGATCCTGATTGCGGGAAAACTACTAAACCGATTTCCTTTATCTTTTTTTTAAATTTTCGTTATTAAATTCGCCCGTCCTTGAACGATCGCTTTTTTAAACATACAGTTACACTTTGCCGCAAAAAAAATTTAATGCAATTTTTAGCGCTCAAAACGTGCATTTTTTGGGAAAAACGTTCCGTTGCACTGAAAACAAAATACTCATAAAAGCGATCGTTCAAGGACACGGCACACTTCTAAACTAATGAAATAATATGAGTTTTTTTATTTCGGTTGACCCGCTAAGTCTCTATCAGGATCACCGCAAGCCTCTGCAAAAAATAGCGTTTCGGGGAAACGGCCATTACTCCGGTAATAATTGGTATATCTCAAAATCAAACGTATTCTGTTGTTTTTGATGAACTGTACTTTCAGAAAAATACCACTTTGATGCAGTGAAAATCGTGCTATGCACTTAAAACTAAATTCAAACTTCCCTCATTTTTTTCGACCAAAAAGGTATATAACCCCTTAATAGTGGAGATCTATAATCTCCCATCTAGAATGAAGAGACAACAAGTAAACGAAATCGAAATGAAAAAGTCCTTTTGGAATGTTTCTAGATATTCAACAATTTTCATTTTCGAATGCATTTAGAATCCCACCGCGAGATTTGTCACTTCAATGTCAAATATGACTTTAACTTCAGATTTGACGGATTGCGGTCCGATAACTGCAAAGTTGCGGTCTTGCAGTTAAAAAGTGTTGCAGTTAAAAGACTTGCAGTTATCGAACGGCGACTGTATCAGGTGAAAATATGTAATTCAAAAAACTGCTCGAAATGTCTGAAATGATAATTCGCCTTTATATGTCGTACATGGGCGAACTATCATTTGGGATATCTCGAGCTGTTTTTTATCTTCATTTAAAAATCGAAGGATAATGATAAACATTTTTTTAAATCACGTTTTGCCCAGAAAACGCAGCTTTTTCAAATAAAATAAAAACTGGTATAGTTTTAGGACCCAATTGGGTTGTTTAGCTATATCAGTTTTTCATATCATCTGAAAGAGCTGTATTTTCTAAGCAAAACGTGATTTTCAAAAAATGTCTATCGTTATCCTTTAGTTTTTTAATCAAGAATAGGGGACTTAAATGAAAAATAAAAACTTGTTTTTATAAAAGAAAAGGACAAAGCTTGCTCAACCAAATACAATAGCACCACATACATAAGACATACGTAACACTCAGGAAGAAATCTTCCAAAAAAGTTGGTACAAAATGAACTACTCGAAAGTACCAACCTCTGTAAAAAAACCTCTGTTTGAGTTGTTTTTGAAGGCAGTGTACCTGCGCAGCCCTGCATTTGTCTCGTTCCTACTCGAAAAATGCTGCATTGATTTTGTAAATAACTGTTTGACAGTTCCTTATGGGATTTTCTTTGGAGCTCGATAAGGCCGAGAAAAAGAAAATTCATTTTGTTCATTATTTATCGAGCAGTTTGACAGGGCAATGTACGGAGTACTATGGGGCAACGTGTACCAGAAACAAACGCCAGTGATAGCACCACATACATAAGACATACGTAACACTGACGTTTTTTTCTGGTACACGTTGCCCCATAGTACTCCGTACCTCGCCCTGTCAGACTGCTCGATAAATAATGAACCAAATAAAATTTCTTTTTCTCGGCCTTATCCAGCCCCAAAGAAAATCCCATAAGGAACTGACAAAAAGTTATTTACAAAATTAATGCAGCATTTTTCGAGTAGGAACGAGACAAATGCAGGGCTACGCATGTACACTGCCTTCAAAAACAACTCAAACAGTGATTTTATTCAGGGTGTGGTACCATTCGAGTAGTTCATTTTGTACCAACTTTTTTGGAAAATTTCTTCCTGAGTGTTACGTATGTCTTATGTATGTGTACCATCTGTCATTGTAGTGATTTAAAGCGATTTTTATTCTTCATTTAAGAATCGAAGGACAATGATATAAAATTAAAATTACACTCATTTAGATGATATAATAATATCCAAAATCTGTGGATAGCTAAACAACCCAATTGGGTCCTAAAGCTACCGGTTTTATATATTATTTGAAAAAGCCGCGTTTTCTGAGCAAATCGTGATTTTCAAAAAACGTTCATCGTTTACCTTCGATTTTTAAATGAAGAATAAAAAACTGCTCGAATGGTCTTAGATGACGTTTCGCCCATGTACGGTATATGAAAGAACTGTCATTTTAGGCATTTCGAGCAGATTTTTATCCTTCATTTAAAAAGAAAATCAAAGGAAAATGATAAAAATTTTTTAAAAATCACTTTTTGCTCAGAAAATTGCACTCTTCCAGCTGATATATAAAAATCAGAAAAACGTTTCAAACTTTAGGACCCCATTAGCATTTATAAATTTAAAACCGGTAGGTAAAATAAAGCTCGGTTTAAAATTATAAGTCAAGTGAAAAACTCAAAGAAATCAAAAGTAGTTTGCAGCATAGTTTATGTTCAATGGGACACCCGAAAAATGTTCAATACTAAGAAATGGCGCTGTAGTGATAGCACAGACAAACAGACGTACCACGAGATTTATTTTCGTGGATCAAAATAACGGTCAATTCAAATGAGTTTCAGTTATGCGGAATATTCCCGCCGCAGCGGTGATGGTGCTGATGTACCTTTTCCTTTGAACTTGTATGGAAAAATCAAGTTTTTTGATTAAAATAGATTGCATATAGTAAAAGTTAGCACTAGAAAGTTAGAATAATGTAAAAAGAGGGTAATTAATACCAGTTCTTCCGGTAATTAAGCAAAATGCTCGTGGAAATTTCGATTTTACTACCACTATCACTGTAGCGCCATCTCTTAGCATTGAAAAATTGTTCGGGTGTTACATTGGGTTGTTTAGCTATATTAGTTTTTTATGTCATCTGAAAGAGCTGCATTTTCTAAGCGAAACTTGATTTTCAAAAATTTTCTATCGTCCTTCAATTATTAAATCACGAAATAAAACTGCTTTAAATCTGCTCGAAATCGCTACAATGACAGTTTGCCCACATACATAAGACATACGTAACACTGGCGTTTTGTTTGGTACATATTGCCCCATAGTATTATGTGCCTCGTCCTGTCTAACTGCTCGACAAATAATGAACAAAATGAATTTTCTTTTTCTCGACTTTATCGAGCCCCTAAGAAAATCCCATAAGGAACTGTCAAAAAGTTATTTACAAAATCAATGCAGCATTTTTCGAGTAGAAACGAGACAAATGCAGGGCTGCGCAGGTACACTGCCTTCAAAAACAACTCAAACAGAGGTTTTTTTTACATAGGTTGGTACTTTGGAGTAGTTCATTTTGTACCAACTTTTTTGGAAGATTTCTTCCTGAGTGTTACGTATGTCTTATGTATGTGGTTTGCCCACAAACATAAGACATACGTATGTAATACTGCCGTTTTTTTCTGGTACACGTTGCCCCATTGTACTCCGTACACCATGATGTTAAACTGCTCGACAAATAATGAACAAAATGAATTTTCTTTTTCTCGGCTTTTTAGAGCCGCAAAGAAAATCCCATAAGGAACTGTCAAAAGGTCTTTACAAAATCAATGCAGCATTTTTCGAGAGGCAACGAGACAAATGCAGAGCTGCGCAGGTACACTTCCTTCATAAACTATTCAAACAGTGATTTTGTTTTCATAGTATGGTACCATATAGTAGTAACACATACATAAGACATACGTAACACTGGCGTTTTGTCTGGTACATATTGCCCCATAGTATTATGTACCTCGTCCTGTCTAACTGCTCGCCAAATGATGAACAAAATGAATTTTCTTTTTCTTGACTTTATCGAGCCCCTAAGAAAATCCCATAAGGAACTGTCAAAAAGTTATTTACAAAATCAATGCAGCATTTTTCGAGTAAGAACGGGACAAATGCAGGGCTGCGCAGGTACACTGCCTTCAAAAACAACTCAAACAGTGATTTTATTCAGAGTGCGGTACCATTCGAGTAGTTCATTTTGTATAAACTTTTTTGGAAGATTTCTCCCTGAGTTTTTTGTATGTCTTATGTATGTGCTATTAGTCTGTTCTCTGTGCTCATTCTCTCGCAAACTTTACTTTATTCACGCTTGCACTTACGCTCGTTTGATATGTTTGTCTACATTTTGAACGTCATCGAGAAACGTCATATGCGTCCAGACCTGAAGTTTACTTCAAAGAATAGTGTTTTTCAGCACCGAAGTTCATCATCTTGAGTTCATTCGTCGTCATCATCCACCGTCAATCACACAGTGCAGTGAAAAGCGAGTTTCGATACGGTTCAATTTTTTGTTTCGTCGCGCGTTTGCCCTGCCCAGGTTAAAGGAAAGTGGTCGATTTGTGTGATCCGGAAGTTCTAGTCAGTGAGTTTCGCCAGCAGTCCATAGTGAAATACGGCAGTAAGTGTCTCCGGGGGATAGAAAACAATACCCACCCAGCGCAAAGAAGTTGTTTCACATTTTCGCGGGACCTTGCGAATCAAATCCGGTTTCTCTTTTCTTTACGGCTCTGTGTTTTTTCGCCTCTGCTGCTTGCGGGACGAATTCCTCGCAGAGCTGATGACCAAACCATCGGCAGCGGCTACGGCAAGCCAGACCCACTAGTGCGAGTGCGAGTGAAACGACACTTTAGCTGGGGACGGCTGTTCGTGACAAGTGTAGTGCCCAAGCACGGCAGCCAGAATGAGAGGGAAAAAATTAAAATGGCGTTTGTGGAATTTAATGAATTTTTATGAATGCTTTATTGTTTTTCGCTGTGGTAGCGGAATCGGAAACGGTGAAAGGTGATTCTCGGAACGGACGCTGAAGCTGCCATTGACTAGTGTGAACTGGAACGCTTTTGGCAACCACAGGTCACGGTTTAGAAAAGGTTCTGGTTAAATTAGAAGCAGCTGCTGCCGTGGCAGCCAGAAGGCTAATCACTATTTTTTGCAGACAAAAAATTTCACTAACCTAGGTTATGAAGTCACAGGGTTGTTCTTCAAAATATTGAAAAAAGATTGTTATGTAACAAATCGTGAGAAACGTTCAATGTTTGATTGTTGCGGGTTCTGATTTCATCTTGCCCGATTTGCTTCGGGCCATCTTTATCAGATGAATATGAGCGAAGAAAAATGCACACAGGAAAAGGTCAATGGCTACCGAGGGATGTAAGATCGGACGCAGTTGTCAAACAATGTATCGATTTTCTTCCGCCAGACGACCAGGGCCAGCTGGCACCAGCCGGAAAAAGGGTGCATGCAGTCGAATAAATCAATTTCTAGCCGGTCTCTGGCCAAGGATTTGCAACCACATCCCAGAGTGCCTTTCGTTGAATTTATCGATAATGTGACTGGTGTTGAGACACTTGAAATGGGTTGATAAAGGTATATTTTGCTATTTACCGTTATCTGTCGTATGGTTTCAGTCGGAAGATGGAAAAATTGATAACCGGTTTTGCTGCAATTTTATTTCGTGAAAAGATAATGTCGGCAGTAAAACGTCATTGACGTTTTGAGCGAGTTATTTTACAATACTTTTGTGCGACTGCAAGCTGGTTTTTTAATTAGGAAAGCTTTATTATTGCAGTATTGTTCGCACTAAGAAATAGGCAATCAAAAAAAAAAATTTAGGTCACTCGCTGTTTTGTATAAAATACCAATAAAGCAAGTGGCTGATCTAAAAAAATTAAATGGATGGCACTTTTTCTTTTCAAAAAGAAATATAGATCGTTTGGTAAAAGATGTTAAAATGTTTTCATCCTCAGTTGGTTTTTAGATTATTAAGAAATTGTTTTTTTTGTAATTAGATCAAAACTGAAGCATCCTTTCCTTTGCTTATCATAAATAACATGTCAACACCAAGAACGAATCAAAATATTTTGTTCAGTAAGGCAGTTGATAGAAATACTTTGAAACATTCTTAAAAAAAGTTAAAGGGTGTGAAGATTTAATTCTGCCATAGCCATAGTGTATAACACACAACAAACTTACGAATAGCATACACAATAATCCATGAACATTTCACAAAAAACCAGCTACACCTGTCATTAACCACAGAATACAAATACCAATACCTACATGAACTGCCCATAAATGCATAACTGTCCCATGTAATTTCTCATCACTTTTTGCTTAAACTTTAAAAACTTCTTCCATACCCGGTGCTCTTGAAAAAATCGCAAGAAAAAGCTTTTTGTTGCTAAATTGATTAGAAAAATATGAATTTTGGTCAGTCCCATGTTATAAATAAACGCAAAACAAGCTCAGTGCTGGAAATAACTAGCATAAAATTATGCTCACTTTCATAGAAATACCAATTGAAGTACTAATAGGGAAAATAATTAACTTGTTGCCTATACAAGTATTCTGTCATAAATATATTTACCTCGGATAAATGCATTTTTGCACACACATGTTATACACACATACACGTAATACACACACACGCTTTACACACACTACTCACACACACACGCACACTACTCAAACACACACTACTCAAACACACACTACTCACACACACGCTACGCACACGCTACTCAGACACACCCACGCTACTTACACACACACACACACACACACAACACAGACACACAAACACAGACATACACACACAGACACACACATACACGCACACGCCACTCACACATGCACGCACACGCTATTCACACACCCACACATACATACCCACACCACAGAACAGATATGCAACTTCGAACAAAACTCTGCAGCAGATCGGTGCCCAAGCTTTCGCATTCATTTTTGCCTTTCCATCCTACATTGATTTTACAGTGCATCGTTCGAACAGTTCGCTCCAATAGTTTGAACATGCACCAAAAAACTATTTTTTTTTGCTTTAATGACCAGGCAAAAAGGTGATCTTGAATAGTTGAATCTATTAAAATCAAGTTGAGACAGGATCGCATTCAAGAGATCTTCAATGTGGAAATTCAGTAACAATTCACAATCAACGTCAATAAAACAAATTAAACTAAAAATCTTTCAACCATTCAAACATTGTCTAACAAATTTTCTTGGATGAGCGGGGGCCTAGTGTGGTTGGTAAAGTCTCCGCCAACCACGCTTGACGCCTGGGTTCGAATCCCACCGCCGACATAGGTGTTGATGGTTGTGAGGTGGCGTGATCCACTCACAACCAACCCAACTGGTCTATATTCAATCCTAGCCGACACCGGGAGATTTTCTGAGGCGAAAAATCTCTGGGATCACGCCTTCCATCGCATGAGGAAGTAAAGCCGTTGGCGCAGGTCCGTTAATAAACGGGTCGTGAGTTAGGGTCCTAGGTGTGGAGTCGCCTCCCTGGGCGTCGGTGATTGGCCACAATAGTGGCGGAGCTAGACCGACGGAAAATAAGCGAGAATAAAAATTTTTTTTCTTAGATCGTACACCTTACGACTGATAAACTAGAATTTCTCGATCAACGACAATATTTTTTTCTCGTACCGTTTTTTATACCTAACATTGCTAGAAATGCATATCAGACGCGCTGTAGCACTGCTTACGACATTAGGTACAATGTAAAAAAATGATTGTCGTTAGTCACGATATTCAGTTTTCAACTTGGGCAACAATGAAATTCATTAAAAATATATCTACATAAAAACCGTTGCACGTATGCGGGTGGTACTGTACGTTTATCGTGAAAAGGCACCCTTGCTATACCAGTACCGGGGAGAACAAAGGATTCTCTCGATGAGAAAGCGGCGAGACCTCATACAGTCCTTTTGTTGAATGAATGGAATATAAACGTAATGAAATTTCGAGTGTAAAATGTATTCTCTCCACCGCTAGATGTCGATACTTAAAATGAAGAGATTTTGTCTCGTTTTTGGTTCTTCAGTTGAACAGATGTGCCCACACGCTACTCAGACACACACGCTTCATAAACGACACACTGTACCTACACTAACGGCAGCACCCAAACGGCTTCCAAGTCTTCCAATGGTCCCTTCCAACGGCTTGCAATGGTCCCCAGTGCCGTTCACGTCCAATTTCGGGCTGTATTCCAACAACGATATCTGAATAAGATTACCACTGGTGGGGTCCAACTCAGATCAAAGTGAAGCCGAACTGTTCGCCTTGACGGTCGACCAGGGAATGATCTTCTCTCAACACGGAATGTCCTTTTATAGCGTCACTCAGTGTGGGAACTTGGGTGATTGGGGGAAGAACCAATCACCTGGAAGCATCTCTGCTTTCTTTTTTTCTTAAAGGAGGATTTGTTAGTAGCTTAAGTATTTATGATAAATATTAGTAAATAATGAGTATGTGTGTCCAATCACAAATGGTGACTTCTCAACACTGTTAGAAATTTGTAATTTTAATTGTTAGGATTTGTTTGCTTTCGCAATTAGGACTTATCATTCGTAGGGATTTAAACCTACTTGAAAACTCTCTGCTTTCTTTCTTCGTCGCTTACGTTGGGTGATGAATGCGATGCCAATTGGCCGGCATTACTAGCCAATGACTGAATGCGTGAAATCATTTCGTCTATGTTTTTGAAATCTGCGTTAGGGAAATATACCAATCGTATGAAAAATGTATGTGGATTTTCGACCTTCAAACTTTTTCGCAATTTTCACGGAGTAATAAGAAAATGGTAACTAAAATTATCATGTTATACAAGTCTTGTCCATTTTAGCTTTCCAACGGTATATTGACTATTGAAATCGGAACAGTTGTTTAAGCGCTATTAGCATCTAAAATCTTCCATTCTGCCAACCAAAAACGTTACATGTTCAATCCAGTTTTTACAGAATGTACCTTAGTATAGTGAAGAAAGACGTAGTCCCACGTCAAAAGTTGCGTTAATGACTCTCAAGCCATTCACCTTAAAAATCGAAATTTCATAACGAATTTTATGGGAGAGAATCATTAAACTAGATAAATTGTATATGTATAGTTATCTAGTAGAGATGGTCGGGTATGGGAAATTTGTTACCCGTACCCGACCCGTACCCGACTCAACGAAAATTTTCAAACCCGTACCCGACCCGAACCCGAAGTCTGGTTTGTTTAAAATACCCGTACCCGACCCGAACCCGAAAAATATCTATTCCAACTACCCGTACCCGATAGAAAAAAACGCCGAAATTGCCGGTACCCGACCCGTACCCGACCCGTCCTGGATTTTTTTTTAATTTTTTTTTCAAAATGCCTGGGTACCTCGCACATTTTATGCACTGATTGTCATATGTGGTCTCTCGAGATGATGGCCGGAGTTAGGATAGAACCGAGTGTGCGTGTGAACGAATGCTAATGAACCCAGAGTTTCAGGCGGGTGTTCCACTATAAGGAAGCGGTCCACTATGAAAAGTGCATGTCTGGTAAAGTTTAAAATAAACGATGAGTTTTATAAACACATTAAAGGGTCAAACGAATTTGAAAGGTCAAAATTAAAATAGTTTATAACTTGAGAAAATTTTTATAATTCACTGCATTTGCCAAAAACCAGTAATTTTGAGTATAGATTCGGTGTCATCGATAAATTCTAAAAATCGGTAAAAAACAGATATTTCTGCACATGCGGCATCCTTGGTCACAGTACAAACCAAGACTATGCTATCGCTGTCAAATCTCATATATTTGTTTCGTACTAAACATCTCAATGCATAGTGGGAAAGCGCTGGCCATCAAAACAAATGTTCAAACGTCAGCTGTTTCATAATATTTTTCCATTATTGATATAACATTTAAGTGCTTAAGTCCAAAATTTGGGTGCAATATCATAAAATTTGATTTTTTTTATTACTTTTCAAAGCTCGGCATACTGACGTTTTTTGACATATTTAAAAAAAATATATCATTACTTTGAAACGCTCTGCAGCTTCAATGATTGCTTGTTTTTTTTTGGCCTCGAAGAAAAAGTTGATTTGTAGTTAGTTTTTATTACCTATTATAATATATAATATTGTTTTAATTTTTATAAAAACCAATTTTTTTCTGCGAAATTTGGTTGATTTGAGGAGTTGTGCAAAAACTACGTAATCTGTTTTTGTAAAGAGGACGTCCTGTGGCGTGCTTAAAGCTTGTGGTTAAAGATCATATAATTCTGTTAAATAAAAAAGTGAGGGGAAAAGTGGTAAAAAATCATGAGAAATTGAGTCACGTGCTTTGTGAATTCGTGTTCAGCACCCCAAAATTAAGTAAATACCATATTTTTGTCGTATTTATCGACACTTTTTTTTACTTGACAAGCATTTGTATTAAGTCGCCCCACTGTGCAATGTTCCGCGGTTTTCTTGACAGTTATGAAAAAAGCCCGACAAAAATTCCCTTTAAATCAAACAAAACCGTTGCAGGAAGAACTATTCAATCTAACATTAGAAAGCGATAGCATGATGTCATTCCCTTGGTGCATAGACTGCGACAACTGTCAGAACAGGTCTTGGGCTATCTCGTTGAGTGAGGATGTGCGATTTTTTCTCCGATCTTACCGATTATCGACATTAAGAAAACACCCAGGCTTGAAATAATAAAAATTAAATTCTCATAATGCACGAAAATTGAATTACCCGTACCCGACCAATTGAGAATTTTTCAAACCCGTACCCGACCCGAACCCGAAGCCTTGGTTTTTTTATTACCCGTACCCGACCCGAACCCGTAAAATATTTTTTGGCGTTACCCGAAACCCGACCCGAACCCGTCGGGTACGGGTTTCGGGTAAAAATACCCGTACCCGACCATCTCTATTATCTAGGTCAAAACACTCAAAAAAAAAATCGTTTCAGGAGATGCGAGAGAAATTTAAGTTTGCACCCTTAAACTTTAGTTCAAACGTAGTTCCCTGCGTTATTGTGAACATTTTGCAAGATTTTATAAATTTAGCAGTGGTTGTCCACTGAAAAGTTTGTTTTCACAACACCTACGGCCTTGTTTAAACTCTGCTACCCAATATTCTACGGTTCTAAATAACCGACTTGATCAGCATCGAATTGATTGAAATGTTCTTAAATGGGATCGATACTGCTGGAGACAATGAAAAAAGGACTAAAGAAATATCTCAATGCAATACAAGCATGGATACCCTTTATCTAAATTTCGATTCACATATTAAACGAGTAGTTCTACAGCTACAGCGCTTCATGCGCTGGTAACCAAAATTGAAAGATCGATTTGAGTGAAAGAAATTGCACCTTGTTCTTTCTTGGATATTGAAGGTGCTTTCGATAACACCACCTATTCTTCTAAGGTAAATGCGATGAATAAAAGAAAGCTTAGCATATGCATAGTCAACTCGATTTATACCACGATTGCACAAAGAGAAATCATTTTGAAGCTGGGGTGCTCATCCATAACTGTAACAGCTACGAAAGGATGACTTCATGAGGGAGTACTTTCGCCATTGTTGTGGATGACTTCCTTAGAAGCTTAGAAGATAATGGTTTCGAAGTTGTAGGCTTAAAGAAGGTTTAAACATTAACCCGGCAAGAGTTGTAGTAGTACCGTTCACTTCAAGGTGACGAAATTTATGCGCCTGGTCCTGAAACTCTTTTACGATATCTCAAATACTGTGTAACAGCTGTCAAGGGATGTCACAAGTCAATATGGGTAATAACGCCAATAGCAAAAATTACCAAAACGCTCTTAAAGCGCAATAAATGGGCACTGAACGTTAAAACTACAGCTCGCGAAAAATCGCATGCTCAGAAGTGGAGCACCTCGCTTCATATTCAATGCAGTAGCGGTCGAGTTCAACTGCCAAGGTTTGCGAGCTAGCCGTGCACCTCGCTTGTTCTTGTTCAGGGGGGTAGGTTAAGGATCATTTTGAATATTTTTTCGCGCGCTGGAGCCTCAGCCTGTGCGTCCGGGCTCAGCCTCTCCACACAGATACTGCGTACTCCAACGTAAGGTAAATTATCTATCTGTAGACAGCCATCTCATTCCTCTGACACAATTTCGATGTTCTTCAAATCAGGGGGTATGGTGCAGTTTTATTTTACCCCCGGGAGAGGGGAGATGTTCAAGGTGTACATGTTGTACAAGAGTGGTTCAAGATGCTACCTAGTGGCACTCCTGCATCGATGTTGAGTTGCTCGGAGCACACATTGTACAAGGAAACCGGAAAAGCTCTCCGAGAGACAGCTTTTGATGATCTCAATCAAGTATATCGGAAAATTGTGTCGACATAGCTCGTACACATTTCGAATTAAGTTGATGAATGAGTGGACCTGCCCTTGCGGAACCCAAACTGTTCCTCAGGAAGGACACCATTCTCATTTGTGAATTGAATCAGACGGCTCTGGATCTACTTCAAAAAGCTTGGAGAGGGCAGAGAGTACACTAATTGGACGATAGCTTCCAGGAATAGAAAGATTTTTTCGCGGCTTAAGTACTAAGATGACCTTAGCTCACTTCCACATTGTAGGGAACTCCCAGCACTGATTGAAAAGAGGTACTACAGAAGCAAATGAGCCGTGGTTCAAGTGCTTGCGCTCGAGGTTAAATGTGTTTTCAAAGCCGGGGGCCTTCATATTCCTAGATCTTTTCGATGAGCTCATCCGCTTCACTCTTGCTTTTTTTTTTTGGAACCAAACTGTTCGCTTTGTCGACCATGGAAACTTCCCCAGGAACAGCCAGCTCGAAAGGGCTGACAATATGTCATCCCAAATTGTTTGACGGTAGGATTCACTTCCCCAGTGCGTTCGTCTTTTCAACAGGTGTTATAAGTATAAGTCTCCGGACGAAACAAGCGGCGGATGGGTTTTTTGGTCTTTTTTTTGAAACGTTGGTTTTCAATTTGGAGGAATCCTGCGGAGCTTTTGGTCAAGCTCGCGGTTTCGCAGATCTTCGATTCGTTCCTAGGAAATCTTGGGCAGCCGGTGGCTCATGGTCTTTTTAGGTCGGCCACCAGTTCGGTTGGTACTGGCGCCGATAGATGCTTCGCAACCTTAAGATTTTTTTAGTGGTGCTGTCGCTATGGAGGGCGGTATCTGAGATTGCTGTACTGGGACCGTCTCGTGCGATGGCAATCGCACACTGAAAGGTTTACAGCGTCAGGTCGATCTCCTCTAGAGTATTCAAGGGGTGGTCGATGTTGGTGTTCTCGTGGACGATATGCCGGAACCGAACCCAGGCGGCGCGATGGTAGTCTAGCCTAGGATCATGGGCAACTGTCTCTGTAGTGACACCCAAGGTCAGCACCACCGGATAGTGGGCCGACAATAACACCTCGAACATCACTGGAACGATAGAGGAAGATATCCCGCATAGAGTCCCTCTATGCATAGAGTCCCCTCTAGAGAGTGAACCTCGGACTCAACGGGCACTCTGGTGCCAAGATGTTGTAGTGCCCGGTCACAAGGTCTTCCATGAATCTCCGTAATGACAGCAATATCGACCTCCGCAAGGCGTAGCCGCATGGTTACAGAATCCGCTTTGGTAAGCGGGTGGTCGTGGGCTCGAATCTTAATAGGAAACAGGCCATTTGGTTGTCAAAGGATTTTAGCGTGGGTTTATTCTCGTGGGCTCTTGGCAGAGGCTTGGTATAGTAGAGCAGTAAACTTGAATCGGGAAGGTAAAAACTTACGCACAAGCACGGATATGAATGATAAGCGTATCACTTACTTCAATAGTGATACTGCCAGCAATATGAAGCGCGGAGTACAGAATACACCTGGACAATATAACAATTCACAATAGATCTAATGGTCTTGGACGCAGTGATGAGTCCACACAGAGAAAAAAATCGATCCCTCTCGCCAAGAAAATCGAGAAGATCAACGCATTCCAATTCGCAGTAACGAGGGACTTATGGTTCATTGTTGAGGATTAGGGCGACGATTGCAGCGTGCTGCTGGCTACGAGTTTTGTATTTACGCTGAATTTTAAATGCAGCGGAGACGATTTTGACAAGTTCCTCCGTTGACAATGGAGGGTTGTCTTCAGTAGAACCAGCAAACGTCCCAGAAGTAATGTCAGCGTATGACAATCCGGGGGTCGGGGTGGGTCCTTGGATGATGATATTGAACAGATGCCTGATGCAGTTAACCGATAGTCGTGCTTAGTGATAGTCAACTCTTATTGAAAAACTCTTTATTATTCTTCTATCTGCTACAATCGGATTCAAGATGATACTTGTCGCTTTTGTAGTATGAAAAGCGAAACTTCGGAACATCGGCTATGCTGTAATGCAGCATAAGCAGAATCAAATTTTTCAACAAGGTATGCTTACAATCTAGTTAAATTTGATCTGCTAATCCTGGGAAGTAAGTGGCTCTATAAAGCACATTTACCTGGCTGGGAGCGTATCAGGGTAACCGGCTCACCAGGTCACTGGATGAATAGTGGGTGACTGGCCATCCTATATGGCAGCGGTTCTCAACCTTTTTTTGTCCGCGTACCCCTTGACGATATTTTCCAAATCAATTGTACCCCCTGGGTTGAAATGCTTTCGCAGAGTGGGAGGGAGTAGTGGTAAATTATGTCGTGGTAGTCTAGTTCAGGTTTCAAATTGAACTATGGTTTGTTTGATTGCCACAGACATGTTTTAAGAGCAACTTTGAACAACAATTGGAGAATTATAAAAAAAATGCTTTGTCCGCCATTACCGATTTTTCTTTCGCGTACCCCCTGAAGGCTTTCGCGTACCCATAGGGGTACAAGTACCCCAGGTTGAAAACCGCTGTTATATGGCATAGCAATGGGGATATACTACAAAAGTTCTGAATAATGGACACAGTTGTCTGAAGCCCCAAAATTTAAATTTTGATAAATAACTTAAAATTGCCAAATTCCACCATTTTAGTTCTAAAAACAGAATAGTGCACAGAGACCAGGACTAAATAGCCAGTTATCATCCGATATGGGTATTTTCGGTTCAGGATGATACATATACAGACTAAAAAACGACCCCAGACGCCGTTTTGTAATCCAAGATGGCAACTAGAAAATGACCCAATATGGGTATTTTCTGAATCGAGATGATGCCCAGGCGCCACTATGAAATTCAAGATGGCTCAATGAGCAGTGACATGTAGAGAATTGAATAACATTCGTATCCACTTTTTGTACTGAAAGCTGAGATAAATCAGGGAAATTAATGTTATATGTATTTCATTAAAAATCAGGAGCTAAAATTTGAAAAATATTTCTCGTCGTCAGGTTAGTCAGGCACCAATGCAAATAACATAACGAAAAGCCTTTAGTCAAACCTACGGTCGTGTGTTATTTTTTTTTTTTTGTTATTTGTTATTTCGTCTTCGAATAAATCGTACAGACTACAATACATATCCTTGGTTCCATTTTTAAAAACTTGCTTAGAAATAGTATAGTCATAGTGGATTTACACGAAAGGCTGAAACTAAAAAGGCTGAAAGCTACATAAGGCTGAGAAACACGAAAGGCTGAAGTCACGAAAGGCTGAAACCATGGGCGCAACTAAGGAAAATTTCTAGGAGGTGGCTAGTTTTCATACATTTCATTTAAAAAAAGAGAAAAAAGAGGTAAAACCAAAATTTAATAACGCATAAAATAGTGTCGTTACAGTAGAAAAAATCACTTCAATCGGAATTGAATCTCCAAAGATGTATTGAATTTCTTAACTACAGCGTCAACGCCAACCTCTTCCAGCAACACTGATTCGATTTTGAGGAGAGCTAGGTTTGGTAAACGGCTGGGCAGTGCGTACCAGCAATACACCCGCATTAACTAGTCAACTAACATAAAATAGAGGAATACGAGCAACCGAGGGAAGATCGGTGAACCGGTGGGTTCTTGGTCGTATGCTGACAGGGAAGGGGTAGTTGTTCTCTTTGGAGAGCAGCTTGTTTGAGCGTCTGTTTCTCAGGATAGGGGCGGTTCAAACAGCGACTGATCCGAAGCGGACGGTTGAACTAAGCAATACGGTGTCTCGCCAGCTACGGCAGCCCCGTTGCGAGACGAGGCATCGCAGCCCTAGTAAAGCAGCATGCTAAAATAAACATACTACGCACAATCAAGAGTTGAAAACGAACCGGAACAATCGACAATGACCTAGCCGACGAAATAAGGACGACGATTAGAAGCTCGGTACATGTAACAGTAGATCTCTAAACGCCCCGGGTGCCGACCGGATTCTGCTGGATCAGCTAGAACACCGCCACTTCGACATCGCTGCGCTCCAGGAGCTTTGTCGGAAAGGAGAGAAGGTATGGTGGATTTGTGGCCGCAAAAAACAGTACTACCAAAGCGGTGGCACAACCAGTGAGCAGGGTACCGGCTTTATAGTGCTGGGCAGGATGCAGAGTCGTGCGATCAAGTGGCAGGCGATCAGTGACAGGTTTCGTTTGTTGAGAATAGAAGACCGGTTCTACAACTGCATTATCCTCAATGTACACTACCCTCACGAAGGACGACCCGATATAGAGAAAGAAACGTTCTACGCACAGCTGGAGAACGTCTACGATAGCTGCTCGCGTAGAGACATAAAGATAGTCATCGGGGACAGGAACGCTCAGATTGGTAGGGAAGACATAAGCCGGTGATTGATCCGCACAGCCTGCACAGCGTTACGAACGACAACAGCCAGTGATGCGTCAACTTCGCAGCTTCTCGCAGACTGGCAGTCCAATGTACCTTCTTTTCCCAAAAGGACATCCACAAAACCACCTAAAGATTAGCTGACCAACGTACAACAAACTAAACTGACCATGTTCTCATTGACGGCCCATTCTTCTCAGAAATACAAAAGGACGCATCAATTGCCGTGCGGATATTGGCTCGGACAAGACCTCTTCGATCGAGTCTAGTGCGACGAAGCAAAAAGTTGTACCTGATACGACCGGTAGTCCTCTAGGGAATCTATATAACGACGCTTATGGCGGAGGGCTTTAACGCCCTTGGAGTTTTCGAACGGAAGGTGCTGCGGACTATACGGTGGAGTACAGACGGACGATGGATAATGGCGACAGTGCACGCGCTGCTTGGGGAGAACTTTATTGCACACCTGGCGAAAGTCGATAGGTTGCGGTTGGCCGGTCACATCCTAAGAATGTCGGACGACAACCCTCTGAAATCACTTCTCTTCAGCAACCCTGCCGGCACCCAAAACCAGAGGGACGCGGCGTGCACGATGGCTCGACCAGATCGAAAGAGACTTGCGGGTGATGAGACGTCTGAGAAACTGGCGAAACACAGCCCAAATGCTTGATGCTCTGATAAGAAGTATGGAATGTATTCATATTGAATACATACATTATCTGGAAAATTCTGGGGAGGGCTGAAGCCCCTCCGTAGTTGCGCCCATGACTGAAACCTACATAAGGCTGAAGACCCGAAAGGCTGAATCACGAAAAGCTGAAATTCACAAAGTTTATAAAGTTTATAAAACACTTGCGGCAAACGGCCGGTTCGATTGTCTGAGATGCATACTGTAGTTCCTCGCTATCGCTTGTTCGGAACAAACTTCCAGGGGATCTCCGCTACGAGTCAGTAGACCTAGGAAAAGGTCGAACCTATACAAAGGTGATCTTGCCGTAATGCTATTGACCGTGGTTCGTTGAACCTCTGTTTAAAGTCTAGTGCAACCCCTAGGTTGGTGATGGAGAGGACACGTTCCAACGGAGATTATTTCAGGGTGTACTGTTGATTGACGGTGGCACAGCGAAGAGTCATTCCATTTTCTTTGCACCACTGTAATAGATATATAGACTATCTAGAATATCACGTTGAGAGTCAAACAATTGAAAATAGATCCTGTAAATCATCGGGTAATCTGCAAACAACTGCTAGAAAAATAATATACGAGGACACAAATCATTAACGAATAGTACGAATTCGGCCCCAGGACACTGCCTTGTGGAACACCAGAGGTTATTGAAACCAGCGTTGCAAATCGAGCGAAAAGCAAAACCTTTCTTCTCCTTTCTGCTTAAAACGAGACATATGCTACGCTTCTCAAGTCTTTTGTACACATGAGATACTCTTTCTTCTTCATGCATTCCCCTGAGTAGCAGCAAGCACGCACCGACACGAACATACTCTTTCGTATTGCTGCTCAGCTACCGTAAAAGAGTACGCGAGTTCCTGCTAGTGAGTAGGAGTACTCGACTAAAATTGCTTGACTAGGACGAGTGCTTAAAAAACTGTGCTCGAAAACGAAAATGCTTTCTTCCCGACATGCACCGACAGCCGACAGTGGGGTAACGTGTAGGGTATCGGACTGCTTCGGTAAGTTTTTTACAGCAGTCTAATGCAAAACCAGCCGAAGCGAACCGCTGTCGAAGTAGTCCGATACCCTATTATTTTTGTCCCTCTGCAACCATCGCAAAGCATTTCGAAACAATTGTCTTCGGCTGGTCGTTCTCGCAAGTTGGGCAGTAGGTACACACGAGGAGAGTAGACGGGAGTATGTGCATATCATCTCGGGAGTAAGAAACAAAGCGAGATAGAACGAGAAATAGCTTGAATGGAGAATTCTCTACTGTGTGAGAGCGGTTACACCGAGAACCTCACATGAGGTCACAGACAGACGTCCAAGCAAGAACAAGATTGATCAAAATTTCCGTGTAAATTTTCAAAGTAAATTGCGCTATAAATCACTTGTACATTAGCACCGCCTGGTGACCTTATCGCCACAATACATTTTTTTTTCGCTGGTGTACGAGGCTGGCGGTACTGGTAGCGCTATCTGGTTACGGATCGCTACTACAAAAAACTTTACACAAGTTTGGAACTCAGCTTGGACGTCTGTCTGCGATGAGGTGTTGCATGCTGCTTACGAGTGAGACCAACAACTCTGATTGAAAGATGTAACTTCACGAAAACACATCGATTGGTTAAGTACGAAAGGATTCATTCAAACGGCCAATCAGGGAGACCACCTAATCCTTTAGTTTGTCACAGGTAGGCACGTGTGGTACTGTGTCGAATGCTTCGGCGAAGTCAATGTAGATGGAGTCAATTCGATTGCGTAGTTCCATCTCTCGGAACAGCATATTTGGGTAGCACAATAAGTGGCTGAGAAGCGACGTTGGACAAATCCGTGTTGAAATTCTGAAATTATAGGTCGATACACTGCTCCATGATTCAGTATTTTGGAGTTCTTATCGAGGCTGTGAAGAAGCGAAATTCCTCAGTAATTCTAGATTGCCGGACTTATGGATAAGTGTAATAGATGCAATTTACGATAGGCTAGGAAACGCCTTGAGTGCACATAGTGTTTCAAGAAGAGCGTGAGGACACCATCTGTTCCAGAACTCTAGGTCGCGTTCCACGTTACCATCTACTATTTGGGCCACAGGAAATGCGGTGTGGTTGCTGCGTTCTCTCAATATGTTCTTTGTAGCTGGTAGTAAGTAGTGAGTTGTACAGACTTCCTAATGAACGAGGAGTTCTTCGATTGTCTTCGGAATCAGAGTTGAAATATTGCTTGCGAAGCTCATTGGGTAGAGTACGAAGTTCAACGTTCCACCAAGGCTTCTACTCGGTACCGCTGGAGCGGAAATCTGCGCAGAGGGACATGGTTGCGAAAGATTCAATTGTTTTAAAGCTACGTTATTATCTAGAGGGGGTGGGTCTGCAACTTTGTGACGTAATGCTACGATGGGGGAGGAGGGGGTTGGTCAGCAAAAGCTACGTCATTTATGCATGCTCCCTTAGTTATGATATCCAATGAACCACCGTTCAGAAGTCGATTCCAATCTACCTTGTCGCAGTTCTTGAAGTCCAACACCATGAGTCAAAGTCAAAGTTAAGAATAAAAGGTCTATGGTGTACATCGATGCTGAGTAAAGGAACCGCTGTTTCGAAGAGAACGACATTGTCGGAATCCGAAGTGAATGCCAGATTAAGCAGTCTGCCATTCGCACTCACATATGAATTGGCCATGTAGACTCTGTAACCTACCGTAACTGATCGATGTGATTTCAGTCTAATTTATTCTAATCATAATCACTCTTATAGTTTGATATAGCTGCATTTGCCAAACAATACTAAGCAACGCTGAAGTTGAATGGTATTTGAGTCATGGGACAAACCGTGAATGAATATACGCACGTGAAATCTCTGGATCACCAGAATGAAGAAGAGAAAAACGTTAGAATTATGGAAATATGAAATGTTCACGATCGTTCTTTTTCCATTATAATTTAGAATCAGTTTTGAATCCGAGCTGTTTATTATTGAAAACGAGCGAAGAAAACCGGTTTACAAACAAAGCTAAAATTTCATTTCAAAATTTGCTGATTTGGTGAATTTTGTTTGATCCGATCTACAATCGCGATGCGCGCTAGACTTTTACCGTGATATTTAGAGGTAGAACATGATTCATTCGGGTTTGAGCTGTTGTGTAGGCCAAGCTTCTCCCCAAGCAAGTGTGGATAGAACTATCAACGAGTCCCGATGGCTATGTTGTCGTTTCACATACCCAGCTGCAACTGCAAGCAACCCTTCCGCCAAAGCGTGCGGCTATTACACATAATCAACAATAGCGAGGTCTGTTGGAAATTATGCAAATAAACGGACCCTGCTAATGATGACTCATCGTGTGCTCGCGTCATGCTCGTTATCATTTGTTTTAGTTGTGTGCACTGTTTTAGCGGTCGTGCTACGCCAATATAGTCGATTGATTATGATTTCAAACCGTTATCGATCCCAAGCAAGTTCGATTCGTTTCCTAATCATTTACCTTTTTTTTCATTTTCTAGGATTTGTTATTGTTACTGCCAATTGGGTACGAACCAGGGAGAGATAAAGAACGAAAGCTGCATAGTCGCAAGTGACGCAAGATGCAGACGATAAAGTGCGTCGTGGTGGGCGACGGTGCCGTTGGTAAGACCTGCCTGCTCATCTCCTATACGACCAACAAGTTCCCGTCGGAGTACGTTCCGACCGTGTTCGATAACTATGCCGTCACGGTGATGATCGGTGGCGAGCCGTACACTCTGGGCCTGTTTGATACTGCTGGTAAGTCGCTAGTTGTTAGCAAGAATTAAGTCGAAACCTGTGGTTTACTTAACCCGGCAAATTTCAACGAGGGAATGGTAGAGAGTAGAGCAAATAATTGAAAGTCACGTGCGATTCCAAACAATACTCAATCACTGCTCGATGATGGACTGGCTGTGCCACTTGACTCGACTCATCAATTCCATGCACGCCTACGTTGCGTGTCTTTTGCCTCAATTGGTGCTGAATACAACTTTGCAAACGGATTTTTTCTCGCCCAGTGAAGATTCTTTTCGCCCCTTAACCGTTTTGTTTTTTGATTACAGGTCAGGAAGATTACGACAGGCTGAGGCCTCTGTCCTACCCGCAGACGGACGTCTTTTTGGTTTGTTTTTCCGTGGTCAGCCCAAGTTCATTCGAGAACGTTAAAGAAAAGGTACGCGAATCAATTACTATGATTTGTTGAGATTAGCGTAGTCTATAATTTAAATGATCGACATTGCAGTGGGTTCCGGAAATAACGCATCACTGTCAGAAGACGCCGTTTCTGCTAGTGGGCACCCAGATCGATTTGCGGGACGAGCAGAGCACACTGGAGAAGCTGGCCAAAAATAAACAGAAACCGATCACACTCGAGCAGGGCGAAAAACTGGCCAAGGAACTGAAGGCGGTCAAGTATGTGGAGTGCTCAGCGCTGACGCAGGTAGGTGCAAGGGTGGACCGTTGTTGTAGTGGGTTCATTTGCGTAAGGTTTTGGCCTACGATACACCTCTGATGTCATTGTTGGTTTTCAGTTGTTTTTCTTTTCCAAAGATTAATAACTGAACTGACATGACGGATCAAGTGAGGGGCCTTTGAATTAGATAGTTTGCTTATTAGTCAAACTTAGTCCGGACAGATCAAATCAGGAGTTAAGTTAATTAAACGGAGAAGCCTTTCAACACCCCTTATTCCATGCTTCAAAAACTTAGAAATTAACAATTTAGTTACTCACAATCCAACATTTTTTTCTCCCTTTACAGAAAGGACTCAAGAATGTATTCGATGAAGCAATCCTAGCGGCGTTGGAACCCCCAGAGCCAGCGAAAAAAAGAAAGTGCAAGTTTTTGTAAGCTCTTTCAAGAAGTTTGTATTGTTTTTTTAAAAAAGTCGCCAGCAGCAAAAAGTAATTAACAAAAAAAAACGGCAACAAAATAGGAAAGAAAAAAAAACCTCTAACGGAAGTTAAACAAACATTATACAAACATAACAACAAAGGAGGGTGAAGTACTGTTTTGACACAAACAACCTTACCTTTCCTGAAAAAAACCGAAAAAATGAGCAAAAAAATTGTACTAACACTTTGTTTAAAATCTTTACCTATGTACTAGCGGAAAGAATGAATTACAATTGTATTAAAGAAATCAGAACGAGACAACCGTTTTAGAAGAAACAACAAAATCTAACCATCCTGTAGCAAGAAAAAAAAAACAGCAACTAAACTTACAGACACAAATTAAGGTTACATACAATTATTAAGTGGTCTAAACCAGAATGTTTCTGGCAGGAGCAGGCATACAACACAGTAAAATAATGTTGCTACTATTCAACTGAGCAAAAAGGGTAAATTTGAAACTACCTACAAAAAGAGGAAATTTATACAGCTTTTTACAAACAAAAAACAAAATGAAATTATTAACAATTTATACCACAACTAGCGGAGGCGAAAGATCATTCGAGCTTTCTGAAGGAGGGGCAGTTGAAAACGGCTCACTAGAACTTTATAGAAGGGATTGAGTGCTATAGCAGAAAGCTTACTGAGAGGGCTAAACACAGTCTGGTAATTCTATCCAATCACACACACACATAAACCAACAAACACACGCCCACTAGTTTTGGGGCTCTTCGTATTAGTATTTGCATCGTGCTATATAATTATTACAGCAGGGGTTAGCATCGATGCAAGCAAACAAACAAAAACAGTGTCAGTTTTTTGCGAAGTTAGGTTTTTTATTGAATTAAATATAATATATTAAACTAAACAAAAAGTGGTAAAAAAATATAATTGCTAGGAACCGAAAATAACAAACAGACAAACAAACATCGTACGCAAGTATTTACCGACAGAAGAGGAACAAAATCACTGCATGCATACACAAAACTGAAAATCCCAATTCTGTTAAGTTGTTCAACAATTTCCATTGTGCATTTGTCAACCACATTCACACCGTTAGTTTCTGTTTGTGTTTGCACTTTACCCCATTAAACTGCTGTACAGTGCACTCACACACATACCCACAATCATTCTGCATTAAACGAAACGATTTCAAACAAATCTTAAAGCATTAACTCTTCCTCTACACTTATCAGTTGTTTTTTTTTTTCCTTCTGCGTATTTCCATCTTCGAGATACTACTGTACTGTTAGGAAAATAGATTTATATTTAATAATTATATAATATAATACTAAAAAAGGCGACATTTTTGTATTGCTGAAGAGTTTCGTTTTTCCCCTTTTGTAACCGACGGAAAACACGTTTCTATGTTCATGGAATTCCAATTGTAGAGAGCGAAACAGAAGCAGAAAAAACTAAGTTTTGTAGTTACATAAGTTCTGTAAACAAACAAGAAAAATAAAGCAACAACAGAGACAAGATTCTGCCTAATCTTGTAAGATAAAAAAAATCAGCTCTAATATATATTTCGTATATATTTTATTTTAAACAAATAAAATCATTATCTTCATGCCAAAACTAAACACCGATTATTGTTTTCTTTTTTGTGAATTTCATATTTAAAGATAAGAATGGTTCTAAACTTATTTTATCTTAGTTTTGATGTTATTCTTGATCTAGTATCTGACCTTCATACGAACAGCATTGCTTCGAACTAATTGTTTTTGTATTAGTTTCTCATATAAATTAATTTTGGTAAACCCTGAAGGCTTTCTTATTTTTATGTGATCTTTCTTATAAACATTTTTATTGGACGAGCTCAGGAAGACCTCATTTCTAAATTACATTAGCCCTAAAAAAATTTAATTGCAGAGCACTGGAGTAAATGATCTGCTCTTGACTTGAGAAACAGCTAGACTGATCGAGATTTTTACTAAAGTTATGGGTACCATGTGATGTTTTCGACAGATATCACCAAAACGAATAGAGCATTAACAATTATGGAATAGATTTCATCTTTTATTGTATCATTATATAATGGTATCTTCAAACTAGCAATCACAAAACATACAACAGCGCCGGGCTATACGGTGTTTACGACCTTAACGTCGGTGCCGTGTCAAGCTGACCTGTAGCGGTGGACGCTAGGGCCGGTCCTGTACCAGCACCCGCTTCCAACATTCGCAATTCTTCTGCCTTCCGCGCCGGTTTAACCACGGTGAAATAATGGTACAACCGCGCTCCTATCACGTAGCTGGCCCACAGGGTCACTCCCATGCAGGTGTAGACGGCGCCCCGATGAAGCCGGTCCAGGAGTATGTTTTTAGATTGTTTTCGCATTATGACTGTAGCCTGAATATATTGTAAACTGCTTTTCAAACTTCTACACCACAGTTTTTGTTTTTCTTTCGCTTTACTCCAACATGGGCTGGGGTTGTCAAAGTTATCGCAAAGAAAATAAAAAAAAACACTGGTCACAAAAACAATTCTCAAATTTTAGCAAAATCTCAAAGGAGATAAATTTGTTTAATTATTTGCTATGACTAAGCCACACGCTAACTTAAATTCCGAACTATGGTTGATGCTTTTATGGATTTGTGGAGAAAAATCTATAAAAGCTGGTAGAATTAAGTATCAAGACTCGCTTTGTGTTCTGATACAAATCGTGTCGACTAGTGTTATATGACAAAAGTTCATTTCATTTTTGTTTCGCACCGTTCACACTTGACTGTCAAATTTCCTATGTCGACTTATGCAGGGTTGTGTCATTGAAATTGCACAAACTTGAAAATTAACCCTTGAATACACTCGCTGTGAGCGTGAAAACCAAACAATTTCGTAATCAACCAGTTTTTGGTTGAGTTTTCTTGCAGTTGATATTGTGCATTTAAATAAAAATTATCAATACGTCACTGATAAACTAGCAGTCAGACTCACTTCCGATGACCTCCGAACTCCAATTTAGTTTTTTGAACTAATTACATTTTTTTGTCCTATGACTAACATTTTAAGTTATAAAGTAGGCAGTGTATGATGTGATTTTTTTGAGGATGCTAATGATGAACACGGGCTGAAGACGCGATAAAGACCCTCGTTCAGACGGGGCGAAGGAAATTTTTTCTAAGTCTCTGTTACATACTCAGCCCGTGTTCATTATTAGCACCCTCGAAAAAATCACATATCTGGCGCCAAGTTAGTTTATAACTTTGAAACATTCATTTGCAATTGTTGTGTACAAATCTGGACCTGGAATATTATACTTTCAGCACAGACAAACAAACGTGCCTCTTTGAAGAAAAATATTCGTCCTTATTCGAAACGTTACACTCAAGCGCCACTATGTGAGCTTATTGCCTACTAACTTATTTTCATCAGACGGTTTTATCTTCGCTAATGGGTGTGCACACTTGCTTAAATTAATACCAGCGGCAGTACTGACGGTTTTTGACGTGGGACTACGTCTTTGTTTTCTATACTGGTATGCATTCTGTAAAATTGGAATTGAACTGGCAAATGTTGCGTCAGATTTCAAACGATAATAGCAGCATAACCTCATGATGAATAACAATAACCAATATGTTGTTGGATAGATAAAATGTAAAATAATTTTGTAATACGCTAGTTATCATTATTTTTTCATTGCAAAGCGGTTAAAATCCATAAAATGTGCCAAGGACAAATTTACGCGAACAATGAACCAATCACATGCGAGCATTCCTACAAAGATAACTAGAACAAGATACCTAACTTCCATATTTGTCATACATTTTGAATATGACTGATTTCCGACGGTTAGTGCTGCCATCTGATGACTTAAATCCTCATAAAGTTGTCACTATGAGCAAAACCGATTTATCGTGCATAGTCCGTCATTGATCGTTGAGCTGTTCAAGATTGTATATGATTAAGGTGTAGCAGTTTGGTCAGCTCGACGCTTAAGATAACATGTAGATTAATGATATTACCGTTTTTTGCACTTAATGCTATTGCCATATATTTTGCACATTCAAAGTACGAAAGAAAAGTGTGAAATTGACTGTCGGAGTGGAGGTTTATATTGAGGGGTTATATTTATTTTCATGTCCCATTCTACCAAAACTTGAAGTTTGATATGTCGGAAGCCAGGTTTCAGCACCATTGTGCATGCTCTATTAACCTCGGTAAGATTATTGCTCTATTAACCTCGGCAAGATTATTGCTCTATTAACCTCGGCAAGCGTGGAAAACTTAGCTGTACAGCCGAAATTCGTTGGTTGGAACACGAATGCCACCCAACTAGCGAATCGTGTTCGTTAGTTGGATGAACTGACAACTGGGCAAATTTTTCAAAGGGGAGCGCCGATTGTTTGTTTTCTCCCTGCTTTGAAACGATTTCCTAATTTCATTGTGGTAAATCTATGTCAAAGAAAATGAACTTTGCTCATCTGTCTTCCTGCTGTAGTAAATATTTTATGTATTTGGGCAATACTTTTTCATACAAAAAATCCAACGAGAAGCCAAACGATAAAGCACGAGCACATCACTCTGCCTCTAGCCTAGAAAATGGAGGATCGCTACGCTGGATATTTCCGGTGAAGCGTTGAAGAAATAAAAGAATAAACAACCGAACAATAAACCTCCAAATTACACACAAAATGTTGTAAATGTATAACATGTACTTTTCAAATTACGCGATTGATTATGCTAGATATGATCTGCATGAAGTGTCCAGCTAATAGCACTGAGAAACAAACTTATCAATGCTGAATGGATTAAGCGTAATAACTAAACATGTTTACAATTTTTTTACAATACATAATATAATTTTATTTTAGTAATATTTTTTTCACTTTTCTGACCCCTGAAATGCATTTTAATGACGTTGAATTCTGACATTAGAGTGCTTTTTAGTTGGGTGACAGCCCAACTAGCGAACACCCAACTAACGAACACCCAACTAACGAACACCCAACGAGCGAATCATCACTGTAGAGCGTGCTCATAGCGGTTATAAGGAATTTCTGATGGTACGCTCAATTTTAAATGTTGCGCTGATAATTCTTGATTCTTCCGGAAAGTTTCATGTTTTCAGAACTAAACATTCGTTCACATTACTATCATTTTTCGAATGGCAGCACCGTACAGTCGTCCATGGATACTGAAAAAATTGTTTCACCTTTCAGCAGTCATGTCTTAAGCAGGTAATAAACGAAGCAAATATTTGCTATTTTTCGATACAGATTTTATTTTGTGCAAATAAAAATCGTACCAAAAATAGCAAATATTTGCTTCGTCTAATACCTGCTTTAGCCTTGTCGTCAGTTGATTTTGACGTTAAGTCTACATGATATTTACAGTGTATAAATTAGTTCGACTTTTGCTCACGCACAGCGACAATCATGTCCAAGAAAAATCTGCAAGAGTCAGGTATCTTGTTCTAGTCATCTTTGATTCCTAGCACAGACGACATGAATAGACACCAACCATTCCCTGTGATTTTCTCTGTATCAATATCCAAAAAGAAATTGACAGAGTCTCCCCGTCCCAATAGGTCAATTTATGTTTGCTTTCATGAGCCTAGACTAATTTGATGTCTCGAAGGTAAAGGTTTTTCGAAAAGTTTTAACAACACCTTGCCTTGAACAATTTCTAAACCTGCTAATAGAACTAATAGAAGCGTAATAGAAACTGATGTCTTGAATGAAAACATGCTGGTAAAAGCAACAGAACCGTAGAGTATACGTGGAGCAGAGCGCCGCTAGTTTCTCGTTGTCTATCATTGCAGCGGGAACGACTTCTATTCGCGTGCAATCAAAACTGTAATGCTGCTACTGATGGTGATTGAAAGTTTATCTCATGAATATGATAACCATAAAAACCATGATTTACTCAACAAGAATTCACTTTTTTGCAACGGGTATAAGTTATTTTTATCTGTTTTTTATATTCGAAATTCACTGAATAATCGTAATCGACATAATCTCGAACGAGTAAGTTCGTAGAAATATGAATTTATAAAAGAGTAAGAGCCGGCGAGTGTCTAAAAGAAAGAATTAATCTATTAAGCATCTTTTTTTTGCATTTAAACATTGACTAAACACTGATTAGATATTTTTTCATTTCCAACTTAAAAAGAAATTATATACTTATATTTACTGTCTTCGCAATACAGTGAATGTATTTGTTAAAACAAACTTGAGAAGCAAAAAACAAAATTAATCTTTTCAAGGCACAACATCACTAAGTGTTAATAAAATTCTTTCGAGTGTAATTAAATATATTTCTAAAAAAATTAAGGTAAGCCTGAGAATTTAAATACGTTAATCACTGAACAAACGAATTTATTGTGTCTGTAATTATATTAATTACAGTGTTTAGTCCCACGTCACCATTTCATACAACCCTAGGGTTGTATACCTTGTAATATTGTCTTTGATAATGAATACGCACGCTTGCTTACAGCGACCTAGCGGCATTACTGCCCACTAAGCGAAATTTCAAAATAATCGTTATTTTCCTGATTGATGAAATCGTCATCGAGTGGCACGCCTGTTTGTCTGTTATACCATATTTTAATTATGTTTTATCTTTACAGTATTTTTCCCATACATTTACAAGTCACTGACAATTTTTTTAATGGTAAAATTATTGTCCGTGGTAGATTCAACAACAAAAAACATTGCTAAAACATGGTAATGACAAACCGTTTGCAAGCTTACAGTGAAAATACCATGTTTTTTGTGGTTACAATAAAAATATTGTCCATTTGCTGTACCGTAAAACCTATCTAACGTATTTTTCTCTAGGATTCTGTCAACGGCTTTCGATATTGCCAGAAGCTCAGCGTTTGTAATTGAATTTGTCTTTTTTTACATCATCTTCTTTTTCGCCGAAAACTGCTATACCAGTTTCAGCCTCATCATCTGGTTTCCCTGTTGTTTGGACAGTGCGTTAGGGAGCATACCTAACCCTCTAGTGCCCAGTGCCGTCTTTAGACGGTCTTCAGTCAAACCTCTAAAAAGCTTCAATAAGAACTTAAAAAGTGTTTATAATGCTTTATAGTGATTTTTTCGAAGTCCGTCTAAAAATTAATTTGGGCACTAGAGGGTTAAATGACGTAGCATTCATGAGGTGAGGGGGGGGGGTATGATCGTTTTGTGATAAGCTATGACATGGGGGGATGGGTTAGGTTGTAATCAACGTAGCATTTTTTTTGCAGGAAAAATGTACACTATAAATACACTAAAACATCGCACAAAGCTTTGCAGCGGAAGCTGTCGAAATTTTTTTATCTGTGGCATTCAGGATTTTATGAAAGCTTTTATAGCACATAAACAATCGCTTGCATTCTCCACGCGTCTTTTAGTAGTGAAAATACAAGATACTCTATTGTTCTTAAAGCTGATGAGTGCAGCGATTTTTTTGCGAGTTCGACAATTTTTTCTGTGTTTTCTACAGGCATGGACCATATGGAGCTATACAAACAACTTTTCTCGTCGTACCAAAAGACTATTTCTGCAAAGCAGAAGACAATTATATAGAGCGTAGTCAACATCTTATGAAATGCAGTTACAAATATATGAGTGATAAATAAGTTAAATTTGACACGGTGAATTTTTTTATTCAAGTATTTCATAAATGTTACAGCTTATATTTTGTACTACACTCAAAATAATTTTCACGTCATAATTGTCGGAAAAGTTATGTGAATATTTTCCACTGTCATTTTCACGTAGATTCTACGCGATTGTCTTTTGAGTTCATCATGATCTGGTGAGATGATTTATCCTATGAATCTTATACAGCAGACATATGCATTTTATGTGAATTTCACGTAGAATTCAACTACCGGTAAAATGGAAAGCATTCGATTATCTGCTAGCTACTACGTTGGATACAACGTAAAATTTCCAAATTTTGTTTCCCCAATTCTTAAGAGACGGCAAATAGTTTTAAGAAATTATAGAAATATGTTGCTTGATAAATCGCACGGCCATGCAAAATTGCCGATTCGTAAATGAATCAAACGACATAAAAACGGACAAATATTACGACATTTGCCGGCGATAACTATTGCAAGCTGCAACTGTTTATGTATGGGAAACTCCTCGACCTTTGAACTAAATCTGTGTGAAACCTGTAAGCTCAAGGCTCGATGTCAAATTCGTACGGTTTTTCGAAAGTTCACTTATTGGCAAGCCGTCGAGAAATTCTATTTTATTGTCAGAGACTGAGTTAGACAACAGCTTCGCCATTTTGATTTCAGTGTATTTCCACATAGAGAGTTCACGCGATACTTCTTCTATGACATTCTGTTTGACGTTGCCAAGTTCGCGTAGATACTACGTGATAAAACATAGTATGCATGTGATTTTCACATAGATGTTATGTTTGTCACATAAATCATGCAAAATGACAGAAAATGAATAAGTACAGGAAATTTCACGTAACAATAATGTGAATAATATTTTGAGTGTACACTCAAAATATTTTTCACATTATTGTTACGTGAAATTTCCTGTACTTATTCATTTTCTGTCATTTTGCATGATTTATGTGACAAACATAACATCTACGTGAAAATCACATGCATACTATGTTTTATCACGTAGTATCTACGTGAACTTTCCAACGTCAAACAGAATGTCATAGATGAAGTATCGCATGAACTCTCTATGTGAAAATACACAGAAATCAAAATGCGAAGCTGTTGTCTAACTCAGTCTCTGACAATAAAATAGAATTTCTCGACGGCCTGCCAATGATTGAGCTTTCGAAAAACCGTACGAATTTGACATCGAGTCTTGAGCTTACAGGTTTCACACAGATTTAGTTCAAAGGTCGAGGAGTTTCCTATACATAAACAGTTGCAGCTTACAATAGTTATCGCCGGCAAATGTCGTAACATTTGTCCGTTTTTATGTCGTTTGATTCATTTACGAATCGGCGATTTTGCATGGCCGTGCGATTTATCAAGCAATATTTCTATAATTTCTAAAAACTATTTGCCGTCTCTTAAGAATTGGGGAAACAAAATTTGGAAATTTTACGTTGTATCAATCGTAGTAGCTAGCAGATAATCGAATGCTTTCCATTTTACCGGTAGTTGAATTCTACGTGAAAGTCACATAAAATGCATATGTCTGCTGAATAAGATTCATAGGATAAATCATTTCACCAGATCATGATGAACTCAAATGACAATCACGTAGAATCTACGTGAAAATGACAGTGGAAAATATTCACATAACTTTTCCGGTAATTATGACGTGAAAATTATTTTAAGTGTAGCATTGGGCGATACGACGGAGAGTATCGACACTTTAGTATCGATACCCGAAGGACTAAAAGTATCGAGATACCCAAAATATCGGTCAAGAAGTATCGATACCAGAAGTATCGATACAATAGCTGAGATTATTTTTTGAATTTTTGATATTATTGTTCCAGTTGAAAATCGAAATATCGACTCGCGACTTTCGATTTTTTTACCTTATGCACAATGCGCATAGTGTCGCATATAGTGCGCTGTATTGCGCGTCAGATGCGCTATACAGCGCACTGGATGCGACATTATGCGCATTGCGTATAAGGTTAAAAAATCGAAAGTCGCGAGTCATTATTTCGGTTTTCAACTGAAACAATAATACATTTACTGGAAACCAGTAATCGATTCAGTGATTCGCGAAAATTCAGCAAAACTATTTGCTGAACAGAAAACAGTAAATGAATGTTTGCTGGAATCCTGCAGAAGAATTGATATGGCAAAAAATTTACGTCAAGATGTCATTAGTAAAACGCGCCAAATCTCTGTGCAGCTGGTACGGGATCATCGCTAAGCTCCTGAGAGCGAATATGGGACCATAGCTAAGTCCTTGTTGGGCTAGATGAACTTAAAAGTTGAAATGATAATCATACATCTCTAGTTCAACAGTAATTTGCCTATGATCCGATGTGTGGATGGAATCTGGTGCCTGACGGAAACATGGTTCCCTTGAACTAACTGGTTAACTAGCAAATTGATTTATGCTTTGCTGAATGAACAGCAAATTGTCATAGCTGACAACCAGCAAGTTGTATTTTGTTTTACTGAACATGCAGCAAACGACCTGTCACTTTTATGCAATTGAGCATTACTGAATAATAAGCAAATTTCATTTTGCTGAACAGATTGCTGTAAGCACGGCACACAAAAAATCAGCAAAATTTTGGTGGTTTCCAGCAATGAAAATTTGATGTGCCGCCTTTTTGTTGTTGTTATCTATCCGCATTCTCAACGCCGTAGAAGTGCGCGGTTATAACCAATCATGTTGGTGTCTTCTACAAAAAGTGCGCAAATCCAATTTTCGCACTTTTTGTAGAAGATATTACCGTGATTGGACGTACCCGCGCACTTCTACAAGAATTTTTCGCGAGAAAATTTGTTGCAATCAACAATAATATTGCAATTTTATTTTTCACTTGTACTCTAACTTGTGTCGACGGAAAGCATGAGTTAGTTCCCACTTGCCAATAGACCATTTCACGAGACGTTTCTGCACTCAATTAATGAATGAAATTTCGACAGAAAGCTCGGAACCGCTGACATAACGCACGTAAAAGCAGCATCAATATCAGCAGGATCCGTGACACCTGTCAGTTCGTAAAATGGTCTATATTCGATCTGAACAGTGTAACCAGAAAACTTATATTTGTTTTTGAAATACAGTCAAATTTCGCTCGTTGGGCTACGTTTAAGTTGGGTTCCCGCTCGTTGGGTTATAGCCCAACTAAATCGAAGCCAAACATCATTTCTGATAACGTTGAATTTCGTTTGAGGGTTTTGTGGATGCATTTTAACGCAGAAAGTAGAATTAATTCAAACAAAAACAAATGAAGCTTAGTATAAATGTAAACAAACAATATTTTAATCAATTGTCAGAGAAACAATATAAGTTTTGTGGATTAATAATGCAACGTAGAGCTATGCCTATTTTTGAAAGTATTTGTGAACACGCTATTATTGAGCACTCCTTTTTGGCTTTAAATGTGTGGCTTAAGTGAAACAAATTTCGAATTTGGCCCTATGCTGCGCTTGGCTCAGATTTTGACAGTTCGTTTGGCTCAAAACATTCTCTCTGTCTATTTCTCCATCTAAGTTTTGCTAGTGCAAATAGACTTGTGCGATATTTATACTGACAGTGGCAGCTTTTCAGTGGTTCCAGCTCGTATCAACTAGCTGGCATCTCTATCCGGTTTGCTTTGCTTTATCGCAGCTAACATCGCAGCGGTTCAACGATGTGTGGGCTCCACTGACACTGACAGACAGCATAACATAGCGTATGAAAAGTGGCGGTGATCTCGTGTACACATTGAGATGTTAGCCCTTGTAACATGGCGCGATGTTTGGTCCGTATGCATAAAAGAATATCGATACAAATATCGCGGTTTTCAGTATCGATACGGTCGAGTATCGGACGCTCGTATATCGATCCGAAAAATCGAAATATGTCCTTAAAAGTATCGATATTTCCGATACCGATACAATATTGCCCATTGCTATTTTGTACGTTTTTCTTAGAACCTGAGGGGGGGTTATCGAATGCTAAGTTTTTTTTCAGGGGGGGGGTTGAGATTTTGTGACCAAATGCTACGAGGGGGGAAGGAGGGTATAAACACATACATAAGACATACGTAACACTCAGGAAGAAATCTACCAAAAAAGATGGTACAAAATGAACTACTCGAAGGTACCAACCTCTGTAAAAAAAACCTCTGTTTGAGTAGTTTATGGAGGATGTGTACCTGCGCAGCCCTGCATTTGTCTCGTTCCCACTCGAAAAATGCAGCATTGATTTTGTAAACAACTTTTTGACAGTTTCTTAAGGGATTTTGTTGAGGACTCGAGTAGAGCCGCGATGAAGAAAATTCATTCCAGTCATTTTCGTCGAGCAGTTCAAACTGGTGTTGGTACCGGGTGAAAGAGTTCCAAAAAAAATCGCCAGTGTTACGTATGTCTAAGTATGTGGTATAAAAATCATGGAAAAAATGGCACGTCATTTATTTATGCTCCCTTACCCAGTAGAGGTTTTTGTGGTTCTTGGTAGGCCAAATCCAACTAGTATAGTCTTATTGATTGTTTTATCTTTTTGGTGAATTTGGGCTACTATGCGTTGTGTTCAAGAAGTAGTTTGGTCCAATATGAACATGAATATCCAATATATGTTTGTCATTGCAGCTCCACCGTGTATTTGTGCAACATATTCGAATCTGCTTCGTATTATGGAATTTCCGATTTTGATCAGTGTTTCAGGACTAGCGTTACTGTTTCTTCTACCTAGAATTTTTAGAATGAGTAGCTTATTTGTTGCTCTTTCACGAATGTGGTTTATATGTTGTCTGTGTGTAAGAAGTCTGTCTAGCATAAATCCTAAGTATTTATGTGTGTTATTGATTTTAATGTTATCTTATCCCTGTGTTGTGTTTATTTTTAGGTTAACCTGGTCTATTCCTTCATTAAGTTTTTAAAGGAAGTTGTTCACAATGCGTTCCATCATGCTAGCCGTTTCCGCTTGGACTAACACCGCGAAGTCATCCGCAAATTGGATAAGCATACACCTCTCTTCATCCATTTCGTGTGGTACAGTCGTAAAGAAGTTAAAAAGAATAGGAGATAACGGACATCCTTGTGGTAGGCCTTCACTAATTATCTTTGAATTTTTTTCTCCATTGATGTGCAGATATTCGTGGAGCCATGAATTTCTCTTGTCTAGGTTTTGTAGTGTAGCTAGTTTAACATGGAGTATTGATAAGTCAAAAAGGAGTGAAATGTCTAGAAAAAATGCCATGGATAGTTTTACCGATACTTGTGCATCTTTGACGGTAATAAAATAATTTATACAGGTAACTGATTAGCAGTTTCTCCTAAAACCAAAGGACAGTTTAGGAATGAGGTCTTTAAGTTTCGAAATTTCAATTCCAGCCGCAGTGATTAGTTCAAACACGTTTATTAGTGCTGTGAGTCTTTTTGATGAAGGAAAGGAAGGATTTACTTGAGGTTTCGAGATGGGTTATAGTTCTCCAACTAGTAGGTATTTCTTCAGTTTTGAATACCCTGCTTATGTTGTAAAATGTAATGAGAAGTTCTGGCCATACATACAACGCCATACATATGTTTCCTTCAAAGATGCATCTTTTACTTTACTGTTTTTATTGAGATAAATGATATTACGCTCTTCGCTTACTGCTTACTGCTTACCGCTTACTGCAATTATGTTCGATAGTGAAATTGAGAGCAAAACATTTTTCTGTAGTTTTCGGGTGTTTTTGAAGTAAATTCATTCGTTTACGAATGAGCCTAATTTACAATTTATTTCGGATATAATCACGAATGGCATTTTGCATGCCTTTTTCGCAACCAAAATAAGATTAATTGAAAAATGAATGAAATTGTAACAGTTTAATTTAGTAAAATTTAATTGCTGATTTAGTTGCCGATTGGCCGAAATTACCAATTAGCGAATTGTCAGGAGTACCGTAAACTGGGGTGACTTTGATCAGCGGGGGTGACTTTGATCATTCTACCTGTTTTTTGAATTTGTGATGAAAAATGCTCGTAGAGCTTGAGATTTATCTTAACCTTCACTGATTGTGTTTAGATATGTCTACATTGCTACTATCCATGCATTTCCTGCCATTTAAAGAGTGTTTCGCATGACAAAATATGAATTGGAAATAAAGTGGTTTTTAGCGATTTCTCTTGCATGCAAACATTCGGCTCAAGCGGGCACAAAAACAAGCTGTGAAACGTAAAGTTTGTTTATTTTGTTTCCAGATTAATTCTTAAGATAAGAAAATATTGATACAACGATTATTATTACTACATTTACATTTTTTCCTCAAAGGCAATGTTGTATCCCAATAATCTCGACAGTGTATTACATGTTTTCTCCTTAACGACAATCCAAGACATCACGTAGCATGCAACTTTTAACTGTTGGATAAGCCATATTCCACAGCACAATTGTTGCTTAACTTTTAAAGTAATGACTGGATCTTGCTCAATGCATGTCAGCCCGAAAAAAAATTTACGATGTATTTTGCGGTGAGAACAGTAAACGGACAATGTTTTTTATTGTAACCGTAAAAAACACGGTATTTTTACTGTTAGCTTGCAAACGATTGTTGTCATTACTATGTTTTAACAACATTTTTTGTTGTTCAATCTATCACTGACAATTATTTTACCATAAAAAACATTGTCAGTGACTTCTGAATGTATGGGAAAAATGCCTGAAAAAATGCTGTTAAGATACATAACGACCCCCCTTTTTCATGGTAAAAATGGCAAAAACCATGTTTTTCATTGTTCTGGACAATGATATTTAATGTAAAATTGATGTATTTACAATGAAAAACATAGTTAAATCATGGTATAACTATGTACAATTACAGCAACTTTTAAGGTTTTTTTAATGTTATTTTTTTTCGGGAGTACTCGATTTAAAAATATCAAACAATTTTGTATTCAGTATGTTCTTAAAATATTTAAGATATATTAAAAAAGTGATCAAAGTCACTCAAATTTACGGTACTAAGAAACTAGAAACATGATTGCAAAATAGGTAAATGAGCTTTTTATTCTTACTACGGGATAATATCCGCAGAAAAATCTCCAGTTCATGCTGGAGGAATTGAAAAGTAATGACTGAAAACTAAAAAAATGCATCTCAAAAAAGGTATACATTTAACCTATGGCAAACTGATTAGAGTCTAGAAGTAGGTTATAATTTTTGATTTTTTCAAGTTCATCAAACTTTCAAGAAAATATCTAACGTTTGACTTGAGTCCGGGTTTATTATTTGGGTATCCAATAAAGTTTAAATAATTTTTCGTATAATTTTTCGAATGTTTAGGGTTAAGTCATGTGGCTGTATCTCCCAGATGGTCTCGAGGTACGACGCTGGTCTAACAAGCCAGTCTTCGTAGGTTCGAGTCTTGGCTCGGGAGAGGCTGTTAGTGTCAGTAGGATCGTAGCATTAGCCCCGTAATTGTCCTGTACACTAACAAGTTGGCTGCGTAGTCTCTGCATAATTAAACAGAAGGTCGAGCTCCGAACCGGAATGTAGCACCAAGGCTTTGCTTTGCTTTGATGTGTTCGGGTATTTTGGCTATTGATAAGGGTATATTTGGAGTTATATTTTGCATGTCTTGGATACAAATATAGAGAGTATTACGCTGTTGGCAGCGTTTCTCTCGAAACCATGTTTTTTAACTGGAGGTACGTTTTTCTCAGTATCTATCGAACCGATTTTTGGAATTTTTTTTGGCTTGTAGAAATGTATTATCTAACTTGTTACAAAGCCGTTTTTGAAAATTCCAAAAATTGTTAAAATAGCGGCAAATTCAGACAAGAAAAATTATAATTTTCACGAGGGGTAAGACAGTGAGTAAATTTGAGGTTTTCCGAGTTTTTCTGAGAAAACCTGAAAAATGAAGAGCAAATCAGAGTAACTCTCGTATCTCTGAATATCCATCCTTGAACTTTTTTCCCACCGTAAATATACACATGAATGTTGCTCGGTCCCACCGTTCATATATATTTTTTGCTCTCAAGGTAATCAAAGATGTGAATCATCTGAGAATTTCGGAGTAATATTGAGTAAATTAGAGTAACTCCCAAGAAGCGTAAGGAGGGAAGCTGCGTGGCCGCAAGGTTACAGAGTCCACTTTGTCAATCGGATGGTTGTGGGCTCGAATCTTAGTAGAACCAGGCCATCTGATGTCAAAAAAAGGACTTAAGCATTGGTTTATTCTCAGGTTCCCCACCAGTTACCCTTCCTTTACGCTGAAATCTACAAATACCTTTGAGTGACTTCCTCTCAACAAAAAACAAGTCCCTCTTATCAATAAAACTGGCCAGAAGGACGCACGACGAAACTTCTCCAGGGAATTATCCATCCTTAAACCGTCTCCCCACCGCGAATATAAATATGAATGTTACTCGGTCTCACCGCTTATATATTTTTCTTGTTCTCAAGGTAATCGAAGATGTGAATCATCTGGAAATTTCGGAGTAATATTGAGTAAATTAGAGCTACTCCCAAGCAGAAGAGTAACTCAGATATGTTATGTTTTTACATGCTATAAAAAATTTCAGCCAAATCGGTTTAGCAGATGCTGAGAAAAACGTACTACCAGTTGAAAAACATGGTTTCTTAAAAAACGCTGTCAACAGCGTATTATTCACTTAAATATAGTCCACGACATGCAAAATACATCTTCAAATATACCTCGATCAATAGCCAAAATACTCGAACACTTCACCTTTCTCTAAACATCCGAAAAAATATCTTGAAAATTCATAAATTTTTCAACTTCACAGAGTAGTGTCCCCCCTCAAAGCAGAAAAAAATGAATCGGATTTTTCTATTCAGGAGTTGGTATGCATAATTATGCTGTTACAGTGCTTTTTCGATTTTATCAGCAGTCGTTTTTATCACTACTCGCCAAATTCTGGTTTATTTTCGTTTTTATCACGCTTTAAAAAAACTATATCAAAAATAATGAACTTCCAGTTGCAGAACGTGTATTTGAAACATAATTTTCTGTATAGGGCAACCAAGTGTCATATCTGTTACAATTTATTTGTGTCATGATTTTGTGAAAAATGAATCATGGAATTCGTATTTCATTGATTTTGGAGCAAAACCTACGTATTATTCGAACAGTTGAAAAAGAAGATCTAGTAAAGCTCAAGCAGCCCTACAATTGGGTGCTCATAGGAAGTTGATTCAAAAGTTATAAAACTTAGCTGCTCCGCAATTTCACACAAACATGGCTTAGACTCCTCTAACTATGCTAAAGAATGGGATGTACCTGGGGGGCGTTTGTATCTTGAACTTATATTCCAACTATGAAAAAGCATCATTTTACTATCTACTTTACTTACTAAATATCAAAAATTTCAATTGAATCCTGCTCAAAAAATCCAATTTTTATCATTTCGCTAGATTTACGGTGAAATATTTTTTGACCGTGATAAAATCGATTAAGCACTGTATTTCGAAAAGCATTACTTACGTTGTTTTCTAAATGTTTAAAACGTAAATATTACAAAAACTCAGTTGCTAACTGTGACCCTATGATGCATTGTTTCTGGTTAAAGAGTTTCTGAGGCAGGTGATGTCTGAGGGAATAGGTAAAATTCTTTAGGCTGGATTTGTCGAAAAAAACTATTATAAAACGTTCCAAAAAATAATTAAAACTAAACTACAACTTATAAGTATACTTTTTTTTATCAAATCAAATGTCAGTGTTGTACGCCAAACAAGTTGAATAGGGTAGCGAACGGCTTCGGCAGGTTTCTGCATGAGATTGCTGCAGAAAACCTGCCGAAGTTGTTCGATATCCTATGTTCGTTTGGATTTTCTCTTGAAAGTGTTTTTATTCTTGATATTCAAGCTATCAAAAACTGTGATTGTCAACTCTGTTGGTAGGCAATTGTGTCTATTCTTTATGTTTATGAGTCAATAATGTTTAATTGTTCAATATGACTAAAATATTATCTATTTTTTAAAACGGAATAATTAACAGCACTTAACATTATACTTTTTAAAACTCTGAAACTATTTATTTTTCTCGTCGAAAACAAACTCACTCTCCCGACGGTAACAGCAAGCGCTCAAGGCAGCCATCGGCACTGCATATCCCCTGTTTCTCTTTGGGAGAAGTCGACATACGAGCAGTGCTGCCTGTCGGCCAATGTCAACCCGCGATACCGTACCCATTTGGTCGCTGCTTCCCCACACCCCTTTCGCGATTGGTTTCTGTTTCGCTGACATTCCACCACGCAAAAACGTCAAATTTAGCCCAAAAATAGTGGCACTTTTTTTCAGCAAAGAGAAACTCCAAAAGTGTCGCTCGCAATCATACTGCCACAAACATGGCTGCTGGTGCTTCTTCGTCTGGCATTACTATCGTCGCGAATTTCGTTGCTGTTTGCTCGGGCTTTTCCACAGCAGGCCACTGTGTGATTCCACAGCAGGCCAAAAATTAGTGCTCCTAGCGGTAGTCGTCGTACGTGCATCGTGACACGCGGCGGCACGTGAATCGGTCGTGAAGTGTATGCATCGCTCTGTCTGATTGGTTTAGTGTATATGCAAGTGCGACCCCCGCCCCATATTCTGTACGTGAAATCCAATTGGAAAATTGAATCGACATTAAACCTGGTGGTTGCTGTGCAGGTTTTCTACGGCTCTCCCGGGGTGTGTGTACCAGTGTTAATTCGTTCATTTCTTTTTTCTTTTCGAGTGAAAATTTCTAAATTCGGGTTATTCGCGTTGAAAGAGATTTTGAAGGCTGTTCGCATCTATGTGAACACTCATATGTAATTGTCAAAATGTGCGTGATGACAAAAGCAAAAATATTTCCTTCCTTCTTTTTCGCATGCAAAAACCAAACAAATATCAGCAACACTGTCAACGCGAATGGTTAGCCTTTCTCGAGGGAAACAAGAAAGAGCTTGCTGCTGCTGTGTTGCTCTCGCACACCTCCCAGCCAGCGACAAAAGCGCTGGTGTTGATTAGTGCCTGCCGCTGTGTGAGTATCTATTGGATACTGAAATGCAGTCGGATTAGTATTGTGCGGGTCAGTGCTGCCAAGTGGAGTGGGTGGAGCTTGATAGAAGAATAGTTTTCTCAGGGTATGCTGGCAGTGATGTTGCGAACAGAGTTATCTGTTCCAAAGGTTTTGGGGTTACAAATCTAGTAGTATGCCGTATACCGTGAATTATTAGGATTGTAACGCTAATCTCGCAATTGTGCTGTATACTATCAGTCGCCTCTTAGTTCCATTCTTTATTTAATAAACAGGCGGTCAACTTTCTTAATCAGGTTGTGGCAACTGGATTTTGTTGGATATTCAAATTAGAATCAATTTTTTTATGGGTAGAGCATACCGCCCAGCTGGTCAAACAAGCCTGGTTCGATAAAACTGATGTCAAGACAAAGGCAATCAATGTTTTTAGTATCATTGGAAGAAATGCAGCTCTATGCTTCATTTTCTGAAATGTTAATTTTCCTTGCTCTTTGATTTTCATAGAATATATTTTTGAATTTAAAATTGGAAAGTTTATCTTTGGTAGTAGAAAAAGGTTTAATTTTCATGCAAAGTTAAAAAAAAAGAAAGGAGATAAAGAATTGACGAAAACTTACGTAAAATTTAGAATCGTAAAAAAACTAGTTTAAAATTATTTAGAATTTGTAAAAAATTTTCGCTGAGATTCTAACAGCTTAAGCCCAGACAAGAAGCAAATTAATTAAGCAAAATGATTAACGTATTTTAAAATTAGGTCAACAATAATTTTCACTTTTATTCATGTTATCATGGTATAACCTAATTTGGTCAAATTGCTCTGTTTTTCATTTGAAAAAAAAAAAAAAAATGAGGATGACCCCTCCAGTTTATTAAGGGGCCATCCACATACCACGTGGACAGATTTTCCCCCTCGAAGAGTTTTTGGCTATACTGTTACCTAATCATTTATTTTTTTCATCACAACTAAAAATGTGAAAGTAAAATTAGAAATGTTTCGAAAGTTATAGTTGGTAGTCCAGAGACTTGACTTTTTGAGCTTTATTAAAGTTTTAACTACGACTACTAATGTCCATATTGGTCAAGCATTGCTGTACGTTCCTAAACCCGTAGCACCACATGCATAATACCAAAGTAGAATTGGAAATTACGAACGGACGGTTTCTAGTATTATATTCCATTGCCTTTAGTTTTCATTATGCAACAAAAGAATATCCACTGATGATGGAAACAAGAGAAACGTAAATATGCCACCGGCTAAATACAACTACACAGTCAGTTGATGAGGGTTCGCGGAATTTATGGCCGCGGACATTCCGAAAATAGGCGCACTAACTCTACCGTTGTTTTCTTTTGCTCATTGTAATCGAGCTGAATTCAATCAAGTGACACCGCTAGGTCTATTTTATTAAAATTGCTTAGGGTTTCTCTATCAAAGAATAATTGGAAAAGAACGGGGAAAAATCTGTGCACTGTTCTTTTTCCCGATTTTCTCTCGGGAAAGCATCCACAGCAGCAGTTCAAATGCTGGAAACAATTTTCTAATTTTTCGCACAAACGGTACGAGCAGCGATGCTTCTTCAGAGCCATCTGTTTCGGATATCACACAGTTTCAAGCTCAATTTCCACATTGGCAACGTTGACCCAAACTGGCTGTGGTGCGTGCATCGGTCGTGGAAATTGCCTTCTGCCAGTCAGTCAGCCAGGCAGCCAGCCAGAGTCAGAGCCCGGTGTGTTTGTGTGCGCGCTTCGTGTTTGGTGTGCCGCGCGCAAGCATAGGCGGTGTGAAAATTGTTGTTCAGCTTTGTTACAATAACGCTTGAAAAGAAAAAAAATTGCCGTTTTTATCTGTGCTTTCTTACCACAAAGTCGATGCTTCCCAGCAGTCTAGTGTTACCGACCGAATCCTCCGGACCAGAGCGCCAGAGACAGACCGGGCCGTGAGCAGTGCCACATTAGTTTATCGCATACTATTACGTAGCACATACCTACACACAGTCGTAATAATATATTCAGCAAGTGTCAGTAAGCGGCAAGTTGGAACTAATGACTATGTTGATGATACGTACGCGTAACGAACGACAACGGCGAGAGGAGCTGAGCTTATCGCAAATTTTTTTTTTGTGAATGCATAAATGACACACAGGAAAGTAAGTTCAACCGAAAACCCCACACGGCGTGAAGAAGCGTGCAGAGCGTTGTGTATTTTTCATTGGTTGGCCGTGAGAAGTGCCAGGAAACCCGAACCGTGCAACTGTTACTGATTGTGTAGTGCGCGAGGGTGTGAGCTGTTGTGTGACAAACCGTGAAAAAGGCGATTGATCCCTCTGTTCGACCGAAGAGAAAAACGCAATCTCGGCCCGCACGGAAGCAGCAGCAGCGGTAGTTGCTTTTCGGTGGGGTGGTGCTAGGCGGAAATGACTTCTAGAAGGTGAGTTGGGACCGAGAAAGCAACCCACTGAGCTTAGGGAGATTTAAGTTTTCTTTCTTCTGTCTTCTGTGTCATTTTCTTTGCCCCGAAAGCAAACGCTAATCTCATGGGTTTCTCCTTTGTTTGCGTGTGAAAGTGTTCCGTGTGAAAGGTGAAATGGGGGTGTTGCTTTTCAGGTGACAGCAGCGCTGCCAGTTTGAGAGACAGTGGTGTGGCGTTTTCCGAAAATTGTTTTTGTAACATGGGAAAGTTAGTAAAGAGTTTTGATAGCGTTTTCAAAACTACTTACATTTGAATTCAAATTTGTTTGCTTGAGGAAAAAAAAAAAACAATTTTGTTGAAGCTCTTCAAAACCTTACTTGATGAAAATTTTAAAAAATCTTCTGAAGCAATGGAAGTTTTATAAAATATTTAGGTATTTCGCAAATTTATCAAAAAATATTGAATAGTAACGAAAAAAATATTAAATAAAAAATAAAAAAAGTATAAAAACCTTTAGATTGATAGTGCAGAAATTGAGAGATCAGTGGTGTCTTAGGGTTTAAGCCCCTCGGAGCATTTGAACTTTAATTTTTATTCAATATTGTGGTTCATCATTACTGTTAATCAATCAATGGATTGTTTGGGAGAAATTTGTCCTACTAATTCAATTTAGCAGTAGGTCTCCTCGAAAAAAGTCCCCATGCGAAATTTTTACCTAATGGAACTTCAGTATGTGTAGCCTTAAAGCGGTCAAAGTTACACTTACATGATCGATGGAAAAATGCACAGAAATTATCGATATGAAATTATCAAAATTGAGCTTTTTTCGAAACCAAATGTTTCAGTAGTGTTTTCCAGGTCGCAAATCTACTGACTCAACGATTAATTCATTTTGAAAACATTTGGCATAAACAATTATTTTTCGATACCAACATATTTATGCTTTGTTTTCCTCGGCCAATGTGGTCCCCGTGGTTCTCTCCCACACGGTTGTGATATCGGGTTCGATTCCCGATCAGGTCGAGGATCTTTTCGAACTGGAAATTTTCTCGACTCAGCACTGGGGCACGGTGTATCGTTGTACTTATCCTACAACATGCAAAATGTGCCGAAAACAATATCGATAACGAATTCTCTCAACTAATCTAGTTGATCGAGACCGCATTAGCCCCCCCCCCATCAGGCTAGCGTGCGATATTGTTGTTTCCTCGGCCAAATAAGTGAAGCTTCAATAGATTTGAGGCACGACTTCCGAATGTCCGATTGCAAAATCTAAGATATTCCTTAAAACCTTTTCCAGGGACTTGTAATGCAGAATCATCCGTACTAGCTTATAAAATGAAGATCGCCCGAATTAACCTGAATTTTGCTAAGATTCCGGAAAGAAACATTTTTTTGCGATTTCTCCCTGTCCATTGGTGTGTTTTTTTTTTATTCCTTGGCTTTGAAAACTTTATCGCTATTTTTTGTTGTTGCCTACTCGTTTTGGTGCCATGCGGTCGCCGTTGTTGCTCCCGTGGAAAACAAGATGTCTAGTATCAGCACTTAATTCAAGACAGCTAGTTAATCAGAGTTTTCGTTCTTGTCACTGAAAATGTCGATATTAACAAAATTCAGGAGTTTGAGGTTCGTTTTCTCTGACTGATTAGAATAGGCGCCACTACTTGAGCTGTTTATTACCATATTTGATAGGTTACTACCTGTCTCTTAATCTGCCTCTCTTCTCAATTTTCTCAAATTGTTGTTCAGGAGGATAAGGTCTTATGTTTTTTTTCTTCATCTATCATTCTTACTTACCTTGCCTTACTTACCAATCATGGCTTGTGCTGTATCAAGAATTTGTCGTCATGTTGCTCGGTTTTGGGCTGTGTTTCGCCAGTTCCCCAGGCGTCTCATCACCCGCAAGTCTCCTTCGATCTGATCGAGCCATCGTGCACGCTGCGCACCTCTATTTCTGGTGCCGGTAGGGTTGCTGAAGAGAAGTGACTTCACAGGGTTGTCGTCCGGCATCCTTACGACGTGACCGGCCCACCGCAACCTATTGACTTTCGCCAGGTGTGCAATGGGATTCTCTCCAAGCAGCGCGTGCAGTTCGTGGTTAATACGCCGTCGCCATTCTCCGTCGTCCCTCTGTACTCCACCGTAGATAGTCCGCAGCACCTTCCGTTCAAAAAACCCCGAGAGCGTTAAGGTCCACCGCGAGAAGCGTTGTTGTCTCGATCCCGTAGAGGACTACCGGTCTTATCAGGGTTTTGTACAGCGTCAACTTCGTGTGTCGTCGCACTCGATTCGATCGAAGTGTCTTCCGAAGTGAAAAGTAGGCACGATTTCCTGCCTGGATGCGTCTCTGGATCTCTTTGCTGGTATTATTGTCGGCGGTCACCAGTGACGCCAAATTCACGAACTCATCGACCACCCCAACCTCATCACCGTCTACAGAGACTTGAGTTGGGAGGCTGATGTTCTCCTTGGAGCCTCTTGCTCGCATTTATTTTGTTTTCGACGCATTTATCCGCAGTCCGATCCGTCAAGCTTCGGCTTTCAATCGGTCGTAAGTTTCCTCCGCCGTCGCAAAGTTACGTGATATGATGTCGAAGTCATCCGCGAAGCCCAAAAGCTGAACAGACCTTGTGAAAATTGTGCCCCTCGTGTCGATGCCCGCCCTCCGGATCACACCCTCAAGGGCGATGTTAAATAGCAAACAGGAAAGTCCATCACCTTGTCTCAACCTTCTGCGAGATTCAAAGGGACTCGAGAGTATCCCTGAAACACACACGTAGCACATCACTTGCGCCATGGGGGCTCTGATCAATCGAGTCAGTTTATCCGGAAATCCGTTGTCGTGCATGATCTGCCATAGCTGTTCTCGATCGACTGTATCATAGGCCGCCGTGAATTCAATGAAAATGTGATGTGTGGGCACGTTGTACTCGCGACATTTCTGTAAGATCTGTCGGATTGAGAAGATCTGGTCCGTGGTGGCACGGGCTCCCATGAAACCCGCTTGGTACTGACCCACGAACCTCCTGGTTAAAGGTGATAGACGACGGAACAGGATCTGTGAGAGTATTTTTTAGGCGGCATTGATAAGCGAGATACCGCGGTACTTGCGGCACTCCAGCTTGTCGCCCTTCTTGTAGATAGGACAGACGACTCCCTCCATCCACTCGTCTGGCAGTTTTTCCTCCTCCCAAATCCTGGAAATGACCCAGTGCAGCGCTCTAGCCAGCGCCTCTCTTCCATGTTTCAAGAGCTCGCTCGGCAGTCCGTCTTTGCCTGCGGCTTTATTGTTTTTCAGCTTCCCGATCTCACAAAGAACTTCATAATATATCGGGAGCTGGTACTCGTTCATCCGCTGCTGGTGCTCCTAGGTCAGTTCCTGTCCCGCTTCTGTTTACTGTTTCGCCATTCAGGTGTCCATCGAAGTACTCCTTCCACCTGTCGACCACCTCGCTGGCATCCGAGAGAAGGTCCCCATCCGCGTCGTTGCACATGTCGGCTTGCGGCACATAGCCTCTGCGGGACTGGTTTACCTTCTCATAGGATTTCCGCGTTTCACTGGCACGGTACAGCTGCTCCAGCTCCTCATGTTCACGATCCTCTTGCTGGCGCTTCTTTCGTCTGAGAATCGTGGTCATGTCGTTCCGTGCCCGTTTGTAGCTGGCCTTGTTCTCTCTCGTTGACCTGCCCAGGTATATCGCCCAGGTCCGGTTCTTCTCATTCACCGCTGCCTCGCACTCTCTGTCATACCAGTCGTTTCTGCTACTCGGTGCTTCCACTCCTAGTGTCGCTGTTGCGGTCTCCCCGATAGCTGTGCGAATGCTGGACCAGCCGTCTTCTAGGTAGTGTTCCGAGCCAATATCCGCACCGCGATAGGTACGTACGTTTGTAATATCTAAGAAGAAGCGGCCGTCGATGAGAACATGGTCAATTTGATTTGCTGTACGTTGGTCAGGTGATCTCCAGGTGGTTTTGTGGATATCCTTACGGGGAAAGAAGGTAATTCGGACTGCCAGTCCTCGGGAAGCTGCGAAGTTTACGCATCGCTGGCCGTTCTCGTTCGTCACGGTGTGCAGGCTGTGCGGGCCGATCACCGGCTTGTACATTTCTTCCCTACCGATCTGCGCGTTCATGTCCCCGATGACGATCTTGATAACTACGCGAGCAGCTATCGTAAAGTTTCTCCAGCTGTGCGTAGAACTCTTCTTTCTCTATATCGGGTCTTCCTTCGTGAGGGCAGTGCACATTGAGGATAGTGTAGTTGTACAGGATGACAAAAAAGTCCGGTCACACAGGAAAATCTCAATATTTCAAAGAATAAGAAGAAAATCTGAATCTGGCTTTCATAGCTTTATTCAGTAACTCATAGAGATACTTTACAGACGATATCTCGGAATTACACCACCTTTCTCTGATCGAACCAGCTTCAGACGTCTCGGAAAGTCGTCGCAAGCGGCGCGCACGTGCTCCATCGGCATCTCGTCCCAGATTTTCGTGATAACTCGCTTGAATTGCTACAAATTTGTTATTTTATAGTCGTTCAGCTTCGACATCATGAATCCACACACGAAATAATCCAGTGGATTCAGATCCGGAGACGACGGAGGCCATTCATTCTTCGAAATGAAATCGGTCAAGTTTTTCTGACACCACGCCTGAACAACCTTTGCGGTGTGGGATGGGGCGCCATCTTGCTGGAAGCAGTAGTAATCGTCTTCAAACAATAGTTCAGCTTGAGGCAGAACATTTTTATTCAAAACCGTGCCCAGGTAATACGCTGCGTTGATTTTGACCCCTTTATCGATAAAAATAAGAGGCAGTTTACCTCTCTTGCAAATGGCTCCCCAAACCATCACTGACGTCTTATTTTGGAACCGGGAAACGTTCAGCTTGTCCGTAGGAGCTTGCTGGAGGCTCACACTCCAAACTCGATCATTTTGGCGATTGACTGTTTGCTCCAAAACGAACAGCTTCTCGTCCGAAAAAAATAATCTCGTCATCTGCGCGCCAACCGAGCAACTCCCGCGACCGTTGATACCTCTTGTCCTTTGTAGCTTTGGCAACCCCATGAACCATCTGTTTTTTGTACGGTGTAAGTTTTAAATCCTTGCGCAGAAGCAGGCGGATTGATTCCGTGCAGATTGGGCGGGATTCCGGCGAATCCGGTCTCGTATAATCTTTTTCAGCCTTGGAGTTCTCACAGACCTTGGTCGTCCAGATCGTGCCTTGTCCTCGGTGCCTCCGGTCTCTAGGTACCGATTTATGGTCCGGTACACAAATTTCCGGTTGATTCCGAGCGTGGTTTTAGGTGTTTGAATATGTGTCCGGGTTTGTACCCTTTCACATATTCAGCGATAACAGCTGCTCTTAACTCTGCCATGGCTCACAACTCAATGTAAACGAACTGCACAGAAACGAAACTACCACTTTGGGCAGCAAAGTTAACCCTTTCATTTGACATATAGATGGCACCAGAGAGTTGCAACGTGTAGGCTACAGGCGACCCCAAAAAAGTGTGACCGGACTTTTTTGTCACCGTGTTTATTCCGTCAGCTCCAGGAGTCTTATAAGGCGAAAAACTATTCAAAGCTTATTTTATCGACTCTATTGTTAGTCGAGAAGAGATCGATATTATTGGACTACATGTTAGGACCATTTTTTAACGCGTAGAAAATACTCGAGACTTAGGCCGTGAACATACTGGCGCGGCCTGCGCTGCGAAGGCGACTCGCCCTGCCGCAGGTTGATGTACAGCTCTACTTAGGGAATTTACAAACCCTCACGCAATTCTTGCAATCAACATCAGACTCGTTAGAACGAAATTCGATTTAATTCATGAAATTCGTTTTAGGGCACCTCGGATGGAATGAAGAATTACCAGAATACAAAAATCTTTGTTGTCCAGTAGGCCTTGACGGATGATGGTGTTCGAAATCAGTAATATGATAAAATAACGTTCGATTAGAATAAAATTTAAGATATTTGCTTAGAATTTCATTGTGATTTTTGCGGTCACTGCATTTTCTTCAAATGGGTGCATATCTCCACTCGAGAAAATTCAAACTCAAATCAATTTTTTTTTCATTGATTAGCGCTGGATTCTCTCGATTGCTTCGTTAATTCCGTATGATTTTCCACTGAAACCAAAACTGGTCTGCAATACTAGCAACAACCTATACAAGGTTACGATGTGTCTTTCAATCCATAGGAAATGGGAAACGTTTCGATGACAAAAAAAAACGTCGCAAATTCCACACATGCGCAGTTCCAAGCATGCAAGCTGATATCAGCTGTTACCAATGTCCTGCAAACCACCAGCGTGGATTGTCCGTTTGCTAGAGCCTAGATTTTCGGAAAGCAGTAACAGGTGCATCGCCAACCTTGACACCGGCTGGCAACACTGCCCACCAGTGCATTGTTCATTTAATGTTCTCCCCAGTTTTTGCTGCTCATTTCAATAAAATGTCAAGCCGCCTGTCAGCTCAGCTCGGCTACCGTTTCCCGTGCCCAACCTGCACGGCATGGATAAATTTATGCATATTACTGTAATAAATAACTTCATTGTGACTGCTTTTCCCCTCTCTCTCCCACTCTCTCGCTCTATCTTTTCTGGCTGGGACGGCTAGGCAACAGCGACAACAGAAGACCCTGAACGGCGAACGCGGGTTAGAAAACGCTCCCACTTTGTTCCGGTTTGGCTCCAGTTCGTGCTATTATAGCCGTGCACCATGCATTGTGAGGCAACGGGAACTGGCCCGACCCACTGCGGGGCAAAGGTGGTCAAAGTCTTTCACCATAATTTTTTTTCGATCGTTTGCTGGAATATTTGGGGATGAAACCTCAATTATTTCAAATGAAGCTGAATAATAAATATGACATATCACAAAACTATAGATGAAAAAAAAAAACAAAAGTTTCACCATGAAGCTTTTGGAAGTCAAGTTGTCTTTCCTGTATACGATGGTTTTTACGCAAATGAAAATAATATTTTTTAATTTCAGTTTTAAAATGAATAATATAAATCAAGGTGAAAACTAATAACTTTTGTATGCGGACCAAAAAACTGAGAATCAGGTTCTGACCAATCTTCGCGCGAAGGTGCGTCACCATGCGACAAGGGTCTGCCTATCGGCCAGATGATGTGCGCTTTTTTATTTCATTTTCTGGTTTCGGGTGTGGAGTTTTCAAGTTGTTCGAAGTTTGTCTGTTCGTTCGTTCGTTCGTTTCCTCTACTCGCACACACTTTCGCCCAGTACGCGCGGTGGCAATATGCTGCTCAGCTGTTCTCATCACCACACCACTGTCGTCATAATCATCATCAGCAGCAGCAAGCAGTATCATCATCGTAATCATCGGCAGTAGTAATAGCGGAGATGCTCAGTAGAGATGGTCGGGTTTCGGGTTTTCAAACCCGAAATCCGAACCCGACCCGTACCCGACGGGTTCGGGTCGGGTTCGGGTTTGAAAATTTTTGAAAGTGTCGGGTACGGGTCGGGTTCGGGTTTGGTGAAAAAAAAAAATTCGGGTTCAGGTCGGGTTCGGGTTTGAAAATTCGGGTTCAGGTCGGGTTTGGGTATTAAAACCCGAAACCCGACTATAAAATCTATGAAATCTCGGGTTCGGGTCGGGTTCGGGTTCCACAATTTCGGGTTCGGGTCGGGTTCAGGTTTCGACAGAAAAAAAAAAATTCGGGTTCGGGTCGGGTACGGGTTTGAAAAACATCAAACCCGACCATCTCTAATGCTCAGCAGCAGAAGCGTTATTCTGTAGTTTACGATAGAAGCCCTTGCACTCGGTTTATTGCAAACCATAGTGGCACCAATACAGCAGCGCTTGGAGGCAGTGATGGCAGTTGTCTAGCCATTATTTATTAATTTGTCAGCGTTTGTGCAGCGGTTTTCAAATGCACTGCTCCAATTTTTCGTCAAAGCAATTTTTACTCAAACCTTTTTTTTAGAAAGTTTAGCTTGATGACTCGAAAAACTTTATGTTTTACAAACTTATTTAAGGATTATGTTTTGAGCGTTTATTAGGATTATCATACAAAATTTTCTTCCTTAAGTAGAATTTATTGGCCTATGAACGATGGTAAAAAATATCTTACTCGTCAATTTTTCTGTAAAACTGCGAATTGTTCTGAACAGTTCGAAAAAATGTAGCCATGAAAAACCCGATGATATATACAGACGCGATCCCGAATCTGCCAGTTATAAAACGTTTTTTTTACATTGCTGAATAACGCTGTGATTTCCAGAAAGTTGCGAAAAAAGTACTTTATTCAATGATTTATTTTATATTCATTTTTGAACTTTTTTTAATAGAAGTGCGTGATTATAAAGGCTGCCCACATCAAATTGCATCACAGAAAAAGCCGTAGAAAATTACCTAGCAGACCGATCCTTTTCAAACTTCAGACAATAACATATACCCCCTTATCAATTTATATCATTCAACTTCAATGCCATAACCGTACGCTTGCACCTTACGCTTAACTTCACTCATTAGAATTTGCACCTTTTTTTGTATGCAAACCCACCTTTTCTTCATGTCCTCCTCATATTTGACCTCCTTGGGATGCTTTCGTAGTGCCTGCTCCATAATAGCTCAGTATTCTTCGATAGGCCTCAGGTCTGGTACTAGAGGGAGGGTTCATGTTCTTGGTTATGAAAGCCAATTAATTTGAATAGTGGCACGAAGCTAGATCCGGCCAGAAGTTCGGAGGTTCCTCGTGTTGCTTCAAAAGAGGAAGCAAACGCTTTTGTAGACACTCCTTGAGGTGAATCTCCCCGTTTACGATCCCGGTAGTCACGAATGGCGCACTCCTTTTGAAAAATGAGCAGATTGTTCTTCTTGGTAAACTCTAAAGGTTTCTGCTTCCTCACTTCCTCCGGAACATCAAACCTGTGCTGGGCAGTGAAAAATAGTAGCCCCGGAAGCTGCCGGAAGTTACCCTTGACGTAAAGACGGGAATTCCAAATCACCGGTAGAATAAGTCGGAAAAACCGGGAAATTAGGCTTCACATCAGGAAAATCATCCTTCGGTATGTCTTCAGTCTCATTTGTTCAACCATTTCTAGGGAAATATCAACGTGAAACTCGTAGTTTTTTCATACGATGACCTAATTGGGCTGATTTTGCAGACTATGGAAAAGCTGGTTTTTATTTTCAGCCAAAGTCGACAGTGGCTACGCAGTAAGTCTGACCTGCGTTGAATGAAACCGAATAAGCACATTTTGTAGTTTCGTTACAGTTGTAAGTTGTATGTTCTTGCATGAATGGATACTCTTATTTTCTCTGGATAAGGAATGCTTAGTTTTGAATCAAATGGAAGAAACTTTGATTAACCAAAACATCGTATACGATGCTATTATTGTCGCAGAATGCGTATTGGTAGTACTCGTGAATAGTGTTCGACATCGGATCGGGTAAAAATGATACAGCTAGGATTGGTATCTTTAAAATAAATTTTATTTTAGACCAAACCGGAGCTACCTACTTCCGGGATCGGTAGAAAAAATAAACCTCAATTTTTAATAGGATTTCAATCACAAGCACCACGGATACAGTCCCTCAGGGTCCTTCGCTCTCTGAACGAAAGACTTGAACAGATCTTTCTGGCCACATCCCTGACCGAAGCGTTGGGATTCCGCGTAAACGCATTCTGATCACTAATTAAAAATCCATTCTGACCGCATTTCTCCTTCGTCGAGCATCGAACGGCTCAGAGTTTCGTAGTAAAGTTCAATCACACGACTCACCGTTGACTGCACGATTTGGAGTTGTATTCCGATGTCCCGATGAGAGCGTTGACGGTTTTCCAGGTGCTTGCGCACAATCAGTTTATGACGTTGCTTTTCAGGTAACGGCATTGTTTCCAATTTTCGAAAAACTGACAGCAATAAAAATACAGTGTAAACAATACACTCCTAACTACTCCTACTCACATTTAAAAACAAAATACCCAATGGGTAATTATCTACAGCGTTTTTTCCGTGATGCAATTTGATGTAGGACACCCTTAATGCAGAAAACCTTTCTTCATATGATAATATTATTTTTGTATAGTACACTAAGGTCGCACTACCGAATTCCGGAATTTACGCGGTATTTTTTTGCGTGGATTTTGGTTTCTCTTCACTCGGATTGCAGAATTAACACAGGTTTTTTACGCGGATTCCGGAATTTACGCGTTTTTTTCACGCGGATTCCGGAATTTACGAATTTTTTATTGCGCGGATTCCGGAATTTACACGGTTTTTTTAACGCGGATTCCGGAAATCACATGGGTTCCGAAATTTACGCGTTTTTTTTTGCGTGGATTTCGGTTTCTCCTCACTCGGATTGCAGAATTAACGCAGGTTTTTTTACGCGGATTCAGGAATTTACGCGTTTGTTTTTACGCGGCACGTAACCCCCGCGTAAAAAGCGACTTTAGTGTATAGGTGAAAAGGAAGGTCAAAATTGTGCATGTCGTATGAATTGTTAGCGTCTATTGAAAAAAAAAAATTTAATTTTTAGAATGGTCTTTTCTCCCCAGTATCGCTCGAAGTACTAACCACAGTTTGCGCAACTTAGGGTAAAACATTTAAGCCTGTCATTTATACATGTTGGTACAAACATTTAGGGACAATAGTACAAGAAAATAAGCTTTCCGGATTCGCAGTTCCCATAGACCATAAATTTTTTGTTTACAAAAATTGTTTTTATATACCTGTTTTTTATATACCTATTTATATTTTTTATATACCTGTTTTTTATATACCTGAAAATAATTTTTCGATTTGTTTTGAATTTTTACTTTTTCGACACTATTTTTTATTGCCTTAAAGGGTATCGAACGTCTGCGGCATATTTTAGCATAAGACTTGTGCGAAAAACCTGCCGAAGGAAACCACTGCCGAAGACGTTCGTTACCCTATCTAATTTGAAGAAAAAAATCGTCATACATAGGATATCAAAAGTGCACGGAGGTATTTTTTATTGTTGATTTGGAGATAGAATTTTTTTAATCTTTCATGTCCACCATAACTATCATGCGTCTTTATTGAAAAAAAAAAAATTATGCAATGCCGTATCATGATACAAACCGAATTTTGTCATTTTGAAAGATTTATGAACCAGGAGACCATTTTCCCAGTTGGTCTCGAGGTACGATGCAGATCTAACAAGCCGGTCGTCGTGGTTTCGAGTCTCGGCTCGGGAGATACTGTTAGTGTCAGTAGGATTGTAGCGCTAGCATCGCAATTGTCCTGGACACTAAACAGTTGGCTGCGAAGTCTGTGTATAATGAACAGAGTTCCGAATCGGAATGTAGCACCAAGGCTTTGCTTTGCTTTTGAGATCCTTTTACTTTTAGCTTTTCCTTAGCTTTTTCCCATGGAGAAGCATGGTGGTTATGGTGGACATTATAGATTAAAACAATTCTATCTTCAAAATAATAGAATATACCTTCCTGAAAATTTGATATTTTATGTGAAATTTTCTGAGGAATTCAAAACAAATTGGTAGGGTCACTTGAGTCTCAAACCCTCCGAAATGGAAAAAACGGTTTGTATCATAATTTTCGCATGGTTATTGTTTTTAAAAGAGCAGTTTGATATTTTTTCTCGAAAGGTCCATTCTAAAGCGGTAAAACGACTCAAAAGTTACAAATTTTGGAAATTTGAAAAAATTGAAAAAATCGTTTTTTTTTGAGCAACTCTGTGACAGAAAGTGTTACTCTAAGAGCCAAAGAAAAAAAAATGAGTCTCAAATTGCGATGAAGAACAACTATGGCAATCTTGGATATGATCGAAGCGAACAAAAATTCGGTTGTCTTTTTGCATGGAATTGCTGCACTGCTATAAAATATATTACATCAAATTCATAAACTAACTTTATAGCTCGATATACGGTGTAACGTTATGAGTTATGGCTTTTTGTAGTAAGTGAGTGAGTAGTGAGCTAATCATTTTTTCATAAATTAGTGACTCTGAAGCTTTCACGATCTATTATTTTTACTACCTACTTCAAATAACTTACTGATTGTGACCAATTTTCTGGAAGAATTTCGCGCCAACTCGATTGAGGGGCTGGCAGCACTCTTTAAGAATTCATTGAAACTGTGTGGGTGTGTACGCCTTACCTAAACACCCCGGTATTTTGAAAAATTTACCTAAACATCTCGGTATTTTGAAAAAAATTTCTGAAGCAAAAAACGTGAAACCGCCTTAAATATAAAAAAGGTTTTTTTTCAGAATTTTTTTTCCTTAAGGGGTTATATCTACCAAATGCTCAAAAAAGCAAGGCTTTCTTCATGATTTTTTTACAGGACATTTAAGATGTAAGGTATATAAATAATATATCATTGGATTGAGCAACTCTTGCAGAATAGAAAAAATATTTTATTGCCATTTTTGTTACAGCGATTGCCGTGAACCGCTTTTTTTAAAAGTTGTTCCGCGGCGAGCAGTAGACCAGTAGTGCCTATAACCAAAACAAATTTTTTTTCATTATCTACATAAGTGTCGCTAGTGAAGTACACATGATTATTTTTTTAGAACTCTTCTTCGCAAAATGGCAACGGTTTAAAAAAAAAAGTTCTGTTTCGAAAAAAAAAATCGATTTTGATTGTTTATAACTTTAGTTGTTGTTAATCAATCGCTTAAATCGTGTGTACTTCACTAGATAATCTGATGAAGAAGCTACAGTTAAAATTTCAAATCAATCGGATGTAAACTTTTTCAGTTCTACTGCTCGCCGATTTTGAAAACATGGTTTTGAGAAAAACGCGTTTAAAGTTTCAAAACGCTATAAATCTTAAGAATCGCAATAACAAAGCCCCTAATAATTTGTTTACCTTCAATCAGCTATCCCTGCGCCGTAAAATTGTCCTTCCTGGGTTTTATTTTCCACTTCTTCCTTTTTGTCATCTGATGTATAGCTGCGCCTAGCCTCTTTCGCGATGTCGGACATGTGATGCTTAGCGACTTTGACACAGTTGGCGCCCGATCCCACGCAAAACTCAAATTTGACACTCATATTTAAGTACTTTTAAATGTAACTCACTGTTAAAAAGTATAGAAAAACTCAAACAAAGAATGTACACAACGAGAACGGCTGATCGACTAAACAAAGGGAAATTGTGAGTAAACACCTTCTGTAGAGACGCTATAACGGTCGAAATTTGATGCAGAGACCTCTATACTTCAAATTTGAAACACGATAACGATCGTAGGTAACATCTGCTAGTTTACAAAGCCTCGAGATAAAAAAAAGGAGCATCGCTAAATTAAACGAAAAATGTGATTTTGGAGTATAAAAGTTGTTCGGTAAAAATTGATTTAAACGCACTTTGAGTTGAGATCTGTACTTGGGCGATGTAGATTTTGATTCTTGGATAGTTTTAGCATGATTTAGGCCAATAAAAATAAATGGCGAAAAAATTTTTTTTGGTAGATATAACCCCTTAAGAGTACTCCCTTTTGTTTGCTCGGGAGAGTTTCAGGCAAATTCAATTTTTCGACATTTTTAAACGAAAGTTCTGCCAATTGTCTAGAAGTCTTCCTATGGCAACTTTTCTCTAACTCGAGTCATTACTGTTCTTCCAGGAGGACACAAAAAGTTTTTGTTAGAGGAACTTTTTCCCTTAAAAGTGTTTTTTTTTGGTTTGTATAGAAAAATTTTGAGTAACAAAATAATCTATCAAAAAGACTTATTTTCAAAAAAAAAAAAACGGTCTGCAATTTTGTTAATATTTTTCTATCAAAGAAACACTTTTTTGAAGCTATCCTTTGACGACTATGTCATAATTCAGATCTCTTGTCATAATTCAGATATCTCGGTTTATCAAGAAAAAATTCAACCTTTTTCAAATGTTAGTGAAGATAAATTAAAAAAAAAATGCAAAGTTTGCATGTAAACCTGCAAAGTTTCATTGAATTTTCGAGTCGAGTTGGCGCGAAATACTTCTTTGATCAATTTTCACGGATAAATCAACTAGAGAAACAGGAAAACCAAACAAACTAATTGTTGGTGGAAAATTGATACTAGATCCGCCAAAGGTAATTGTCTATCTGGATTATTGGTTAGATTCATGTTGGACATTTATCGTGAAGATAAAGGCTACCGAAACGTTGTTTGCGTTGTTTTGTTTTGTGTCGGTACGAATATTCCTTTTGAACGAATTATTCATTACATATTTTCTGTCTCTTGTGATCACATCATTCGGGAAGTTTGTTTCGACGCCAACGGATGAGGAGGAGCAAATTTAGGTGTAATGATAATTTTTCGTTTTTAAGGTTTTTTTTCTATAAAACTATAACATATCAATTTTAAAAAGTTTCTCTTATTGTTATTTCAGAATAAAATTATCTAAAATCAGTTTAGGTACTACTCTGGGAAAATTTTATTTTTAGAAAGTTGTACCAGGAGAATCCAATTTCGGCTTGATTTAATATTTCCCAACTGTTTCTTACCTTCTACCTATTCATTCGGTAGTTGCAATAGGGTAAGGAACGGCTTAAGCAGTGGCGCCTATTTTAATCAGTCGCAGAAAACTCAAACTCCTGAATTTTGAATAATATTGACAATTTTATTTACAAGAACGACAAGTTTGATTAACTAGCGGTCTTACGAATACATAAAATACCGTTCAAGGCAGGAGAATCTTTAAATAAACATCAAACGAAAAAAAAACAACCTGAATTGCAGTCATTAAGGCGCTATCTGGGTGCTGAAGAAAATCCCCTGAAAACAGATGCGAACTGTCAAAATAGGTTCGGGGTGATTGGAATAGTGTCCCTCGATTGGGATCTTTAATTGTTTATTGTAAAAGTTTGATAACTTAGTTTTACAATCTGAAAACAAGTGCTGACAGAGAAAAAGATAAAGAATATACTTATGTTTAAATTTCACCCAACACATTTCGAGTATTTCGTCGCAATGCACGGGCGGTTCATTAAGCTGTTTAGAATATATTCCCTACCCTGCTAGTGTGGTGATTCGATTGTTCAAAATGTATCAATTTTTCTTATAGATAAATCCTTTAAAAATGTAATTGTCCTGTTACAAAATTTCCGACTTTTGAATGTTTTTAGTAAAACCGCATAGCGTACAAAATATGAAGCCAATAACCAATAGCGGAATCAATTCGATTGACACACAATCAAAATCTAGTTATTTGACGTAAGAAGGTGTGTAGATTTGTACCTACAATGATTTTTCCTCCCGAGTCATCAGAAAATTCAAAATAATTTCTTTTTGTTTACGAATCGAATTGAAAAATTTACGGAATAGCTTGAAATCGAAATCTTCATAGTTTTAGGTTGAAATCATGATCATCAAAAAACTCGAGAAAGTACAATGAGCGGATGGAAAATAAAACAGTAAAATATTTGCGTGCACTAAGTACACTATGAGTAAAGCAATATAAAGGGCCACCTTCACCTTTTCCGAGTGTGAAGCGAATGCTCAGGTCATGAGATTTTGTGGCGTAGATGGGACTACGTCAATCAGAAATAGTCTCATGAGATGGGAGGACTTGTGCTGGTATGTAAATCTTGATCGGGTACATATGACCGGCTCTATTCTCTCTATGTACCGAAGGCGTGTGCTACTCGCGCTTGTCTGTGTACTTCAAAGTGTCACGCGATACGTTAATTTAGTTACGACACTGACTACCAGCTGTAACTTACTAGACTCGAAGGCACTTTGCAAAATGTTACACTGTAAGAAAAAAGTACATTTTCTGTCAAGAAGGCGGTTAGAGTGACACATTTTCTATAGTGTACATTGTCTGAATCATTCGGCCTCGGATCTGGTCCGCATCTCGTGAACGTGTCGATGGACTGACGCTGCGTTCTCACAACTATCAAACTATAGTTGGACAGTCGCGTGATTCATTTTCTCGGCACAGCAAAGAAAGAAGAACTGCCAACTTTGTGTACATGCCAATATAAATTCTGTGACTGATGAGGATTTCAAGTTTGACCTGTTGAGGTTGAATAGGGTTAGAGTTGCTTTTGACGTTTTATCAATAAATAGGAACTTTAGTTTTGTCTGTATATACAATGCTGCGTGGAAAACGGAGAAGATCAAGACCAAATCCACAATTTGTTAGTCAATCATGCGTGGAATTGCTCCGTAGAAGATTGAATAATTTTTTTTTAATTCACACTTTTTGTCATTGCGCTAGGTTTTGAAAAAACTCTATAACATTTTCAGTTTGTTGGATTTTGATTCGTGACTCCTTAACATATTTAATTCGTTCGTAGGAAAGACAGTATAATTCGCAAGCTAGAAACAAAATATTGAATATTTCAACCATCCTAAACATGGTTACTTCCAGCAAGGTCGCCACAGATTGCGTCTCCCAAACTGCAATCAGTGCAAAAATTCCCCACGAGCCGAGCAGGGTATGACCGCCGTCGGGTTGATTGACTTACATAATATCATCAAAATAAAGCAACACCAACAGCCGCAGCGAGAAAGATAAGCGGTGGCCGGTACTTTCAAACACGGAAAGCCTTATTTTAAAACTGGAAGTTTTTTTTTCGGCACTCGGTAGGACATTAATAGCATCGATGTCGAAGGTGTTTATATTGAATTGATCCATTAAAAGTCACAAGGAATTTCATTGCATAAACAAACTCGACTGTATTTTGCAATTATAGATCGACAGTAAAACAATCGATTCGGGCTATCGAAACTTAATATTACCAAAAAAAAACATTTTTTTCCTGTCCGAGTCTCCCCGTGCGTCGGCTACACAATTCCAAAATAACCCGGAGTTAATTGCCTTGCCGAACCAGATGACAATTCCGTTTACGAGCCGATTAAAAGCTTTCAATGTGGTTCTTTCGTCCGATGCCCGAAATACAATGTAGTAAAATTTGTCCACAGAAACACTTTGCCGACCGAAGGATCCGTCAATCGTACGTCTACGGTCAACTTGCAGCGGACAGGGATCCTCGGCTCTAAGCACGTCCGCATTGTTATTACGCTATCGATCCACTTCGAGATAAAGCAGCTTTCTTCTCAAAGTGAAAATTATTTTTTTCTCGAGATTATGTAGAGTTATCCAGATCAGGCCCAACGTACAGCCATTGATCATCAATAGGTAAGGGCGTTCCGTAGTCCAGCATTAGACATTCACCGTCACCAAATATGCTAACACAGGAGACGAAATTCAAAATATGGTGAGTGGACCTGTGTTTGACTTATTTTCCTATACATCAAGATAATGATCTATCATAAACGGATCGCGTAGTACTACGTTGTTAAGCACAAAATGTTAGGAAATTCAGCTTTTGGGTACAAATCGTGACACTTGTTTTTTCTTTATACATTAGCATTTCTAACCTTAACCGTTTCTAAAATGTTCCCATATTGATACAATCACTCAAAATATGCAATACATCTTTTTCGTCGATATAAAGCAGTGATCATGCATATTTATAATACAGAGCTAATATCCATACAACAATGTAGAATTCCTTCATCGTTCGATTTGTTGCGATATTTGCATGTGTATACAAAGCTTAGCTACAGACAGAGTCTAATATCGTATAGTTCAGTATAGCTAGTGTAAAAGGCAGTTTTTCGGAACTGGAGCGGCATCCTATGAAAACTTGTTTTAGCTGACGTGGCTCGAGAGATTTAAACGTCCAGTGTTTTCCTTGGGATACACTTACTTTTGGTTAATATTCGAGCCCTTTCGAAGCGTTTAGAATTTGTGCAATGTGCAACATTCATAAAATATATAAGCAACAGATGGACTTTAAGCGGTTTCCAAATCAGTCATTATAAGAACTACAGTAGCGTTTTGTTGTCTTAAGGTCAAGCTGCTCAAGTTGAACGAATTGAAAATAATTTCGTCATTTTTGTTTTATACTGGAACTGTACTGTACTATAAATAGGATCTATTTGCGATATAATATTACGAAACAGTACACGCAAAAGTTCAAGCCCTAATCAACCAATATGTCCTCTCATTTCGCACAACTTTTGCTCTGATTTCGCACAGAAAATGTGTGAAATGTAGAACATTGGATTTGTACAATCAATGTGTAATGATTTTTATTACATTAAAATGTACAAGTACAAATACGCTAGAGCATCAATTGCATTATGGTAAAAAACACATTCATTATTCAGGTTTCAAGTTTAAATAAAAGTTGTGTTACTTTGCGATGAACAGTCACTGAATTAAATAATTTGTGAGTGATTATTTTTTCAACTGTTCACAATTAAGGAAGGATTGAAAGAAAATGTTGATAAATCAAACAATTCTCACATTAAACTGCGTCATTACAGAATTATTCAATGCAAAACGCATTGAAAGGAAGAAATTTAAACTTGTTTTATAGTTGGAGTAAAATAGCCAAATATTTCCAAGAAAAAGGATGATACTAAATTATTCACGTAATCGTCGTAAGAAGGCCAGAGTTTTTTCTTATATAGATCCACTACTGCTGTGACCAAAACTTTGATCTATTGTGTTATTATTTGAGGTGTTTTCCTGTTTTTGCATGTCATATTATTTTCGGTTCCACTGTTGATGCTATTTTTTCTATTCCGGTTTGTATGTTTACCGTACTTTAAGCTTTAGGCTTCTATTTTACTAAACTCTATAACATTGTGGCTACGAAACCAATTGTTTTAGTACTGTCTGCTATTTTTCTCTACCCGAGACAGGTGCACGCCAAATTGTCAAAAATTCAAGCAGGCAGAAACAGATTTTTAATTTTTTATATTTGTTAGTTTAAAGTGAAAATTTAACTCCGAATGGTGTTATTTGGCGGAATTGTTCCTATAGTTTTCTGACGGTTATACTAAAACCCGAAAAGAAGCGGTTATAGCTGTTGCGCAAAACAACCGTTAGCTCTAATTGGGTCTAAAAGGCTATATCAATTTTCATATATCATGTGGAAAAAGCTTTTTCATAACAAAACGTAATTTTCACAAATATGATTATCGTTGTCCTTCTATTTTTGAATGAAAAATAAAAAACTGCTGAAAATGTGTGACAGTTCGCCCATGTTTGTTATACAGTTATACCTCAATATAAGGCAACCTCGATATAACGTGACTTTTCCCCTTTAACTTTTACCTAATGAACAAGAAAAGACAAGACAGTAATAAAAATGACCCTAAACAGAAAAACAGTGATAAAAAAGAACAGTCAGAAAAAATCCATATTTTTTCTTAGTTTCATATTTGCTACGTAGCTTGGCTTGACTCCCCACCCTCCCCTCATCACATTTTGTCACAAAACCGCAAACCCCCCCTCCCCCCTCGTATGCTGCGTCATTTATGAATGTTCCCAAAGAAAGGTTTAAAAATACTGATAGTTTATGGAAAATAGGTTTTCGTGCATCTTTGAGTAACCATTATCATTCTTGCAAAAATTAAAAAAAAAATTCTTTGATATAGGTAACGTAACACGATATATCATAACGAAAATAAAAATAAAGTTGCCTTATATGAGCCGTTGCGGAACAGAGTGGTCTAAAGACCATTCCATCATTTTCAAAAATGAATTTTTTACATAAACCGCATCTACTCAAGAAGCTGAAGTCAGGAGTCTAGAAAAATTTCGAAAAATCGAACTTTAATGCTGATTTCTACCATGTTGAAATTTCGTCCGAAACAGAATGGCCATTCTGTTTCGGAACAGAGTGGTCTATGTACATAAATCGAGGTAATACCATCATGTATCATGTGACATGTAACATATTACATGTGCTATGTAACTTGTCACTTGCCTTGTTACATGTTACACATAATTTAACACGAAAAATGTAACATGTCAAATATCATGTACTATGTAACATGTTGTGTTACATGTAATGGTACACATCACATGTTACATGTGACATGCCATGTACATAATATAACTTGTGACACTAGCCATTTTATACGAGTTACCGTCATTTTTATTTATGTTTATGTACATAGCCCACTCTGTTCCGAAACGATACGAGGATTCCAGTGAAATATATATGAAGTCAGAGTGGTCTATGTACATTGGCACGGTAAAATCACTTATTTCGCCAAAAAAATGGTAATTCCATGTATTCACATGTTAAACCACTTCATAACATTTATATTAGAACATTTTGTTTGAAAGAATCCATTAAACTGAATTTAACTAAGAGATTTTTCGAAAATTTGCTCGATGGCACATAGACCACTCTGTTCCGCAACGGCTCATATCGAGGTATGACTGTATGACCCACGTACTACCTTCACGATGATACCAGATATGATTCAATACTATTGTCATAAATATTTCAGCAATTGCCTTCAGATCCTACACACTAAAATTTCAGTTATCTATCCGAGCTAGAAAAATGTCGAGGCGTCAAAGCAATTTTTTTTGTCGTAGCACTACGTCTTTGACTCTATTCTCGGGCACATTCTGTAAAATTAAAAACAAAACCATCCAAATGTTAGATAAGATTTCAAACCGTAAATGAAGCATAATCACATAATTGATTTCGATAGTCAATATATCGTTGAATAGATGAAATGTTGAACAATATCCTCTGTGTCGGTGTGAAAAAAATGGACAGAACCTTCTCGTCCCAACAGGTCAACTAATGTTTGCTTTCTCGTAAGGCTCTTTTGAAAAATTTGTAAGAGTTTCCTTTCTCAATCCATTTATTGTCTTCTTGTTAGAATGTCTAAAACTGTTGAAAAGAAACATACTGATATAGGTAACAGTACCGCTACCGGTACTGTGTAGCATAACGCTAGTCACTCGTCATCTATCAGATTTCTATTCGTGTGAAACCAAGAGAAAATTACAATTTGCAGCCGACGGTGATTAACCTATTCCCGCCCATTGTGACTCCGAGCACCAAGGATTGTAACGACCATATCTTGACAAAAAGATTATCTAAAAAAATGGTTCCAGTTAATCAAAGAACCATAAATTGTTCAACAAGAAATACAAATTTTAGAATTACATCTCACGACAACATTGCAAAATAAAAATAAAACATCGAGAGCGCCACGAAAATTGTCCACTTTCAATGCATATTTCGACTGCACTCAGTACTCACTGGACTGTATCGCGCACTGTTGTTATTAGCAATGCCGCTATTGAGAAGAGGCATGCTTATTATTTATCCGTGCTTGTGTATAATATGATTCTACCCACCCTCTATACGCTTATTACTGCTCTACTATACCGAGCCTGGGTTCCACCCGCCAAATATCGCCAATTATATATAATTTTCTGGAGAAGTTTTGTTGGGCCGTCCTTCTGACCAGTTTTATTGTAAGACTTTTTTTGTTAAGAGGAAGTCACACCCAGGGAATGAAGAATTCAGCGTGAAAGAAGGGTGAGTTGTGGAGAAGCCTTAGAATAAAGCCATGCTTAGGTCCTTATTGACATCGAATGACCTGATTCTACTAAGCGCTTGACAGAGCGGAATTTGTTGCTTTGCGGCTACGCAGCTCAATGAAAATAAGGTCTTAACTAAACAACTAATCATTACCTTTATTACCCAACACAGCTGCCGGTAAACCATTCAGCTACTTTTGAATGACAAGTAGTTATGTTTTTTTTTTGTCTGTGTTTTTGAGGTTTTCAGCCAGTGGCTGGTTCGCCTCATAGTTTTCAAGTCATTCCCTAGTTTACGAAGCTTTTCCTTAACTGAAAGTTTCCCTTTTAAGCCTGGCATAAAATGTAGCAAACAGAAATTTACCCTTCATTTTCGTTCCTAAGCCGATACTATGCGGACGGTAAGGTCAAACAAGGTAAAGGTGAAACACCGTTCGTCTCGTGCCGGGCTCCAATTCCCGGTATGTCAAATTCATCATCTATAGCGCAAAGGAAATTGCGTTGGTGCTGGAGCACCCGTCTATCTGCTGGCCGTTGTTAACCAGAGATCATTTTTGAATGTCTTCATCTAATCTTTTCGCTGTTAAAGAATGAATTGTGTTTTATTGATTCTACACCTCAGTGAATATATGCTTCTTGATGGAGAACCACAAATAGCCTAAAAATCAAGCGCATTTTCGTAAAAAAACTCAAATTTTCCAAACCTTATTCTAAAATATCCTAATAACAGAACCATTTAGAAAGTTAGTCACCAAGATACATCATTGAAATTCGTTTATTCTTTAAAAAATTGAAATTGAAAAAAATCTTCCAAACCTAACTTTGAATTAAAAAATTGTCACGCATTTCTTCATCCTAAACTATTTACCGAAAGTTTTTGAATAATGTTAAGTGTCAAGAAAAAATAAATTGAAGCGTAACGCAACTCTTTTTTTTTTGTTATAACATTAAATAAAACTTAAACGGATGACATCGGAGATTGCGGGTTGAAGTCCCGTCTGGACGAGGATTTCTTTTTTCTAAGTCTAAGTCACACTTTTTGTCCTTGTTCATTTTCCGCATCCTCAAAAAATTACATACATTGCCTAGTTTACTAAAACTTAAAACGTTATTTATTACCAGTTTTTTTTATTAAAAATGTCTATCAGAATTTTTCAAAATCTATTCTGATGATTCACACGTTTCAAACGTTTTGGAAAATGTTGAAATATATTTATTTATGCTTAACCATCCTGATTGAAGCTTGTCATTTCTTCTCAGAGAATCACTAGCGTGTAGGAGAATATCTCACTTCGAAAACAAGTGCTCTCACACTGGTGGGCAAAGCGACGCACTTGCTTGAAGAGAGCAGCAAATCCTGTGTATCTGAGTCAGGGTTGCCAATTTTCACTGTCAGCGATAGATTTTCAGTTAAAACTGAAAACTACGAATATCAGTATCAACACGAACGAGCTGAAAGTGGTAGTTACTTCCAGCCTTACTCAGTTGACAGTGATAATGCTGACTGGTAGCATTACTGTCATTTCGCACACGCTATGTTGCTCTAGCGATGTTTACGCGGTGTAGGATGAAGATGCTCACTTACTTCATCGACTTCATGCAATAGATTTGCTCAGATCAAATAATTCTGATATTATTTAAGACCATTTATTTCTTTGACATGATTTTCACTGATAATTGACTCGGGTAACACTTAATAACAGTTTAGAGAGAGTGAGAGTGAAACTGCTGTTGTGTCATTTTCATTTTTCTGTATCGAAATTTGGCAACACTGATCTGAGTAGCTTGCAAAAAATCACTTAAGCATATACCTATCAAATGAGAGAGTATCTTGGTAGAAAAGTAGATTGCAATGTTTGCTTTGCATATCGAAACTGAGAAACAATCCGTCCACTCATCACGCATGTTTGCTCTTCGAATTTATCTCTGCAGTGCGCCCACTTTGAAAATTGTCTGTCTAATAAACTTATTTTGAAAGAAATTTTCAATGACCGTTTTTTTTAATACCACTTTTTGTTTTTGAAAAAAAAAACAATCGTTAAAACTTTGGTGTAAAATCTCAAAATTTCCTTTTTTCAATATTCGAAATGGAAATTAAGAAAACATAAAACCGCGTCAAATAGGCGAAAGTTTATGTTAGAAAAACCTTTTCTCTTTGAGACTGTTTTGGTTTGATCAAAAAAAGTTTGTATTTAAAATGATTTTTTTTCTTCAGTGTCAGGACTCACATTCAATCTTGTCAGTGGGTCAGAACTCGTGAAACGGATCACTAAAAATCCCGATGTCCAATTTTTCCAAATAAATATTAAAAACTTCAAAAGTTTAGCTCGGCAAGTTGATTTTCCAATTTTTACTGAATTTGAGTAAGTTTTCTAGTTGTTATTGTCATTTGAAATTTAGGCCAATATTTTTTTCTAAATAAATATATCTTTAAGAATATTGCATCGATTTTAATGGAATTTTCACAGTAGATATCCTCAGTTGTAGTTTCTGAAAATATTTTTTGTTTGGACAAAAAATATTTTTTCAATAGTAACTATTTGAAACAATATGTTGAAAAACTATGTTCTGGGGCACTGAAAAATCTGAAAAAATCACAAGCCCTTTTGACGAAATTTCAAAACTGTCCTGAAAATTTCGAGTTGGTGATATTTTTTGCTCAAAAGTTTTGGGGTTTCAAAGTTGGTGTCGTAACTTATTTTCAAACGAGGAGCTAGCGAGCGGTATAACTATTGACATGTCTGGATTTTTTCCTACAGGAGCTTAAGACCACTGCTACCATTAGTTAGATATATTGTGGTAAACTCCGCGTTACTTTTTATGCACTGCCAGTTCGTTTCATCACTATGGGTATCAGTGATAGTCGCCCTAATACTTTGCATTTCCGCCCAAGAAGGTATGTCTTCCTTAATGAAATTCCTCAAATTCTTACCTTTATTAGTTCAGCAGACCATATCTCGTTAGGCGTAAGAACATCTTTTCTGAAGAAACGCAGTCTCCGCTAAAACAATTCGTTCTGAAGAGGGTTGCGTGCGCTTCTATTACATGGTGTGATGAATAGTTTAGATTGTCTTGCTTTGGAGGAAGCCCTCCAGTTAGCATTAATCATCTTTGTTTCCCAGCCTCTGAGCTCTGATTTCAACCAGGATCTAGATACCCCACAGAATGGCTCCGGTGCGACGAATGTAGTTGAAGAACCAATTCTTGCTAATAGATCTGCTTTTTCATTTCCTTCTATACTACAATGACCAGGTACTCAGTATAGATTGTCTTCGTTTGTTGCAGATAGTTGTCGGAGGGATAGAATACTGTCCCAAACTTAGACTGACATATGTATGCTTTTGGTTAGTGCATAGAGAGCTGCTTGACTAACTGAGAAAATGCAGATATTGGCATACCTATACTTTCTAGCTAAACAAATAATTGTGCATGCTAGAATAATATTAATTTCAGCTTGAAAAACTGTGAGCCACTGTCTCATTGTTGATTACTGGTCCAGTGACCCCAGCGTCTGTAGATTCACCCATTCTAGAGCCATGTATGATATACGAATGATCCTGGACGAACTTTAGGACCTCCTTCTTCCCATTCGCTGCGTTAGACTTCAATCACTTTGAAGGGAACATTGAAGTTTGTCTTGGACTCCGTCTAGTCTTTATTCATGGTTGCTAGGGTGGTCAGTTGGAAATCTTTGAGGATTCGTAAATATCCCTTAAGATCCCCTTCCTGAGAAGTTTTAGCACGTTTGTGCCCAATAGCACCTTTTTCTGCTTTAAGTTGCATCAAGCAAGGGTAAAAGATATAAAAGAGCTTCTAAGCCTCACTTAGTTATTGATAAGCGTGCCAGTCGTTGAAGTTCGTCTAGGTTTTTTTGAGCTGATATTTGTGTAATTTTAGACCAACAAACTAGCGAACCATATGTTACTAGCGAAGCATAAGTTACTCTAGGTCGCACTATTGCCGAGTATATCCAATAAATCATCCTCGGGTTGAGTCCCCACTTTTTGCCAAATGTATTGCTGCAAGCCCAAAGAGCGTTATTTGCTTTTGAAGTTGCATACTCTAAACGGTCGTTCCAGTTGAGCTTATGGTCAAGCTTAATATCTACGTACTTAGTTCGCTTGGATAGCACCAACTGCGTTTCTCCCAACTTAAGAGTTGCAATATTATACTTTCTCTTCCTTGTAAATGGGATTTTGACTGTTTCAGACGGAATGACGTTTAGTCCTTCCAGGTTACACCATTTGAATGTTTAGTTAGCCCGCATTTACCCCTAACTAGAATAGTAATGTCATTAGCGAATCCGATGACTTCATACCCTAGGTTTGCTAAGTTGTTAAGAAAATCATCGACTACAAGAGACCACAATAAAGGAGACAAAGTTGATCTTATTAATTTCACTGTGATTAACCGGTTCGCTAACATAGCAAGTGTCCAATTTTAGATGCACATTTCGAAACCACGTTTTTGCATAGTTTTTTTTAAGATTCTTGTGAAGCATTGTCAATGGCTCCCTCAATGTCAAGAAAAACTGCTAGTGAGATTTCTTTAGCATCGAAGGACTTCTCTAGTTTTGGAACCAACGTGTGAATGGCAAACTGGAGTTCGTTCAATGGTTTACTGTTCAAAATGATGTGTATATCGATGATTTTGTCCATCATTTTCAAATTGACAGAAGTTAGACTGATTCAAAGCATATAGACCTTTGAGATTTGTCTTGTCACGTTTTTTAGCCCTAAGAAATAAATATGACGCGGACTTCCCGCCATTTACTAGGAATGGCTTAGTCTCATGCCCATAATCGCATAATTGTATCATTTGCAAAATTGGTTGTTCGAGCAAATGACACTTGCATATTTTGACTTCGAATGCTCTATTCCCAATATATTCTTGCAAATTGACAGTTCAACTAAACTTAGCATAATGAAGAAAGCACTACTTTACACTACGTATACATTGAACATTAGTTTTGAAGTCAAATTGGTTGAAATTTTTGTAATGATTCTTTTATGCCGCCACTTTCAAGCTACTTTTGGAATATATCATAGTGGAAATGAAGTTTTTCTTGCATTCAACGAGCATGAGCTGAACATCAGAAACGAATCACTGGTGGTTGGTTACCGGACCAGAATAACTTCCGAGTTTCAAAGGATGCAGATGGGGATTTGGATAGAAGCTTTTTTAACAAAAAAACTTGAAAAAGTTAAGTAGTGTTACAATTATGCGGTTATTTACGTTATGTGACAAAACAACTTGGTATTTTCTACGCCTTTTTTCAAACAAACAAAGGCATGTTTTTTCAGACGTAAAAAATACATACTATTCTAAGCATTTCCCAGTAAAAACGCACGAAATCCATAAAATGTCGAATGTTACAATTATGCGATTATGGGCAGTGAACATCTCCACCAGAAAGGTGAAGGTGTCCAATGTTTAATTTTCACTTTACCTGAGCTCTAATCGCGACGGAACTTTTTCGAGGGACACGATTGATTACTTTTTCAAACATGAAGTAATCTGCCAGTCCATACTGGCGATGCACCACCAGAAGGCTAACTGCATTCGACGACGGTAGCAAAGAGTGCAATGATCGAACAGCCGATTCGGCACCCAATCAATCATCCCAAATCATCCGGGTCCCAATCAATCATCCCAAATCATCCGGTAGAGGACGATTCTAGCCATTTCACTGGCGGAAGGTGAGCAAAAATGAAACAAACCGATTGATTGATGATTGTCGTACATCACGCGGCCATCCACTGACCCCTTGGTCAATGAGCCTTGCGCGCCGTGTTTTGGCTGTGCGCGGCCGCATCACATTGGTAGCAGCTGATGACGCCGGTGCGCGTGTAGATGTGCTGCGCACCACGTAACCTGCCCGGGAACCGTTCGCGGTTTTCCTGTGTGCATTTTACTGAAAAAGTTGCAGTTCGATCGCAGCAGCCGGCTTGCCGCGATCGCACAACTGTGCTCGCGATCTTCTGCATCAGCTAGTTGTCCGCGTGCCCCTTTTTGCTTGAGTTGAACTTTTTTTTCGCTAGGTGCAGTCGCAGTAAACTAATTAGCATAGTTACAGTACGGCACGGTACGCTTGGCCGTATTGCCTTCTGCTGTCGGTCGTTCCGTTTCTGCACAACGGAGTCGTTAAGGACGACGGACGGGTTGAGCTCGTGACCGCGCGGAAGTATTCAGTTTCTAGTGTGCGAACGGAACAAATCTCCAGAATCGTGTACGGCGGGGTGCAACTGCAACTGCGTCGTAGGTTGCAGTGGCGTGGGAAGTTTAGTTTTCCCAGGTGCAGCCCAAATCGTTCTGGAAGTGTGTAATGTCAAGGTTAAGGTGAGCTTAACGATATCAACTTTGAAATGAGTGACATCGATTAGACGTGATCTGCGGTCGTTGGGATCGTCTTTCATACTGCGATTCAAGAGGTTTGCTGACTCATGGCAAAATCCGGACAGCGTGCGATCGTGAGTGCATTCATGCAGCGTACAGTGAGGATCGTTCGTACCGAACCAAAACATTTACAGGTTGAAGGAAGCTGATTGCGGTTTGAATGGCAAATCCCGCCATAAATTTACCCCCGTCACCCACGGCAACAAAAATATTCATCAAACAATAATAATCTGATACTTTGACTCACTCCTCGCTTGGCCGTGCTTCCCTTTTTGCCCCGCGTATATATATACATTGTTTTGACTCCCGCAGTGTTTGGTTCCGGCAGCTTGCATCGAATGGCACCGTGTTGCTTTAATGGCTTGCACTTAGTTTTAACGATCGTTGATAGATTGATTCGATAATGACACCTCCGTTCGTGTGCGTACCCCATTGGGTTTCGGGTTTTAGCTGGTACGTGATTCTATTTTAGGTTCCATTTGCCAGTTCCAAAAGATAACCTGCCAATGTCGCTGCCAGTGTCTAGTTCAAGGTGACGAGTGTTTTGGGTGTGTTTAGATTCTACTTAATTTTCAGTAAAGACCTTTCTCACCCAATCACATCGCATACCGTAGACTAGCGCGTCACTGGCGTGCTGCATCAAATTTGAATGTTGTTTTTTACTTCGTGGTAGTTGATGGCGAAATGCAGCCTACAATAACAAGCAATCAAACCATCGCTCACGATCTCTTTTTGTTTGCGCGCTCTCTCTCTCTGGTAAGCGCGTTCGACTGACTGTCTGCCTGTCCGTCCGTCTGTTTGATCGAATGCTTGGATTTGTTTTGGTTGAGCCACCAAGGGCTGATTTCTTTTTTTTTTTGTGTACGGTTGTAACGTTGACGAGGATTTTTCGCGCGGATGCTGATAAATTGTTGCGCTTTGTGACAGCGCATGTCCAGCTGAAGAGCGGGAAGCCCGTCGAGCAATGCAGAGATTGGGAAAAGAGCGGCATCAAGCGGAAGGAAGGTATCGCAATAATCAGCGAAACCAAAAAAAAAGACGCCAGGCGCGATTGGCCACGTTCTACGTGATACTGCCGAACGGTTGTTGATTAGTAATAATGAAAGGTTGCTCAGCGAGGTGGTGTGCGAAATGTCCAGAAATACAGGTTTTTACGGAGTGATATTTTGGCTGGCTGCAATTTTTTTTTCGAGACAGACATCGATTACTTAAGACTTGCACGAGTTGGAATTAGAGTTTAATCGTTGTCATATTAGCAGCTGTACCGATCAATCAGTAACATCTAGTAGAGATCATTAACAATATGGGATACTGCAACACAACAACGTGGTCATATTAACCGTCTAGTGCCCAATAAATACTTAAAAAGTGTTTATAATGATTCATAGTGATTTTACCGAAGCCCGTCTAGAAATTAATTTGGGCACTAGAGGGTTAATTTAGAAATATTCAAGTGAAACAAATCATGCCATAAATCTCTTTATTTTGGTTAATTTGGCCTTTAAAACATATTATTGACTGATATTTTCGATCATATATTATTATTTTTTTATTAAAGGGCTACCAACTCTTAAAAACATATTATTGACTGATATTTTCGATCATATATTATTATTATTATTTTTTTTTATTAAAGGGCTACCAACTCTTAAAAATCCCTGGGAAAATGGCCCACCGTTTTTCAAGCAGAGGTATATGCCATATATATCTGCGCAAAAATATGTCTGCAACGCAACTACAGACATGCGAAAATCGGTATATTCTCGGACAGTCAAGCAGCACTACTAGCACTTAAGTCCGTCAAATGCGCTTCCAAACTTGTTTGGGAATGCATTGAAACTCTACGGGAACTTTCCCGACAGAATTCAGTTTTTCTGTTTTGGGTGCCCGGACACTGCGGAGTCGAGGGTAATGAACACGCTGACTACCTAGCAAGACAGGGATCAGCTCAGCGGTTTATTGGTCCCGAGCCGTTTCTGGGTACGTCCATTTCCGCTATCAAAAGCGAACTATTAACTTGGGAAAGGCTAGAAATAGTATCCCAATGGCAACAGGCACAGGGTTGTAGACAAGGCAAACAGTTTATCTATCCGAACCCTGGAACCGCCAGAAAGCTACTTAGTCTAAATCGTAGTGACCTACGGATAATCACGGGACTCCTCACCGGACACTGTCCCGCTTTTTATCATTTAAAGAAAATCGGCGTAGTGTTGAACGACACCTGCCGATTCTGCAAATCTAAACCAGAGAGTTCAGAGCATTTGCTTTGCTCTTGCGAAGCTCTTGCTTCCTCTAGGTACAACTTCTTAGGAAGTTACCTTTTAACTCCATACCAAGCATGGAGCTCCAATCCCAAGCAGGTCATTAGTTTCATCAACTATGTTGTACCTAATTGGGGTACAGGTTTACAACAAAACAGTTCTACTCCATCAATGAGTACGAACAATCCGTAACCTGTGCACAGCAATCGGGGCCCGCCACAAAAGACAATCAGCAAGAATGTCGCAGTGGCATTTCAGTACCCAGTGCCCTTCAGGCATACAGAGAGAACTCTTAAAAAAGTAAAATGAAGCACTAACAGCGTTTGCGTAATCGTACTTAGCGCCAACTAATACTATTTAAAAAAAAAAACATGGGGTTTCTTACGGTGAAATTTTCTTGTACTCGTGGTTTATGATTTTTTTAGTTCCCCAAACAGGGACATCAAAAACATATACGGAGCGATGAACGATGTATTACAACTTATGACGAAAATAGTGATGGAATCTGTGTTTAAATTTCTTTACTCTAACTTAAAATATATACAGTCCCTCTACAATTATGGGTGAATGTTCAAAAATGGATATAAAATCGGAAAAATTAACAACTACGAATGTTTTACAATCTATCTCTGTGTTCTGATGCGTACTTTCGATCAACAATTAGTTTCACTGCAGTTGATGCGTGTAAATCGGTTGGGAAGAAAAATATCACTTACATAGCAAAAGACACAATTATGGGTCATTTTTAGCATTCAAAATCATTTAGTCTATGAAATCGTCAAAATACATGACGCTAGTTATTTTATTGTTGTAAAAGCTTGATAACAAGTTATTTTATTCAGTCTTGATGCATTATCATTTAAAAGTAATAAAAACTGCCAAAATATGGACTGACCCACAGTTGTGCACCGCACAATGTAACATTACTTCAATTATGGGTCACTTCACTTATTGCACCGAGCAGAATTATAGTTTTGAGTGACATTTTCAACTTTAAATCATTTTAATCGTATCAATGAGGTTACAAGTGAGTTAAAAAAATACCACTGGTAATGAAAATTATTCTGTTTCGTGAGAATAGACGTATTTGCGTGCATGTGACCCAGAATTGTAGCTGACCCATAACTGTGGAGGCACTGTATAACAAATCTTTAGTTTTGCACATCCATAGCACCGAAGCGTCATTCACTTTTTCATAATTGTTTTTAAATTCGTTCGGTGGTTTTACGTTCTCTCGATCTGACTTGCAATCACGTTTAGATTGCAGGACTCGTAGTTTTTTTCTCTTCCCGCAACATGTTGTGATGTCTTCTTTCTCTTGTGTTCTCCCTTTTGGTGCTGAAAATGTTACCCGTGAACGTGTACGTCCGACCATCGTACTGCAGGCCGCTACCACTTTTGAATTTAACTGGTTTCTTTCCTTTTCATTGGATGCGTTCCTTTTGTCGCGATGAGAATCGTTCCAAGACGTTGATTTCCTATACGTTTGCATGCTCTTTATGTTCAATTTATTATTCGCTCGCTAATCGTTAGCTTTCCCTCATCTCATACGGTTTTCGTTTTTAGGCACAGGCTGGTTTTGCAACAGTGTAATACAAATTGCGTTTTTCGCGCACCATGGGTTCGTCGTGGAATGAGTGGGCAAAATTGCAGGATCACAATTTCCAATTGCTGAAATTATCTTTGGTGGTTTTTATTTCGCAGGTGGTTCCACCCATCGGTGTCGGGCGTCGAAGCGGAGAAGCTACTTCGCGAACGGGGGTTCGATGGATCCTTTTTGGCACGTCTGTCCTCCTCGAACCCGGGAGCCTTCACGCTGTCGGTGCGCCGGGGTCAGGAGGTGACACACATCAAGATCCAGAATAATGGTGATTTTTTCGATCTGTACGGAGGTAAGTGACACAGTGCGGCTTGTCTTTTCAGGCAATTAGAAGCTAACCCGACTTATCTTCATTTTAGGTGAAAAGTTTGCCACTTTGTCCGAATTGGTTCAGTATTATATGGAGAATGGCGGTCAGTTGAAGGAGAAGAATGGACAAATTATTGAACTGAAGCAACCGCTCATGTGTGCCGAACCTACGACAGAAAGGTAAGTGATAAAAGGGTGTTAGGGCAGAACAGGGATAACAGGGTGTTCAGGGCATATACGAAAATGTAAAAAAACTCAAATGGACTCAATCGGGACAGGAAAAAAAAACCTCCTCAGAGAAAAACTGACCAATTTCGAAAAGAGACCTTCGAGAAAAGAAAAAAAATATGCATTAAACCACATTAGAGGTATTATTATTGAATAAAAAAAATGATAGCGTAGAGCATAGAGATTTGAAACCAAAATGAAATGGTAAAAAAATTTTTTTTTGAACTGTTGAAATCAATTAAAAAACCATCCAAGTAGATTTATATCACTCTTTATAAAATGTTATTACAAGACAGCTATGAACTCTATATTAGATGTGGTTTAGAGGAAAAAAAAGGTTAAGTTTAGTATTCCAATTACTGTTTCAGTCATTGGCATAAAAAGTCAATTTAAATTTTTATTTAGTGGAATACATTTTGCGATGAGTTTTTTAAAATTTCAGCCCCAAATAAACTCTTTTTCACAAGTTTCTGACAAAGCATAAAAAACTGAAACACTAGGCTGTTTTGGAAGGAATTGCGAATAAATTATTTGGCAGAGTTAAGGCTTACTTTTTAACTTTGTCTCTCGCATCACACCTGATAGATCTGATGTTTTGAATTATAATTATAATTTACATTTCCGCAATAATCATTTATAAAACTACCAAAATAAAGACATTAATGATTCTGGAGGAGAGAAAAAGTACTGGAAAAAAATCTTTTTGGAAAAATCAGGAAATTTTATTGGTGAAGTTGACTAGTCACCCTGTGGTAGAAACTTATTAAAGTCTGGTTGAGAAGTTGGAAAGTTAAATTTTAGTTCATGCTCAAAGGTTATCAGAAAATACTATAAATGTTTACTCGAAATTTGAGAGTTCAAAAGAAGAATAATTGTACCAAATTGGGTTCAGGAATACACCTGCTTTAACAAGGCAATTCATCAAACTGACAACCTGTAAAGATCGATCATTTGATCAGTGTTGTAAAACTTTAGATATTTCTATCATACTTGGGATGTCTTTTGACGCTCTGATTGTTGTTCAATAGTTTTAAGATGTTGTAGATGCCAGAACGGGCAAATCCGGCGTGATGCCCGTTCAAACGTTATATATATACGAGGGAAATCCAATACGGAATATTATTTTTTTAGTTTTGAAAAAGACCAATTTGATTACAAATTCTGAAAGATAGAAAAATATTAATAAGAAATAAAGAATGAAAGACCTTTTTTTGTATGCCTGAAGGGCATTGGGCAAAAGTGCCACCGCGACAGGAATAATTGTTCTTTGTGGATGATGGAGCTGAGCTAGTTGGTTGTAAGCCTGTACCCCAATTCGGAACTACATGCATTAAAAATATATTTTAGTTTATTTCACGAAAACGTTTGTTTTACATACAAAACCTTTTGTTGTTTTCTGCAGCGAAACCAGCGAAAGTACGACAAATTAGTAAGTTTACACAATAACATATACATTATACGAAATCAAAAATAACAGAACACAAAAATTTCATTTCGTGGTTGATGAAACCAGTGACCGTTTTGGGATTGGTACTCCATACCTGGTATGGAGTTGAGAGGTAGAGGTAACTTCCGAAGAATTTGAACCTTGATGAAGCAAGAGACCCGCGAAAGCAAAGCAGATACGCTTTGCTCTCAGGTTCAGCGTTACAAAAGCGGCAATTGTCGGTTGGGACTTTGCCGATTTTCTTTGAATGATAAAGAGCAGGACTGTCCTCACTGTCCAGTGAGGTGTCCCGTTATGATGCGTAGTTCACTACGAGTTAAACTAAGTAGCCTTTTGGTAACTGCAAGGTTAGGGTAGATAAACCAGCTAGCTGGCATCTCGCCATGTTTCAAGGGCTAACATCTCAGCGTGTGTGTAAACGAGATAACATATCACCGCCACTTTTCATACGCATAACATAGCATCTGTCAGTGGGGCCCGCAAATCGCGGATCCACTGTGATTTTAACTGCGATAAAGTGAAGTAAATCAGATAGAGATGCCGGACAGCTGAGATAAACGGTTTAGCCTGTCTCAGGACTGCAGACATGTTGCCAATGAGATGCTATTTCACATGTACTTAGTTTGCCTTCAATAGCAGATGTGGAGGTACTTAGAAACGGTTTAAGTCTAATAAATTGCTGAGCAGATCTATGTCTTGCTAGCAGAGACGTCAATGTTCCAGTTTAAACTGGATTCTTCCAGTTTTTACGAGTGATCCAGTCAAACAGTTCATCCAGTTTTTGTATATTTTTCCCAGTTTCATCACGATTTTTTATCAGCTTAAGTTCCCATTGATTTTTGTCTATTTTAAAAATATTCCTCCATGAAAAAATTGTAACATGATTTATCTATAAAAATTCTTCAAGAGGGAGTAAATACAGATTTCATTAACTTTCCCCTTTCCATCTTCTTCTCGCACAAAACTCAGCTAAATTGATAGTAACATGACATGATTCATAGTTAAAAAAAATCATTAAAGACAATGTAGAAGAAAAGTGATTAATAAAATATAAAGCAATCTAATTAAAAGCCTGTAAAATTTGTGATCGAGGGCAGACTTAGGGCCGAGAATATTAAAAAATTTATGATGGTGACCTCAGTGCGTCTTGAACTGTCCTACAGATCAGACGTTTTTTCGGTTGCTTGTGGACTGGTCTTTGACTGCCTATAGCTTCAAAGTTTGTGTTTTGTCAGTGTGTCTTTTAAAGACTACCTGAAAGTTATTTCCCATCAGTCTTTCTCAAGACTACCTACTTTTGAATTTAACATTTGTTTTAACTTTTTTCGTATCACCTGAAATGGCTGGACGGAAAAAGAAACCTCGCATCGCTGCGGGGAGGAAAAGAGAGGCATCTCTTTCTGACACATCGAGTGTCTGTAGTGACAATCCTTTTGATATTTTGCCTGAGCAAGAAGCTGGTGAAATGGAAGTTACCAATAATGAAACTATACAAAATATAAAATCTTTAAAAAAGGAGAAAGTTCCACCTATTGTGGTAACTATTTCTTCTGAATTTAATATATTCAAAAAGGAACTTTCAACGTTTGTTTCTGACGTTAAAGTTACCTATCAAATTGGCCGTAGAAGTGAATGCCGCTTATTAGCCGACTCAGTAAAGGGTCGTGATCGTCTTGTTCAGTATTTAACTGACAAGATGTACAAATTTTTTACATATGACACCAAGAACGCCAAGCCGTTCAAGATTGTCTTAAAAGGTCTCACCAACGATCAAACCGTTGATGAGATCAAACTTACTTTAACAGAATTACTTGGCATAGCCCCTACCCAAGTAATTCTAATGAAACAAAAATCACAAAAAAAGGACACATGTCCTGTGAAAGAGAGTAAAAATTTTCGCTGTGCGAATTGTAACGGCAACCATATGTCAAATTTTTATCAATGCCCAGTCCGTTTAGCAATTGTTAAGGCAAGGCAAGGTAAACAAAATTCAATTTCCCAATCAAAACCAACTTCAAAACAAAATTCTCCAAGCGTACCAGTGACGCATAGTTTACCTACTCCTTTGCATACCCGTTTAACTTATGCACAGGTTACAGGTAGTTCGAACATTATACCGCCTAGTGTTGGTAGTTCGAAAATGACCGTTAATATGGGTAAGCAAAACACGCTAGAAAATAATTGTACACCTATTACTCCAGCTAATATTGCTGCCGAAAATATTTTTTCTAATGTCAACGGCCTATCACGGCAGGTAAACTTTCTTTTTTGCAACAGGCAATGTTCGATCTTATGAACGCCATGTTGCAGGCAAAATCAATGTTTGAAGCCATTCAAATAGGCACAAATTTTACTATTAAAATTGTTTCTAATTTAAAATTTAGCAATGATTTTAAATAAAACAATTAAAATATTAAATTGGAATGCTCGCTCATTGAAGGCCAATGAGAATGAGCTTTTTTATTTTTTAACAGTAAATAATGTGCATATTGCAATTATTACTGAAACATTTTTGAAACCTAACATAAAATTAAAGTATGATCTCAATTACATGGTTCATAGATATGATAGGATTCAGGGTTCCGGCGGTGGAGTGCAAATGGTTATTCATCGCCGAATCAAACATCGTGCTCTTCCCCATCTTGAGACGAAAGTTATTGAAACTTTGAGAATTGAAGTTCAAACTGAACTTGGGATTTTATTTATTGCCGCAGCATATTTACCATCTCAATGCACACGCGAGCACAAAAATTATTTTAAAGGTGATTTACAAAAACTCACCAGAAATCGTTCGAAATTTTTTATAATCGGCGATTTTAACGCTAAACATCGTTCATGGAATGACTCTCAAAGTAATTCCAATGGCAAAATTTTATTCAATGATTGTTCTTCAAGATACTATTCTATTTTGTCTCCGAATAGTCCTACTTGCTTTTCTTCTGTAAGAAACCCTTCAACAATTGATTTGGTGCTAACAGATCAGAGTCATGTATGCAGTGATTTGATCACACATGCTGACTTTTATTCTGACCATCTTCCAATAACTTTTTCTTTATCACATGAATCAGTTTTGAACCCTATGAGCTCTGTTTTTAATTATAACAAGGCTAATTGGGAAAGATACAAAACTCATATTGAGAGAAATTTCAATAATGAGCTTGATTTGCAAAACGAAGTGAATTTTGATTCCGCTTTGGAAGCATTAAAATACGCAATTGTTGATGCCAGGAATTATTCTGTTCCAAAGGCTCAAGTGAAATTTGATTCACCAATAATTGACGAAAATCTTCAACTTCTAATTCGTTTGAAAAATGTCCGCAGACGTCAATATCAACGTTCTCGTGACCCTGTTTTTAAAACTATTTATAAAGATTTACAGAAAGAGATTAAACATAGATTTACTCTTCTGAGAAATCAAAATTTTGAGACTAAAGTTGAAAAATTGAAACCATATTCAAAACCATTTTGGAAGCTGTCGAAGATTCTTAAGAAACCTTCAAAGCCTATTCCAGTTTTAAAAGATGGTGAACGTTTTCTTGTATCCAATGAACAAAAGGCTCAAAGACTTGCTCAGCAGTTTGAGAGTGTTCATAACTCAAATTTGAATTTTGTGAGTCCAATTGAAAATGAAGTCACACGTCAATTTGATTTAATTTCTTCCCAGAATTTTTTACCTGCAGAAATAATTGAAACTAACTTGAATGAGATTAAATCAATTATTAAAAATTTTAAAAATATGAAAGCACCTGGTGACGATGGAATCTTCAATATACTAATCAAACATCTCCCTGAGAGCACAATGGATTTTTTAGTGAAAATTTTCAATTGCTGCTTCAAAATTGCATATTTTCCCAAATTATGGAAAAATGCAAAAATTACTCCCATTTTAAAACCGGATAAGAACCCAGCTGAAGTTTCAAGTTATCGACCAATCAGTTTGCTTTCTTCAATAAGTAAACTGTTTGAGAGAGTTATTCTTAACAGAATGATGTCACACATCAACGAAAATTCAATTTTTGCAAATGAACAGTTTGGATTTCGCCATGGGCATTCCACAACTCATCAATTGCTCAGAGTTACTAATATGATACGAGCTAACAAATCTGAAGGTTATTCCACTGGAGCTGCTCTTTTCGACATAGAAAAAGCATTCGACAGTGTTTGGCATAAAGGTTTGATTGCGAAATTGCAAACTTTTAATTTTCCAATTTTCCTAATCAAAATTTTAAAAAATTATCTTACTGATCGAACTCTGCAGGTTGTCTATCAGAATTCAAAATCTGATAGATTTCCTCTCAGAGCAGGTGTGCCTCAAGGTTCAGTCTTGGGTCCAGTCCTGTACAACATATTCACTTCAGATCTTCCTGATTTGCCTCCAGGATGCACAAAGTCATTGTTCTGCGATGACACAAGCATTTCCGTAAAAGGAAAAAGTCTTCGTGTCATATGCAGTCGATTGCAGAAAAGTTTAGATATTTTTTCTTCCTACTTGCAAAAGTGGAAAATCTCTCCCAATGCTTCTAAAACTCAAATGATAATTTTTCCGCATAAGCCTAGGGCTTCTTTCCTCAAGCCAAACAATAATCACGTTGTCAAGATGAATGGGGTTATTTTAAGTTGGTCCGACAAGGTTAAGTACTTAGGACTAATTTATGATAAAAAACTTATTTTCAAAGAGCACATTGAGAGTATACAAGCCAAGTGCATTTAATATACGAGATGTTTATATCCTCTCATTAACAGGAATTCTAAACTTTGTTTAAAGAACAAACTTTTGATTTACAAACAAATTTTTAGACCAGCAATGCTTTATGCTGTACCGATCTGGTCAAGTTGCTGTTCAACAAGGAAGAAAACGTTCCAAAGGATTCAGAATAAAATTCTGAAAATGATTTTGAAGCGTCCTCCTTGGTTTGGTACACTCGAATTACATAGACTTACTGGTGTTGAACCATTAGAAGCTATGTCAAATAAAATTATTAACAATTTTCGACAAAAATCGTTGCAATCCTCAATTGCTACGATAAGCTCTCTTTATAGCCAATAAGTTAGCAATTAAGTTAGTTGTAAGTTTACTTCCCCTTTTCTGACAAGTAGGTTTAAATCCCTACGAATGATAAGTCCTAATTGCGAAAGCAAACAAATCCTAACAATTAAAATTACAAATTTCTAACAGTGTTGAGAAGTCACCATTTGTGATTGGACACACATACTCATTATTTACTAATATTTATCATAAATACTTAAGCTACTAACAAATCCCCCCTTAAAAAAAAAAAAAAAAAATGATGGTGACCTGAAGCAAGAATACTCCTAATACTATAAAGTGATCATCCGATTATGTCATCCCCTTGATGATGTTTGTGGTGATAAAATCGGGTAATTTTTTAAATTGATGTTTTGTTATGGAAGATGGTAAACCAAGAATTTAATACATAAAATCAGTGATTTAGATTACTACAAGCAACCTAATCATATAAAAAAGCAGTTATATGTGTCTGTTTGTCTCTCTGATTTTTATAGACTACAAAACTAAACTAGTGTACCAGTCGGCGTGAAAATTTGTATGTAGGGGGTTTTGGAACCGGATAAGGTGATTAGAATAGTTAGAGACCCCTCTCTCTTCTTTAAGGAAGGGTTCTCATACAAATATAACACAAACTTCTACGCAACTTAAAAACTAATCAAGCAAATGGAACCAAATTTGACATAATGAGGTTTTTGGGAGCCAGAAATATGTCAATATTAACTTGACACCGCTCTCTTCTCTGGAAGGGAGGGCTCATAAATAAATGAAACACAAATTTCACTACTAGCTCGTGGGTTAGGTACTAGTGTTTGCATAAAGCTATGAAGATGTATTGTTAGCGTCATACATTTCTCAAGGAGCTTAAGAAATCATTTCTCGTGATTTTCAGCTATTTTCTAAGGTAACGGAAGAGGGACCAGAAATGACCCTAAATGTGTATACGTGGTTTATGGATAGCCCTTTTACTAAACATCTCAATTCATTTCAAAACACATGAAAATCGAGACTTTTTATACATTTTCGTTTTCATTCTAGCATTATCAAAGTTACCCGCAAGCAGAAAACAGAAGAAAAAAAAATCGATGACGTAGTTGAAACAACACTGATAAATTTAGTTTAGTGTTCTATTACATCCAGTACTTACTACACTTTGATCTTAGCCTTTAGGCCGACACCCAGTACTTGTTTAAAAAAAAATACAAGCTAACGGCACTACTAAAAATTAATCGTCTACAGACTTTAAAAGACGAACGTTCGCATTTCAATTGACAGTGGAACTGTCACTTGTAAAGAAATGCGATATTAGGAGAAGGTGGAAGTGCAATTTTCTCTGAAAATATTAAAATATGGCAAATAGCTAGTTTATTTTAATAGATAAAACATATTTTTTTTTGCAAAAACATGCATTTTTGGATGGATGATCACTTTGTTAATAATATTTAATATGGCTTCAACAAGAAACGGCTACAAAATAGAAACATGAATTCTTCGATAGAGTTTCTTGTTTGGAGATCACATGAAACTTTGCTGAAGACACTATGCGTCTATCTCAGTTTAATTAAAACGTAAATTCTCTATCTAACTTTTAGGTGGATTGATCACCCATTTTTCTTTATTAAATAATGCATTGTATAATAGCTTAAAAATTCTATAAATATACGATATGGCTATAATAAACATTTGAATCACTATTTAATTAATCGAACGAAAACGTCAAAATAAACGCTGTACAATGGTTGAGTTTTCAATGTAAACTATATCCAAAATGATGTTATTCTACACAGAGTTGTGAAAAATACTAAAATATTGAATCTTATTGGAAATCAGTTCATCCTGACATTTTTTCAATGAAATGTTGCATGGTGATAAAATCGGGTGAAAAAGGTGATAAAATTGGGGGCAGACAAAATCGGGGAGTGATAAAATCGGGTGATTACTGTATTTAATTCTCCAAAGAGCGCTCTATTGGAAAAAAATATATTTGATTGGCATAGTGCCTTCGCAAAGTTGTAGATATTTTTTTTTTTTATTCTCGCTTATTTTCCGTCGGTCTATTTCCGCCACTGTTGTGGCCAATTACCGACGCCCAGGGAGGCAACTCCACACCCAGGTCCCTAACTCACGACCCGTTTTTTAACGGACCGGCGCCAACGGCTTTACTTCCTCATGCGATGGAAGGCGTGATCCCAGAGATTTTTCGCCTCAGAAAATCTCCCGGTGTCGGCTAGGATTGAATCTAGACCAGTTGGGTTGGTTGTGAGTGGATCACGCCACCTCACAACAATCGACACCTATGTCGGCGGTGGGATTCGAACCCAGGCGTCGAGCGTGGTTGGCGGAGACGTTACCAACCACACTAGGCCCCCGCTCTTTGTAGATATTTTTTTTCTTGATTTCTCCATGATCGGACCGGTTTCATTGTTTAGGAAATCTTTTGTTTTTTGATAATTAAGTTTTTACTTTTTCTTTTAACTTTTTTTAGAGTGTATCATTTTTTTTTGGAAAGACAAAATTTTTATCTACAACTTTGCCGAAGACGTTATACCGATCAAACAAACCGTTTTGGCTCTGAAAAAAAATTACCTTCTCAAAACAGCATTTTTAAATAGCTTCTCAAAAATGAGCCGTGTTCCAAAAAAAATAAACCAACAGCACAAAATGCCATCTTTCTACCATAGAGACATCTACGCAGTTTCAGCCAAATCAAATATGGTAAATTAAATTGGTTACCCGTTTTTTGTGAAATTGCACCGATTGAAAGACGCTTGGCCACTTACCCAAAGAGATAGTGGCCTTTTTACCTTGTCAGTAGATCTTTAATCAAGTCTGGGATCAAATTTATGAGCCATCCGTATAGGCACGGTTGGTGTCTCGGCCCTCTATTGTTCCACATTAAGCGATCTGTGTCAATCACCCTATATGGAACGTCCATGTTTGACTTTGGTGTTAGCTTAAACTCCTTCAGGATGCTTAGATGACCCGTTAGGTCACCTTCGAGCATCGTTCTATTGTTTTGGCACCACCAGTGAACATAACAGTGGAGAGAGTACTTACCCCCTGAGAACACTCTTTCACTGCCTCTACTGTGACAGGCGTATCTTCCAATGCAGCTGTGATCTTCCTGCTCGAAAGCATTGCTTGGATCTAGCTCATTGTAGTATTGTCGACTTTATTTTGTAGAGCTGTGTAAATTGTTGCAAAGGATGTGTTATCGAAAGCTCCTTCAATATCAAGAAAAGCAGACCGCTATCTCTTTATTTATTGAGCATCACAAAAAAAATAATTTTTCTCATAATTTTTAGATAAAACCCTTCAAAACACAAATAAAAAAAAATTGATCAAGAACTGAAATGTTTATTGCAAAGCGGGATTTACGAAAAAAATTTACGTGGAAAAAGATACTTGATATCTTATCGGAAAGCTGAGATATTGGCATTTTTATGTGATGGAAAACAATACATTTCAAAAACATGTTAAATAACAGTTTTATTTTAGGAGATGAAAAATAACAATGTTCACAAAACAAATGCGTTTTTGGATGGCTGATAACTTAGTAGAAGGTTTAAAAATTTGGAGAAATCTGCGAAAAAAGTTAGAACGAAAATTATGATTTTTCGTACCTTCTAATATAAAACCCAATGTTGCTCGTAATATGTAAGAGATAGAAACATGATGTCTTCGGTAAAGTTTCTTGTTTTAAGATCCTCAAACCTCAAACTTTGTCGAAGACACCTTGCGTCTATCTCATTCTGATTGAAAAGTAAATTTTTTATCTCACTTATTGGTATATTGATCACCCATCTTTCTACATTAAAAGATGCATTTTTGAATATCCTAAAACTTCTCCGAACATACCTTATGGCTATAATCAACATTTGAATCACTATTTAAGAAATTATACGCACAAACGGCAAAATAAACACTGTGCAATGGAGATAGTGAGCTTTAGTGGCATTTTTGACAAAATGCATAGTTCTCCATAACATGTAAATACGCCAATATCTCAGCCCCCCGATAAAATATAAGGATCTTTTTTGAATCCCGCTTTGCAGTAAAAATTTCAGTTCTTAATAAAAAAAAAATTTTAAATGTATTTTGAAGGGTTTTATCTAAAAATTATGAGAAAAATTCATTTTTTGTGATATTTGATGGGCTCTGTGAGTCAAATAATTGAATGCGATGCTAAACCAAACCATACAAAATATTCAAAAACAACCCCAAAAAATAAAAAAATATATAAAAAAATGTAAGAATCGGACAGGTTTGAAAAAAGTGCAAAAGAGTGGTTTTGTAGCTTGAAAAGTCATTTTCGATTTTTTAGAAAAGTCATTTCGATTTTTTAGAAAGTCGAAATGTTCTACAAAAATGCTATAAATAACAGAATCTTTCACATCAGGGCTGAGCACGTTGACTTTTTCAACATCGAATTTTTTTGGGACAGCCTAATATTGATGCTTATGCAGGGATAACTCCCTCAGAAACTCGCTGCGGATATAGTCATCCGTATTTTTTTCCATCAACTTGAGTAGAGTTGGTCTGGTTAAGGCTTTGGGCAATGTTTTGTCCTTTTTTGCCCGACTTTGGTATAAACACTACCCTAACGTTCCGCTGGCTGGCTCGAACAAGGCTAATGGGTTAGGACAAGATGAGTCCGTCCGACTTTTGGAGAAAGATTGGTAGAAGCCATCCGGTCCTGTAAGGCTCAAAAGAATGACCTTACGCCTGTAACTTCTGAAAAGTGCCGACTATCAACATGGTCTGAGAGCAGGTCACCCCATTTGGGTGCATCCAGGTATGCTTTCGAATTATCCGGCTTGCAAAATAAGTGCTACAGATAGCCATGCTGCAGCATAGAGTAAAAGCTTTTTCTACCAATTACAGGGCGGAAGAAATCTTCCGTAACCGCAAGGTTACAGAGTCCGGTTTGACAAGTGGGTGGTCATGAGTTCAAATCATAGCAGAATCAGCTCATTTGGTTGTCAAAGGACTTTAACATCGGGTACTCCTCGGGTTCCCCACCACATATCCTTGCTGTTGACTCTTCCTTAACAAAAATAAACCCCTCTTATAATAAAACTGGTCTGAGTAACGTATGAAATTTTCTTCAGGAAATTGTAATTAGGCGATATTGGTAGGACGGAAAGAGGCTCTATATAATCGAGCAGTTATCTTGAAACGGAAGGGTAAAACTCACACACTAGCCCGGATATAAATGATAAGCGTATCACTTACTTCAATAGAGATACTGCCAATGATATGAAGTGCGGAGTACAGAAAACACCTGGGCAATACCACAATAGATCAAAGGTCTCTGGTCGCAGTGATGAGTCCTCACAGGAGAAATAAAGTCTTCCAGCTCGACCTGCGCCTTTGCATCTCCAATGACGATCTTGTTGTCGTGTCCTGAGCACTCACTACACGTCTTTTTAAAGAGATCATAGAATTCCTTCTTCTCGTCATCGTGTTTATCATTGGTCATGTCAAATTTCGAAAACTGACCATGTAAATTTTGTTCATTGACCCAAAAAAATCCTCTATGCAAAATTTCAGCTCAATCGGACATGATTTAGGGGATTTAGGGGTGCCTCAAAGCGCTCAAAGTTGTGATTTTTCGATCCTCAAAAATCTTCCAAGGGGGATCTAATGAAAATCAAACTTGAGATACCTAATGAACATGCAAACAATTCAGATCTGGTTTGAAACGAGTTCTGAGTCTTTTTAGAAGCCAGTTCTAAAAAAATCCATATTAAGCCTTCGGTTGCCCAAGAGTCTCAGAAGGGCGATTTTCGTTTAAAAAATTTTTTCGAGATAACACCAGATCTCGACGTTTTATACATTTTTAAGACGTTTGGCATCGAAAACAAAAGTTTGGATTTTCCCAATTTCATATACTCCCCTTTGGTAGATTTTCGAGAACCGAAAAATCACAACGTTGAGCGCTTTGAGGCATCTCTAAATCATGTCCGATTGAGCTGAAACTTTGCACAGGTTATTTGCTATGTACATGGTCCGTTTTTTAAAATTCGATGATGATTTTTTTTTTCATACAGTCATTGCCTAGTGCACACCGCCACCGGAGTCCTTACATCCAAAGCAACGAGTTTCTTATAATTGTTCTCCTTTTTCGATCGCTAGAAGTTGCTGAATAGAGATGGATGACCATAAAAGGGTCTCGAGTGACACGTGTTCAGCCATTTTTCCAGCCATTTTTTTATTAACTTACCAAAGTAATTTCATTATAGTCTCACTTTGATTAGATTGATATGTGTATAAAAAGGTAATTAGAAAAATCAACTTGTTTTTCGTCTTGTTTATTTCATGGCATTAAGATAAGGTGTTAGATTAACTATCAATTGATGCATTGAATTGAGTTCCGTCATATTTGCTGGTTGATTTGTAGATCCAAAGAAGGATTTATAGTAGTGTATCTTTGTTGAATAAATTTGCTGTTCGAAGATTTGCAAACAATTTAGTAAATAGAGTAGCTCGAAACCCAGGCTTGTATGGGGGCCACAAATAATGTGTATATTTAGAATCTTTATTCATTTTTGAAAACATAACAAAAAGTTTTGAGAAGATCTTTTTACGAGGTTTTTTGTTGGAAACTTATCCATTTCAAAATCAACATGCAATTTCTTCAGTATATTGTGTTTGCAACATCGCATTGCCAAATTTGACAGCCTTTTATTTTTTAGAGTCGTACGCAACCTATTATTGATCAGATTCATCTTCAACAGACAGTTCCCCCAGCTGCGTTGGAAAACATTAGACTCAAACAAATGTGCAATGCAATTTCAGTGTTTACAATAGATTTGTTATTGTCATTGTTCAAAATCAAATTGTATAAATGTCATTCAAAGGAAATATTCTCTAGACTCTGAAACTGTTTAGTAAGCGAGTTCTCTTATTGAGAATCAAAAACTTTCGAAATTTGTTTTAGCTTGGGAAAAGCATTTTTTTATTTGTGGGAGCCGGGACCCGGGATCTCCGGGACCCTCTAGAACCGGCTCTGCTTATATTACAGGAAATTTAGTCTTAGATTTGAATAAACATAGTTTAGCAGCTTTGACCGAAAACCGAACCGATCCATTGTCCATTATTCCATTTTCCAATTAGGAATCCGAAACTAAAATTTTAAGTTCAATTTGATTTGCGTCCACAATTATCAAATGTAAACCTCTTGAAAACCTATGCACAAGTAATTGATTTCCCTACCTAAAACAATCCGGATGGAGTTAGACAATTAACGATTTAATTTCCTTGAAAAGTTTTCAACCGCAATCGTGCGGCCAATAAATTCCTCCATCATCCGGCTGCCTGCCATCCCCATTCGAGCAGATTGAAACTATGCTAAGAACGTTGTGCGGTTAGTGGCAATAAACTTGGTTGATTCTTTTACCTCTGCCTGAAGGCAATGAAGTGCAACAACCGTGAACTTGATTCCGGTGTATGAATAACGATAGGGTTGATATTTTTTGTTTGGTTTCAATTTTTCATCGATTGTTCTAATTTTGATTTAGTATCGATTGCCTGAGAGATGAAAAAAAGGAAACATCCTACAATCAGGTCACTGTCCGTATTAGCTGCTTGTCAGAAATTCCGAATCAGGAAAGTGGTCCAAAGACATAATTTGTTTAACCGCTATCGCCTGTCGTCGCGGACCTGAACAGACAGTTTGTTTGACCGTTTATACAGGTGTTAACCTGTTGGTTGTATGGCTTCGTTAGTTGGCTTAACCAATTAGCCACACTCGAGGATAGCGATCCACCGGAACAGTGGGAGTTTTTACCATTTTATAGTCTCAAAGCGTAAGCACCTTCACCGCCACTGTCTAATTCTAGCTGATGGCTGACACACATCACCTAAATGTGCTCCCACGCCAAATGCATCGGTCTGGTGGATAGTCGTTTTTATAGGAAGTCGTACAATAAACCTGCTATTAAATGGAAATCCTCTTTCGTTTTCTGAGTTCAACTATTTTACGGTTTTGCCTTTTAGAAAATAAAATTGCATTCGATCATTGACTCGGAAGATTTATCTTTCTTTCACTTTCAGTTAAGCCTTTATGTTCAACTTCCAGCAATTTTCGCATAGTTGAGCAATTCCTGATGTGCCTATTTGAAAGAGTTTGGTTTGATATTTTTTAAACCCGAACCCAAATTATTTTTTTCGGTTAAAACCGAACCGGTTTTATTTTGTCAAATTCAACGGGAAAGTGTAGGGTTCGGGTTTCAGGTTTCATCTCTAGATTTTGTTGAGGCCAAACAATTTTAATGATTTCATTATTATTCACCAGTCGTGAATGACTCATTTACTTCTGCAAAACCCCCTAATATGTTAACCTATTTTGACCAAAAGATAAGTTGTGTTTTTCATACTTTGAACACACTGACATTAAATCGGAGCTTAATTACCCTGAAAATGAAACTTGAAATACTACTTGTTTATTCCTTGCTTACTGTCTGTATAAATAGGGTATGTAGCGTTTAGTGATAATTTAACTCAAAAGTAACCACACCTCATACTGATGGAGTTATTGAGCCGTTCGTGACCTTCAATGCACATACGTGACATACGTAGATTTATGAATACCTGGAATCCCCGTCCTGGCTAGTAAAAGTGTCTGGACTTTTAACTGCAGTGCTGCAGTTCTGTCTAGAATACTAAATTTTAATCAAAGCAAAAGATACACCGATGATTGTGCGAGACAGCAAGAGACAGAGAGAAAAATATCAGGTCGGGAATTTTCGCTGCAATTCCTCGTGCAGCTGGGTTAGATTGTAGAAGTGATTAGGAATTCGAAAGGCGAGTTCTTTGACGTCGTCGGTTAAAAAATCCCCCTTCTTTTAGTAGCCATAATTTGCGATATAGACTACCGTCAATTGTCGAGATTTACGACTTATCCTGTTGAAGGTGTGTAAATGATAACAATCTCCGCTCTGTTGGTCTCTTCGAGTACGCGTTGGCGACGGCGACGGCGGGCTTTCAAAGTGCCCTTGAACAGTCGTGATGCGTATAATGGCGTTGTCACCTCTCTTTGTTCGACCCGCACAGAACAAATCAGCAACAGCAGCAGTATTGTTGTATGGATGGAACATTTCCTCATGTCATCAATTAGCATCCGCACGACTATGGCAAGCTTTTTATTTACTGTTGGAATGATTTTGTACAATTGTTTGAGAAATCGTGCTAAGCATAGAAATTGTAAATCTATTCTACCAGTAGTAGAACTAGAATTTGTCGCCAAGTAGCCATGCGTTCGCTAGAAAAGATTCGCTTAGTTAGCCTAAAGCACTTCACCTGCGCGCGGAGGCGATAAGCGGGGAGGGAGGCCTTTACAACAAGACACACGCGGTGTCAGTTTCTGTGAATGAGATCTATCAAACTAGTTTTATTGTTGTAATTTTCGGTAACGATTCGGAAGATTAGTCCCGTGAGGGGAACCGCAACGGCCATTCCCGTAGTTATTTGTGCCGATCCATGGACCCCCCGAGCGATCTTCTTAGCAATTCGTCGATTGTAGGCAGATTGCAAATACCGCAACATTTATTATTCTGCGCAGTGAACAAGCGCCTGGCGGGCGGCTAAACTGCGGCATGCCGCACGCGATTTGTTTACATTAGCGATCTGGCAAGAGATCGAGAGAGAGAGAGAGAAGCGGAGAGAACTTCACTGCCATGATCGTTTCGCGTGTAAATCATTGCTCCGCATGAAATGACTGAGTGATGTTTGCGCGGCGAAAAGGTGCGTGTTCCACGTGTGAGCGCTTAAATGGTCGAAATTTCATCGCACGCAAATCGCTGTGGAAACCCTAGCAATTTTGTTTCATCGATTAAGTAGAATTCGGATCAAAGTGGCTTCAAAAAGCTATCACAAATAGTTACTACCGAGAGTAGTTACTTTCAAGCGCGTCCGGAAGCTCTATTTAATTTCAATATTTATGATACGAGCATTTTATGACATTTTGCTGCCTTGGAGTTACACAACGGGTATTAGTATTTGATTTCAGTAACGGAGTATAAAACCGAAACCTTGCTCATCAACCGATGCAGAAAATATTCTACACAGTTTAAATTCATCTGCAATGCATTAAACTGTCACGGAAGTTATCGATTGATTAGCGTGCATTCTCTGCCCATAGCGCTCGCACGGAGGAAGCGATTTTGAATTCGAAAGGAATATTCACAAGTACCGTTTTCCGGCTAAAGCTCACATACACACAAACGTCACTCAGCACGATTGCGGAAACACGGCTCCGTAATAGCGTGTACCTCACCGCGAATGGTCCGATCATCATCCTTTCGCTCGAGCATCTCGGAGCACACGGCGCACGATTGATAATAATTGAACAATTGACTAACCCTTCCTGATGTCATCGGTTTCAGTTTATGCCTCAGCTAAAATATTCTGAACGACAGTGTTTACCGGCTGGTTGCCTCCGTTCGGTTGCATGAGATTATCAAGTTGATCGATTAGAGGAGATTAACGGTAATGTGCTGTGGGAAAGTGATGTGAAATTGATCAATCCGATTGACAGTGAGAATATGATTACAGCACCAATTAGACCGGAAATGAGACCGGTGTTTGACAACGGCACGCTATGACGTTTTTCTTTGAATAGAATATTAGTTGATAGTTGCAAACGTGCACTCATGCAAGTGTGCATTTATTCCTGTAGATCGAACTCTGAGCACTTAATTGAATTGTGCCGAGATAATCGAGTTTTTTCCTGAAAATGTATTTCTTATGACATATTTCAGTTGTTCAGGAATCTACAAATTCCAAATTGTTACTAAATCGCAATTTTCCTATCTTCCTCTCCGATACATTAGTCTTAAGTTCGGGTTCGCAAGACCGTTTCACTTTATGTGTCAAAAACAACTTCCAGGTTTGGTAAAACTTAATCAAGGTTGAAATCCGAAACCGAAAGCTTAAGTCTCAAATCCCATTTCGTAAGTTATAAACTCGAAGCTTCAACTGCCAAATGCCAACTCTAGCCGGTTGTTCTCATTCAAATATTAAAGCTATGTGTCGTTTTCCGATTGCACTATTCAATGCTAAGCCTGCAATTTTTATGGGTCACAGGCATACCACATTAAGGAGGGGCAGGGTTGCCATGGCCCTCAGGCCCCACACTTTAGCCCCCACCTAAAGTTCATTTCGAACGAAAAATTTCGTTACACTTAAAAAAAAAACTGGAGTTTAGACAAAACAAACTGGAAAAGGTGCCTCGACATAATATTTGGCCCCGGGCCCTCAACAACCTTAACTCGGCTCTGGTCACAGGTCTTAAGCTTCAACTCCGCGGCTTTAAATCTCTTACTCCGTCCACAGTCCGGAATCTCTAGCTTGTAGGCCAAGGTCCGCAATCCTTTGTATATCAGTTCACAAGTTGATTTCATATGTCTCAGAATTTCTTGCGCTGTAGGTCGATATTGTAAAGTTTTCGGTCTTTTTTTTAGTTCTGGTATTTCAATTATCTGGACCGCAGTTCCTGATGTTCGCGCTTCAGTCCAACCAAAAGAGTTTGTACAGACTCATCCGTTACATTCTGAGTATTAATATCCGGTCCATATTTAAAAAATGCTTAACTTAAACACACCTTTTTTAGGACAGACTCTATCAGTAGAAGTATCTCACACGCGGCTGAAATAACTAAAAAAAGGTACAGTGTTTTGAACGAATACAGATTATTATGGATGCAAATCTTAGTGTCAAACCATCCAATACCATCCACATCTTCAAACGTTTATTTCCAAGTCTTTTTTGTATGCCTGAAGGGCTTTGAGCAGAAGTGCCACTGCGACAGGAACGCCCGACTGCATTATACAGATTACAAGATGCTCGAACACATTTTTTTTTTATTCTCGCTTATTTTCCGTCGGTCTAGTTCTGCCACTGTTGTGGCCAATCACCGACGCCCAGGGAGGCGACTCCCCACCCAGGACCCTAATTCACGACTCGTTTATTAACGGACCGGCGCCAACGGCTTTACTTCCTCATGCGATGGAAGGCATGATCCCAGAGATTTTTCGCCTCAGAGAATCTCCCGGTGCCGGCTAGGATTGAATCTAGACCAGTTGGGTTGGTTGTGAGTGGATCACGCCACCTCACACTCATCGACACCTATGTCGGCGGTGGGATTCGAACCCAGGCGTCGAGCGTGGTTGGCGGAGACTTTACCAACCACACTAGGTCCCCGCTGCTCGAACACATTGATGGAGTTGAGTTAGTTGGACGTAAGCGTGTGCCCCAACTTGGAACTACGTGGTTGATGAAACAAATGACCGTTTTAGGATTGGTACTCCATATCTGCGGAAGTTGAACTTCGATGAAGCAAGAGCGCCGCAAAAGCAAAGCGCAGCAGTTGTCGGTTAGGACTTTGTCTATTTTCTTCAAATGGTAAAGGGCAGGACAATGTCCAGTGAGGAGTCCGATGATACGAGTTAATCTAAGTAACCTTATGGTAATTGCAAAGCTATGAGCATGAGCATGAGCATGATGAGCATGATTGACCGCCCGCGGTTGCTACTCCGTTATTGCCAGATCAGCTGTAATTACACAAAGAACCAACAGATGATGTTTGGGACCAACATGCATCCTCAATGTGTAAAAACAGGTGACCTAAATCTTTATATTAGGCAATACCAGCGCCGGCCGCATCCGAATGCAGGTCAAAGAAGGAGTTTGTATAGGAATATGTTGACGTGATACTCGCTTTATTGGAAGCCGAGAACACCTCTGCACTTCCACGAGAAATCACTGGGATGTTGGATAAAGGGGAAGGTATACAGCAGGGTTCGTTTTGGTAAACGATGCGCTAATGTCGGGTTCTTCAGAACAAGTGCCGCGTCTACAAGTTTATTACATCCGCCACTATATTTATAATGTGATTCGAACTTATTTAGTTTGACAATGTAACACCGCAACAATAAAACGTACGCGAGGATACAGGATTTTTGACTAAACCGAGACAACCTCAAATTACCGTATATCTCCTCGTAAGGTTATGCTCTTTATACCTAAAACTATTGCGCGTTGTTGATCCATCTGTAGATAATACGACCTCATGGAAGGTACGCGGGGGTTGAAATGATATTTATCGACTGAACGAAATCTACTTCGATTTCCGATGTAATAATTTAGATGCAACGCGCGAGCAGTCTCCGACTTAACGTTGATGAAGATGAGAAAGATATGATGAAATATCTGGGTTCACTTCGCGAAATAACCACACGCCGGAAGTCCATATATCAGCAAAACTCGCCCGGGCTGAATACGCGTTTACACCGGAGCGTTACGAACAACCGCTTTAATCCCCCCGGCCGACACACGCATCAACATATCACTTTACAATACAGACAAGACAAAACGTATACTTAGATTTCATCCCTGCATTTTCCAGTTGTTTTCATCGTTTTTGGACTTTTCTTTAAATAGAAGTACAGTAATCCATACAACATTTCATTCGTTGAAAAGAGATAGCACATAAACACTGTAAACGGCGATGCATAGTTTTGATCTTATTGGCAAATTTTCACTTCAAGTTTAACTAGATACAAGCCAAATATAATTTGCACTATGCCAATGAATAAATCCCTAATGAGCATCGAATCACCATGAAACTTTGTGGAGCAGCTGCTCGAAAAACACTCTCCTTATTGTATGTAATAACACCACACACTTCACACTTTCAAACCGTCGCCAAGACAGCGATAGAAAAAAAGAACAAGAAAAAATAAACACTTTGGTGAATCTAAAAAGCAACGCAATAATATCCAATTTTCACAATTAAATTCACTTTTTTTTGTGGAACTTCACACTTTTCGTACTCAGCACATTTCAATAGAACACCTGTATATACTGTATACATGTATACATGTATACATGTTTAACAATTCTTTAGGTGTAAAATAACCGAAAATCACCAAACAATGTGATGATTTCAAAGCAGGAACCAGCTGGCCAATCTTGATCACGGCCTCGCACATTCATCAGCGAACTTTTCCAAGAAAAAACAATTTTAAATTTAGAAAATAAACGCACTCCGCGATTACATCTATAACGAACATGCACAACTAAATTAAACAATTTTGCTTCCGATATAACATGCGAGCGAAAAATTTTTGCGTCCGATTTCGGTCATGGCTTGCTTCGACCTCCTTATGGTAATTGCAAAGCTATGGTAGACAAACTGTTTAGCTTGTCTACAACCCCAGGTATCCAGAAACGGTTCAGGTCCAATGAGTTGCAGAGCAGATTCTTGTTGTGCTAGGTTATGATTAAATTCATTTCCTTCGATTCCGCAGTGACCGAGTAGCCAAAATAGCATATCGTTGTTGAGATTGAGGCGGGAGAGTGTTGCAATGCACTCCCTGACTAGTTTGGCAACATATGTGGCAGACTTCAACGTAGTAGTACAGCCTGACTTTCTCAAAAGATTCCGTTTTTTTATGTCTATAGTTGCGGTTGGCCACTTACCCAAAGTCATAGTGGTTTTTTTACACGCAAAATTTGGATGGTGCGAAACCAGTACAGAATTGTGCGTTTTTAGCGCAATTGTTGATGTAATTAGGAACTAGTACAATGATTGCGTGTTGAGCATAACGCAATTAATGCTCCAGCGTTTCTCCAATGTATTTGGCAGCTCCTAACCTAAGACAAGACGCGACAGCTGGCTTCTTATTTTTCTTTTCGTAACGGCCGTCGTCCCCGTCGAAATTTTTTTGAACGTTCCATACCGTTGATTCCAGAATGATTATTTTTAACAACTTCTGCAGGTCCATGAAAATAAAACAAATTAAAATTGCAATATATAGGCGAATAATACTCAACTTTTATTTATTATTTTATGTTCAATAAAGAATACTTCTACTATCAAATTTTTTCTTCCTAAGTTTCTTGGTACCCAATTTTTTTCTTCTTAAGTTTCTTGGAACTCAACCGAAATAGTAAAAAACGATTAATCAATGCATTTTTAAAGTTATAACAGTGAAATACATTACTCGGTAATATCATGTACCTTGCATACTTTTGCATCATTATTTATGAACAATTATAATAGCTAAATTATGACTCTCCAGCATCACTGCTTTACAGTGAAAAGTAACCTCGTTGTATTTTCTACGTGACGATTGCGTTATCGGATTCAGCCAATCAGCAGCCGGTTCAAATTGGTTGAATGTAACGGTGACCAGCTGTCGCGTCTTGTCTTAGCTCCTAACTTCTACCGATGCCTAACGAGCAATCCTTCGCCAATATCGATACACTACTCTCAGTATCGAAAAAAAAAACCGAAACAACGTTGCTGCAAAAATTGCTGTTTCTCTCGTACCTCTACACTGCCTGTAGAAATGCATTTTGACATCGAACGTATCCCTAAACTTATTGCAAGAAATACCTTGCGGAAATTAATCGATAAGCACCAAAATTTCAACTCATCACAGGAAAAAAAAACTGATTTTTTTCAACTCGTATTTAAGTGTTTTATTTTGTTTGGTATATTACTGCGACGCGACTGTAATTGTGAGATACGTTTTATGGTAATAGCTCTACAGATCAGGAGAGATTGGATGTTTTTGACGAGCATAATCAAAAAATTTACAGAAGCTCTTTGGTTTCAGTTCATTAGGTAAAAAAGAAGTGTTCAATTAAAATAAACAATCATATTATTTATATCGCGGGTAACAAATATGCAAAAAAACAACAATATGGGTATTACTTCAAATGAGCCAGATATCGAATAGCGATACTTTGCAGTATCGATACTTTTCTCGCGATAATATAGGAGTATCAGCACTCGCTTTCGATACCAGTATCGGTTCCAAGTATCGATGCTTAACAATATCGCAATGGTATCAAGTATGTACAGCACGGGTTTCTCGCTCATTTCGTGAAGCAACGAGATATCGCCTTGCGCGCCGCAATTCGAACCGAAAGAGAAGCGAAAGAGCAACCTGCAACTGCAAATTGTACGTGACGTGTCTAGTCTTGTCGCACATACATGGAAATTCTACGAGCGAGAGAGAAATTTCTCTCGTCGCTTGAGAAAAAAGCGCGTGCACAAAATGACAAATAATAATTGTTCACAATTTACAAGTGTTGCCATAAAAAATCAGCAACGCTTTTGTGGCTTTATGGAATGGAGGGTTTTGCTAGTTTTGCGGTGAAGCTAGCGTTGATTACAAAATGGTGGGAACAGAATTTTGTTTCGTTTTTTTGCAAATCATTCAATGGTACTTTTTAATGACCAAATCCATCGAGATAAATCGATCGAGTATTATAGCTATTTAAATCTAGTGAGTTCACAAGTTGTTGTTTGCTGCTTGCACTGCTCCATGAGTAGCAGTCACTAATACACTCGACGTGAGAAATTAAGTGTCGGTATATGATATATATTCTGATTTCATTCTATGTCAATGTATTCGCAGTACAACTGTTGCGTTATGCGTTTCACACATTTATCTTGCGATTTCTGTGCAACATTTGTGCGAATCGGGAAGACACAATGATTGTACAAGGCTTCAACTTTTGCATGTATCTGGTCAGTAGATCCTCGATCCAGCCTGGGATCTGATTTTTGGGCCATCCGTGTAGGTAACTGAAAGACAGGCCAGTCGTTGAATTTTAGAAAGTTTAACCTGATCTGTCGTTTTATTTACCTGAGGGCACCGTACGAGCCCAGAGCACTGAAATTTCGCGTCTCGGTAGCGTTGAACATACCAATGGCTTCGTAGCCTAGCTGCAATACCTTGGTTAAAAGAACGTCTACAACCAGTAAACATAACAGTAAGGAAAGTACTCCCCCCTGAAAACACTCTTTCATTGCCTCTACTGTGACAGACGTATTTCCCAATGCAGCTGTTATCTTCCTACTCGAAAACATTGGTTGGATCCAGTTCATTGGAGTATTGTCGACTCCTTGATTTTGTAGAGCCGCAAAGGACGTGTTATCGAAAGCTCTCTGAAAATCGAGAAAAGCGCGCATCACGCTCTCCTTATATTTCAGTGACCTCTCGGCCTTCGTCCCAAGGTAATGCAAAGCGGTTTCAGTAGGTTTACCCTGTTAATAAGCATATTGATACTTATGCAAGGGCAAGACCTTCAGAAACTCACTGCGGATGTAGTTATCTGTAATTGTCTCTCTCAACTCGAGAAAAGCTGACGTCTGACTTAAAGGTCTAGAAGCTTTGGGCAGTATTTTGTCTTTTTGCCCGGCTTTACGTTCTGCTAGCCTACCCTGGGATATGTCTCAGAATAAAACTGTCTCGAAAAAGGCTGATGAGTTCGGATATTACAACTCCGTACGATTTTTTCAAAAAGATTGATAGAATGCCATCCGGTCCTGAAGACTTCATAGACTCAAAAGAGCCTAATGTCCAGTTGATAGAAGTCTCTGTGAACAGTCGACGAGCGAACACTACAGAGTTCGTGACGTCATGCGTCTGGATCCCAGGCTCTGTAGCTCTTCAACAATCCTGGCTTTCCGACGAAGGTTACTAAAAGTTTTGTTCCAATCCTATAACTTTTGCTACATAGCCTCAAATTTCAAGCTTATAATCAAGAACTTTAATTCCATTCAGTCAATTCGTTGATTAAGCCCTAGCATAAGTTTCAACTTCAAAGTTGTAAGTCCCACAAAACAAATCCCAAATTGTCACTAAATCGCAATCTGCTGATCTCTTACGTAAATCTCAAGTTCGATTTCGCAAGACCGTTTCATTTTTGTATGTGTCAAAAACCATTTAATAAAAATAACAAGGGTGAAATCTCAAGTTTTCATCTTAAAAAACTATTCCCCAAGTCATGAACTGAAGACTTCAACCGTCAAATGCCATCTTAGGCCCCAAATGATTCCTATACTCAAATATTGGTGCTCTAGCATAAGTTTTAACTCCCAAAGTTGCAAGTATGTAACTTTTTAGTCGAATTCTAAGGCATTTGTATTTTATATGCAAATTCTAGTATTCATTACTAAGTTTTTGGAATTCTAAACTTCCTTTCTCCTGATATACCAATTTTGACATTGGGCATTTCTGCAAAAATAAGAAAATGTAGTCTTGACATTAGATTTTTGATAATCCTGCCAAAAAGTGAACATATTCTGACACTTCTTGCTTTAAAAATATTATTTATTTGTTTGCCATTTTCACAATTTTTTTATTTATAAGCTTTTTCGACACGTTTTGAGCGGTTTATTTATTAATGATCATATTTGATATAATTCAATGTTTTTGTGAATTTAACATTTTGATCTTTTATAGCTTTTAATAAGTTTATGCTTACTGTAAAATTCCCGGTGTTTGAGTCTTAAGTTTGAAGCTAAGGTTTAAAACCTGAAAGTTTCAAGTTCTTGAGGCTCAAGTCCTAAATTACAATTCGGAAATCTAGTTTCCCAAAACCAAAATTCTGCGATCCACACCCAGGTGCCAAATCTCGAATCTGTTAATTTGTAAAATAAACCAAAAACCAAAAAATTTTATATCAAAGATTCAAGTGAAGAATCCAAGGTACTTTTATTCTATGTAACGTTTAACGTTACTAGATTAATTTCATAATTTTTAGACTGAAAATATTATTCAATTAATGATGATTTGCAAACTTCTTTCCGATCTTGTATATTTAATTTTCATTCAACAATCAGCGCATCAAAAACCGGATACTCATCACCCTACACCGTATTTGCATTCGCAGCCACTAGCTGCCCCAGTCAAAGTGATGATGTATCCGAGGGAATAAAACCCGAAGAGGCAGCAAATGAAGCAATTTGTATGATCCAGAAGAATGCCGCCCTCCTGATGTCGGCTTTGCTGAAGCTGTGCCCGATCGGCCGTTTGACGTCAATTGACTTATGAGGCCTTATAATTACATAGTTTGCTTGCATGGTGCAGCAGGCCTCACTATTGGTAACTACTTAAAAGGGTTGCGCTGTAATAGGGGAGACCGGTTTCGACACCATACTTAGCAGTTTCCGTGCCGCTTCTAGCAGTGTGGTTTGAAGGAATGCTTTGAATGAATGCTAGAAGAGGCGGCTTCGCAGCTTAGATTCACAGCAGCCTTGTTATCCCTTCATGGTGAGTTATGAAGGTCGTAAAAATGTCATTGAGGCAGAATCTCTAATATAGAGTACGATTTCATTCGTTTTTGCATTTATCACAGAATCTTCTCGACTGATAATAACAAATGTTTGTTCAGTTTGAATCCGGTATTGTGGAATTTACTGCAATGATATCTGTTCGCAAACAGGATACATATCCAGTTTTTCCTTGGTTGAGATTGTTTCATCAGTGTCTGACACCATTCGCTCATCTGATTCAATATTTGACATTCTAATATCGTCAAGGTGATAAATCTTATCAGAATGCGGCAGGTTTACAGGTGTAAAAATGGAATAAAACCACAAAAAAGCAGATCATCACCTTCAAATGTGTTTTTTCCTCACATTGCTTGACACCAAACAAACATTTTATAAACAACCGAAACTGGCGACTGCGTGTCTACCTTGAAACATAAACCTGTCTTCCGAAAAAGGAAAAAAAAACAATCATTGACCATAGATTTAATTGATGCGAGTGGCGGAGAGCTGACGTCAAAGAAAACAACCTCGAAGAGGTTAACTCGAGAGTAGCCATGATTTGTGTATGATTTATCGAAATCGGTACCCTGCCAATAACCTAGACCTTAGCTCAGCTACGCAAATCGATCGGATATCGTCCGATGGGGTTACCTTTTTTTCGCTTTACATAACACGCTTGCTGCATGTGGGTTGCACTGTTGTTCCACGGTCATGATTCGGCAAATTTCGGCGATTGTCAGCTCTGTTGTTTACCATTGCGGTGGGTGTAATTTATGCGCCGCGAGGGCGAAATTAGTGTTTTTCCTTGTTTTAGTGGCGAAATGGAGTCTGATAAACCGCCGTTGATGATCGTGCGATGATCTTGTTTTGTGGCGCAGGAATAGATTTAATGGTCAACAACATTCAGACAGCAGCAATAAATTGAATTATTATTGCATAGGGTATTTTATCATTTTTAGTCAGTCTAAGCAGTTGTTTTACCTAATTTTTACCAACCACTAATTATTAGTCGAAAAAAAGGTTTTATTGTAAAAATTTATCCTTCAGTTCCAGCATTTCTAATTTCATTAATATTTGGTAGTGGAAAAGAGAGAAAAACAGCTTGTGGAACCTTTTTTATTCTATTTACTTTCATTGATTATGTGCATTACGCTGTCGTTCAAAGTATATGTAAAATCCTGGCGCCACATTCTCCAAGGTATTTGCATAAAATGCATGTCATTTTGTTATGGTATATGCATTTCTGATATTTCCTGATAAGCTATGCGAGATGAACAGAGAAAAAAAATATTTTCGTTTGGAACATTTCTGAGCTCTCTTGATCACTTCTTTCATTAGGTACTCCGTAAAAAAATCTTGTGGAAGTCAAGTGATTTACTGTTGAGTTCGCAGTTTTTTCTAGAAAAAGTTCAAACACCAAAAGTTGCGTCTGAAAATTAAGATATTCATAAAATATTTTAAGCATAAGTGGCTCCGTTCAACAATCATTTGTGTTGTGCCGTGTTAATGTTTTGTGAACAAAATAAGCAACAGTCCCGTAAAAAATAAAAGTACATTACGTGTTAGAGTTTTGATATCGACTTCCATGGGGACACATAGTCGTTAGGAAACAAATAGGGCTTACATTGTTCAACATAAAATGTTTTTTCATTAGAAAACCTTTTTTGACGTAGAATTACGTCTTGCTGCAGTAAAACAGCAATCCAAAAAAAAAAAAATCAAGAATAGAGCGAAACAACAAAATGCAAAATTTAAAATACTTACAGCTTTGTTACTATTGCACGGATTTTAGTCTTTAATATCCCTTTGGATAGAGAGCAAGTTACTCTAGTTTGGAAAATCATTTTTTGAAACCTTTGTTCATATTCAAGTGGTTAAAATTCATAGCCAACTTGATTATAATTCAACCAGTCGTTTGTTAGTAATGATGCAATACAAGCACTTTTCCAGCACAGCTGACACTAAAGTATACGAACGATTTGACTTTATGAACAATTTGCAGTTATTGTTGTTGCTTTGCTTACTCGAGTGAACAACAATACGCCCACCGCAAGTATAACTCTCAGTAATCGCGTACAAAATGCTAGCATGCGCAAATGTAGTCTTCATCTGTATGCGATCACTGTTGCAGGAGGATGATTTACTTGAAAGTGAATTAACCTGTAACGAGTCGCAGTGCTGCAAGCGGCGATTTCGAATATGATGTATTATTATGTGTGGCTTTTGTTGAAACATCACCTCGATCGAAAGCAGCATTCCATAGCAGATGGACTAGTATAGGAAACCGGCGAACCACAGAGATTACCTCCCACGGCGCTAAATTTTGGATCTCTCGTTTTTGTGGGAAGCACCGTCATACAGGCATGTCTGTATTAGCAATGGGCGACCTTGCAGCATTTTTTTAAACTTAATTATCAAAAGATCTTCCCGAGAAACTGGCGGTTTCATATATGTTACATATTACTGAATAGCTTGGTCACATATTTCATAATTCGAACTAGCTGGGTGATTAAATTAACGGTTGAGTCATGAGTAGATGGACCAAACCTAAACGTTCGGTAAAAAAGTTTTTTGTTGAAATTCAATTCTTTACTACATTCTCACAAGTCTATACAATGTGCGTTTGAGTTCTGAAACAATTAGAAAGATAGTGGCCCTTCATCTTCAATCTTTCTCGAGATTCCCGGAACCTTTGCTGTCGTGGTCTGGACCCCAATGTAGTTGTTTTTGGCACATATGGTGATACGGGATTTGAGTTATTAACTGTGGTCGCTTCCCAACCATTTCCGTACCCTAACTGGGATAGTAGTACGACTCGATTTGCGACGCCTGAAGTACGTTCAAGAGATTTTATTCTATAACTATTTTCAAGCTTATTTTCTTTTTTTTTACGAGCGGCGCTACTATTGGCATTAGCCCATGATTTCCTTCAGCTGTTTCTGCGTGTACTTCGGTCAGGACACTTACTTGTAAGGTTTTACGCCCTCTGCCTTTAGGATTCTGACCACTGTACCCAGTGACGTGTCAACCTTCTTGGCCAGCTTCCTGAAGCTAGCGCCAATCTTGTTTTTGACCGCAGTTTTCAATTTTTCGTTGAATATTCGGCCGCCTGTTCAACCAAATTTTCAACAGAACATGATGATTAAATGAGAAAAATTAAAAACCAAATTACTCATGAATTAAAGTGGATTACCCTAGACAAGGTCTATCATTATTCGATAATCCGAATATTCGGTAATTTTCAAAAATAACTTTTTCCCAGCCCTATTATTCGGCGCATCTCTAGTTAATACCAACCCAAAAAACAATTGTGTTTCATGACAGCTTATTAGGCTGTATATTTAGCCAAAATCTTTTTAACAGCAGCTTCACAAGCTATAAATTAACAAAATTGTTAGCCGAGAAGCGTGCGTATTCTACGTCAGTTATGCAGTCGTGTCTTGGATACAACCTCTTACTACACTAAAGTCGCTTTTTACGCGGGGGGTACGTGCCACGTAAAAAAACAGCTTAAAAAGACGTAAATTCCGGAATCCGAGTTAAGAAATTCCGGAATTCGCGTAAGAAAAAAATATTCCGGAATCCGCGTGAAAATAAAAACACGTAAACGTCGGAATCCGCGTAGAAAAACCCCGCGTAAAAAGCGACCCTCGTGTATTCATGACTAAGGGAGTGGGCCTACTGAAACGTAGAGGTTATTAGTTACTGAAGCAGTTACTAAACTGCCTATCTGAAAAATAAAAAGTTTTGAGTATTGTTAGACTGAAAATTTTAGATTCGTTTCGTTTGGATTTCAGCTACGTAGTCCTTAACAGATTAAAACGGGTTTTTACTACTGCTCGACGTTTCGGCTAGGGTTTTAAAATTTTTCGAGGAAAATAGTCTATTCGTTTTTCGTGTGTTTTCTATTGGATGTCATGGTTTTGTTTACGCGGTTTATAATGATCAAGTTTTTCAAAGCTATTATGCACTAAACACTACACTGCTGTGTGATATAAAACATTTAGTGCATAATAGTTTTTATTTGAAAATTTGACCTAACATTCGTTCTAAATTTGATTCCCAATGTATGCTCTCCTAACCTCGCTTAACTCAACCGTTGCCTAAGTAGTCCCTTCAACCACACTTTCCCTCTCACCGCACCACAGTCCACATGATATTCTCCTGATGCTATCCTTTCTTCCCCTAACGACGGGCGTATGAAGAGACAAACACAACGAGCGAATCGCTTCTCAGGGATGATGTGGTCTAAGCATGTGTCTGTTTGCTCCCAAGAACCTATGCACCAAATCATCATTTCATTATGGGTTGAGAGGATTCAGGTTTAGTCGCAGTCTGTTAGACGTTAGGTGTCAGATCGAGACTAAACGGCGATTGCATCATATTCGTCTCATTACCATCACTGCTCATTACTTTTTCGAAGCCTGTTGAGGCTGTGATAGTAAAAAGAGAGCCTAGTCGTTAGAATAGAGCAAAATCATTTCAAATCGCCTGGGAATACGCGAAAATTTAATCGACCATTTTTGATTTGAATGAAACTTTGCACACGTATTTGGCTTAGCAAACTGAGCATTTTTCACAGGTGGAGAGATTTTTTACACCCATGAGTTACATTCTAAAAGGACGTATGCCTTTTGGCATAGGTTTTATTCGAAGCATTGTAGCCTAGAAACCGTTGGTTGTATAGAAAAACTGTCTGAGAATGAGTTGTAGGGAATTAAAAATGCACCATAAAAAAATATACACTGCACAAAAAAAATTTTGTTGACCAAAAAAAAAATAAGAATAAATATTAACTTTCAATTTGAAAAAAAAATTGAATTTTTTTTTAAGAAACTTGACGTTAATACGCAACTTTAAAAAAAAGTCCAGGATGGAGAAATGAAAAATAATTTTTTTATGGTAGATAAATTTTTTTATGAAACTTCTAATTTAAACATTTTTCAAAATATTTGTATTCTGATGATTTTAAAAGATGCAGAAAGTCATTTTGAATCAAAAAGCTCTTGGTAGTAAACATTCTAAAGGCATTGGTTTTCGAGTTATTTCTAATTTAAGCTCGAAAAATAATAATAATTTAGGAAAATACACGTTTTTCTTAATTTGTCCATGGTTCTCCAGCAAAAACCATACGTACATTGGAATGCTTGATCAAAAATATACAATTCATTCTGTGACAACAAAACGATTGGGCGAACGGTTCTCAAAAAAAGAGTTAAATGTTCTAAGTCATATAAATATATATATATATATATATATATATATATATATATATATATATATATATATATATATATATATATATATATATATATATATATATATATATATATATATATATATATATATATATATATATATATATATATATATATAAGAATCAAATATTTATTTTCGAGTTTTATTATCTTAGGAACATATTTTTTAGGAACGACATAGATACTTCACAGAACTAGTTTCACCTTATATTTCATATACATCATGAGTAAATGATTCGTCATCTTTTGAAAACAGCTTCGTTTGTATTTTATTTTCTGAAATCGGAACAAAAGAATAATACTTTTGTGTGGCAGCTATTATCTTAGATTTTTGTTGTTGTTCATATTCTTCATACGATACCCAACTAAATAACATTTTTGATGAATTTTCATTACTTTTCTGATTAGACCAATCATACAATTCTTTTGCGCTTGTAATGGGATGTTCATGTTCTTTAGCTAAACTTGCATTTCCTGCCATTCGTTTTAATATGCCACTAATTGCATCGCATGAGCCTTTAACCGATATTATGATGAAGCTGATATGTTCCAGATTCTGAATAGTAAACAACGAACGGATGAATGGTGGCTTGACTATCATTCCAATAACTACACGAATCACAAATTGATAAAAACGTATTAAAATTAGCTTGACTGTTCAATGTTTTTAATTTTGCAATAACGTTTTCGTTTAATTTGCGTAAGCTTGATGAGCACCGATGATCAGGAAAGGGTTTACAGCATTTGGGTTTGGTGTATTCCATTTTCACTTTATTCATCTTCACAAAATGCAAACTGTTACTAACACATCTGGAGTAGTGCAATCGTATTTATATACGAAAACAGATATTATAGGTAACCCAGTAGTTATTGGTTGCGTACTTTACAAACAGTTATTATTAGTAAACAAGTAGGTAGTGTTGCACGACAAACATATTTTTTCATAAAACATGCGGCAAGGGGGAACGTGTAGGTAGGCTAAGGTTTAGCGCTTGAGTTATTTATCCAATCGTTTTGTTGTCAAATAATGAATTGTATATTTTTGATCAAGCATTCCAATGAACGTATGGTTTTTGCTGGAGAACCATGGACAAATTAAGAAAAACGTGTATTTTCCGAAATAATAATAATTTTTCGAACTTAAATTTAAAATAACTCGAAAACCGATTCCTTTAGAATGTTTACTACCAAGAGCTTTTTGATTCAAAATGACTCTCTGCATACAAATATTTTGAAAAATGTTTAAATTAGAATTTTCATAAAAAAAATAATCTACCATAAAAAATCCTGGACTTTTTTTTTGAAATTTAATGTTTATTTTTAATTTTGTTTGATCAAAAAAAAATTTTTTGCACAGTGTATATTTTTTATGGTGCATTTTTAATTCCCTACAACTCATTCTCAGACAGTTTTTCTATACAACATTCGGTTTCTGGGCTACAATGCTTCGAATAAAACCTATGCCAAAAGGCATACGCCCTTTTAGAATGTAACTCATGGGTGTAAAAAATCTCTCCACCTGTGAAAAATACTCAGTTTGCTAAGCCAAATACGTGTGCAAAGTTTCATTCAAATCAAAAATGGTCGATATTCGACCATAGGTCATTTGGCGCGATCTTGCTCTATAGTGTCCCACCGCAGTACTTTTTCGAAGCCTGTCCGTGTCAATGGTCAGTGAAAATAAATGAGATTTCTTATTGAATATCGAAATTTTTTCATCTAAGCCAATCCATCACATGAAGTCGATGGAGCGATGGGATCCTCTCGAACGTATTTTAAGTAGTGTGCTTCAGCTTTGCAGAAGATTCTCTTCAGCGTCCAAAAAATAAGTATGATTTTGATTGTTTTTTTTTCGATTGATATTTATTCAAAGATTTTTCTGTGATGAACGGTAATTCATATATTCGTAAGACAGATAGTTAATCAGAGTTTTCGTTTCAGTAATTGAAATTTTCGATATTGATCAAAATTCAGGAGTTTTCTTCGACTAATGAAAATAGTGGACCCCTGATTAAAAAAAAAAGTATTTCAAATATCGCAAATGTCTGAAATCGACAGTCTAAATGAATGAAATAATTCGAAATTCATTTTTTGTTGAAAACCAATAAATAAGTAAATAAATAAATAATAAAATAAATAAATAAAATAAACTAAATAACTAAATCATTATGGAAAATAATAGAAAGGTTTTTGAAACAATTTGTGGACCTCAAAATTTTTCAGAATAAAAACATTACTATCCAAAGATTTTCCCCGGGCCTTGCTCGATCGTCCAACAGTCGTTCTAAATTTGATTCCCAATCGTAAACAGTAAAGGTTCTATATCGAAATCAACCGTTACCCAAACGGTGCCAACATTCCCGCAGGAACCACCGTGTCACGTGCTCCCGCGTCATTCCGAACCGGCAACCGGAGTAGGTAGCCATTAGGATCGGACAGAAGCTCACGTTGCCGTCAGCGCGCGAATACACTTGCGTTAATGGCTCCGACCAAGTTTGTTCCAGCAATTAGGAAGTTGCTAATTATTTATTTGTTTTGGAAGTGTCGGACGACGACACGGGCGACGATAAATTACCGTACCGCATATTTGTACCCTGTCTGTCTGTCATGTGTCAGAACTTTTACGAGCACTGGAAGATGTGGCTTTTCATATCTTATTCCAATGTGTCAGAAGGGGGTGGAGAGCGAAATCCCATCAATCTAATGGCTGGACGGTTTCGAATGGAATCAATTAATTTATTACATTGTTGCTGTACCTTGTGTGTTGGTATCTTTCGTTACAGCGATTGAAACGCGTGCGTGAGTACAACCCGAATATCGGCTCGTGACTTTTAAGCTGTTGTTTCAGCGTTGCTAAACCACACCCACACTTCGCGAAATCCGAGACAATCTCCTCCTTCGCCGTCTACGTTAACAAGATACGGAATCTAAAAATAAAATTTGACACTCTGGGATTGCCATCCTGCCGGTGCAAGATCCGGGATAAACTGGGAACGGAAACAAGTGTGGGTTTCCTTCAAAACCGTCTTTGATTTATTTCGGGACGTCTGATCAACTGATCGCTTTTTAACGCTCCAAATGAAATGAATGAAATTGAACCGTGGTGGGTTCTCTATCGGCGTCAAAACAACCAATCTTTGTCGGCCGTGACTGTGAGCAAGTTGTTATGCATGTGTTTGCTTAACGCCTATTTCTAACTTGTAGCGGGTAAACGGTAAACATGGAGTGTTCGTGGCTGGAAACTGCCTGGAGTAAACAATTCTCGGTGGGAAGTAAAAGGCTAACAATAATATCGGAATGAATTACGCAGAATTTTATAGCCCATAGTTGGTTTGTGAATGTACTTTGAATTTAATCGAGTGTTGTTTTCTATTTTCTTCTTTCAGGTATGTCAACAACAACCTTTTAACAACATCGTAAGTGATATTTTCAAGATGGAATTGAAAAATGAGGTGGGTTTATTGTTAAATCAACTAGTAATTTTAGCAAAAGGTAAAAAGCGATAGTTGCTTCGCCTATGAATTGTGTGCTCTCATATGGCTGATTCACATGTCTGGTGACACAATGCGGCACTAGGAAGAATGTAGCCTTTTTTCTTGCCGCCAACACGCAGCTGCTCTACGAACAAACGTCGTTTGTCACATGAACCCGACGACGTGATTCAGCGTTGCGGTATTCAGATTTGAATATTACATACCACTTCAACATTTGGCGTAAAACATCTGCATTTTTTCCACGATTACTCAGAAAGTTACAGCGCAATCGGATATATCGCATTAACACGTGCGGTTTTGGAGGGATTTACTCATTTTTCCGCTCATCTTGATGTACTCCAGTATTTGGTTTACTATAGTGTGTGCATAGTGTACAGCCTTGGTAGCTTACGTGCTTGTAGAACAATTTAGGCGAGATGTCGAGTAAATGTGTGACTCTTCTATTCGCTCACACGATTTTTCTCTTAAAAAAAACTCTTAATTTTTGTTCTCGCTCAATAAGAACCAGACCCACAAAATCACGAATATTGTGACAAACTTTTCGAAGAAATAAAAACATTTTTTTTGCCTTAAGACAATCAACGCCCAATGTCGATGTGGATATGGATGACTAAGAATCTAGAATACCGCTAATTACTCTGTTCTTTCTGTAAGATTCGTGATTCGCAATCTAGCTATAATTCTTCTGAAAATTTTTTATTCATCCATCTTCCCCACTGGCACTGTAATGCTGACAGAATAAAAAATCAGGCACGATGTTAATCAATACTGGTTTACTCTAGAATTCTTCGTGGTTGTTCTATTTTTAAATGTGGTCTCCTCCATTAGTACAAGATACAAAATGCCAAATCATTTCGATGATAAGACCTAGAGTAACAAAAGCCAACCACATTATACTAAAACAAGTTTTTGGTGATTTTATACCCCCTTTCCCCCTCAAAACATACTCTGAGCAGTACACCCACATTGTATTTGTAAACTCATTAATGATGGTTTAGGCCGTATATTCAGTCATCGCGGTGAAAAAACTGTTACTCAACTTATTTTATAATGTGAGGATCTATCATCAAAACATGCTATACCCATTTCAAAATTATTAGGAATATTCTTAAAAGTGATCAAAGTCACCCTGATGTACGGTACTTAATACATAAAAAATCGGTCGAATATCGCGATATCATTTTATTAAAGTGTAAACTAGTTCAACATGTAACTCTTATCAAAACCATAGCGAAAATCGAAATTAGTCATCGAATTATCAGGTAGGAAAATCGTTGACCATCATTAATACCGAAGGCAAAAATGATTTTGGCGATGGCCTCCCCTCATCCACCTTTTCGCGCCAAGTTCTACGAACTCGCGCACCGGCCAGACCTGTTCTGATGCCGCTGTTGGCTTTTTTTTCTTCGCCGTGTCTGTCTGAGCTGCTCCACCTACAACGTGCCAACCGTTGTAGCCAACAACTGTCAACATCAACAACAATAACAGTAGTGGTGAAATCCAAGTGAGAGTGAGAGCGCTCCCGGTCGCACTGCGCTGAAGATAAGGCGTGTGAGCGTGCGCGTAAAGCCCAAAGAGAGCAGCCGCTCCGAAGGTTGGTGGCGCAAAAAATCTCATATTAAATGACAGCCGATCGATGTAAATCAGTTTAGTTCGCCGCAAATTCAGTAACCAAAAGCATCTCTTTCCGAAAAAAAGGAAACACCGCGTCTAGCCTTCTGCGGGGAGACTGGCGTGCTTTTCTGGAGTGGAGGATATTTCGCGGGCAGGACGAATTTACTCCAGCTCAAACTAAATACTGTTTTCGGCTAGCCACGTGTAAGAGGAAAAAGCAACGGAAAAGTTTTGGGTAGGAACCCTAATCGGCCATTTCGGTGTGCACGTGAAGTGTGAAGAGTGTCTGATTTTTTGAGGGCACACCAAAATCTAGTGACAATGTCGAGTGGATTCATTTTCGAGCATATTGTGGAATACTTTCTACCTAAAAGTGATACCGAAAAACTGACAGCAGCTGCAACCAAGATGAAGAAATCGGTTAATAAAGTGAAGAAATAGACTGTTTGTTTGTTCCGACAGGTACTGCAAAAATTCAACCTTCGTAAACAAGACTCTTAGCAGTAAAAGTAGTTGTATTTGGCGTTCCAAGCGGAAAGCTGACTAGGATTAGGATCGGAAGTTACATACAGTATTGTCGGGAGAGCTAAAAAAGACTACCATGATGTTCAAAAAGTACGTACAAAAGTTATCCAACACCATCGGAACGGTGGACTATCTGCGCAAAAAGTCCAAGCTAAAGAAGGATAAGTACTACAAGGCGGATCTGGAGGCGGATTACATGCCCCGGTCTCGCTACCCGAGTGCCTGCTCCACCGACAGTGCCATAACCAGTGCCAGCAGCAGTACCAGCAGCGGTTGCCAAAGTGCCGGCAGTGGCAGCGATTCGGAATCGGATCCCGTAGCCACGACGGCGACCACGGAAAGCACTGGCTTCGTGTTGAACAAAAATAGTGACAATGTTCTGGTGTTCGAGACTGCCCTGCTGGCACTTCCAGCGGCCCAAATCATCATATCAACAGCGATCAACGAGCTGCGGAATGTGCCAGAGCTGCAACCGTAAGTGTGCCGAACGAGTCATCCTCGATTTCACAAAAACGAAAAAAAAAAACATTGTTCAGCTAAACCCAAGGGGGGCGACAAATTGATTCAATCTTCTGCATGCACCCGTCATTCACGTACGTACGAAGACAGTGGGCGGTACCGGTTGCGCCGAGTGTGCGCGAAGACCGGTAAGTTTATCCAACTTAATGCGCAATAAAGAACTGCGCCCCAACGGATCCCTCGGGTTGGTCGTTTCGAACGCGTACACTAGACTCCTTGGGACGACCGTGTTAGACGCGCTTCGCAGCTTGAAGTCGTTTTTTTGCTAATTCCAGCAACTACTTTCGAAGTAAGCATACGGCAAGCAAATCTCGTTCACTATCGACTACCGTGATAGATTGTGCATTTATTTTACCTGGCCCGAAGGGGGATCCGGCGCGCTGGCAAGGTGCACTCCCGGGTGGGCGCGAGCGGCTTGTGTAATTCTCAGTCAAGTTCCACTCAGCTGTCATTTAAGTTTTCCATTTTTATGCCTATGTGTGGCTGCCGATCGGGTTCGATGGGTGTTATCTCATCCCATCGTGATACGAGCGGTGCAGTCTTGATTAGCATTTGATATTTGTCGTTTAGCAGTGGAAACTTTCAGCTCAGCACGCGTCGCTGGCTGGTTGAATAGGCTACCTAATAAACTGAAAGTTCAATTTTTCATCGAAATGTTCGATTTTTTTATGTAATTCAAAGCACCGTAGAGATGAAATCAGTCCATGATTTAATATAGATAAATTAAACATTACTCAGGACGAACCGGGCGATCGACGATAACACCCAAAAATGGAACCTGTTTATTGGCCTGTTGGTAGGTTTCGGACAGGGTCTGAGCGTGTTTTCGGTTTGACAAAAACAACTCTGTTCCGAGAGACATCACCAATCGTAAGCGATGAACCTTCTTTTATTTGTTTCGGCGGTCAGCACTGTATTCTGTGCGGTGACGCTAGTAGCTAATTAGACACATTAGCGGTCGACTTGTTGTTGGCAGACCTAATTCGCACGGGATCGTCATTATTGCGAAATTGTTGATCGAAGAACTTTTGAGGTATCAACGAGAGGAAGCGAAAAATGTAAAGGAAATCGACCTAGTGGGTTCTTATTTTGGAATGACTTTCTCATTGAGACATCGAAAATACCACAATTCTATTCTTAGAAGGAGAATATTTTTCGGGAAACAACCTGTTTGCAACCAGTTTCAAAAGGCACTGATAAACCCGTTCTAATTTTGAATTCATTTCACATTTTGTAATCGTTTTTCGTGGAAGCGAATCTGATAAGGCAATCCACGGGTGACGTTTTTTTGCTTGTACGTTTGTTATTGTTGCTGTTTTTCAAGCTGTAAAATCAAAACACGGCCAAAACCGAAATCTTTTAATGTCGGCAATAATATCAAAAGTGATTTTATATTGTTGTATTTAGGATTGGCACTTGCGATACTAGAGCTACCGATCGGATAACATTCGTTTTTCACGCTTCTGGATCCGGATTGCATCCAAGTTGAGACCGATCGAACATACATAAAGCTGTCATAAGTTGAAAACAGACTGAAATCAGCTGATCGCAACTGTCTCGTGGATTGCCTTATTGCATGTTCTTGACTCTGTGGCAAACCGGTTTAGTTTTGGGCTGCAGTTCCTCTAACCTGCAACCGAATTCCAACCGGAGCTATTATTTCACTGAATTTCTACACAGCGAAATGCACACCACTTAGGCGTGATTGCTTTAATGTAAACCTACTAGAAAGATTCGTCACTGTTGCAAAAACAGGATTCCAGAATATTCATTTTGGAAAGGCCAGAGTAGTTGACTTAGAAGTTTCAAAGCCTCAAGACTCGGAAATAGGTATAGCATGATGAAAATATATCCTCATGTTTGCTGTGGTGAAGTGACGAAGGAACTATTGCGAGTCTTTGAAAATTTGAAGTCGGTCATTTGTGGCTCCTGCACAGTTTCGCCTTTACAACTCTTAAAAAAAGGAAAAAGTGAGCAAAACTGTTTTTTCTTCACCAAAAAGTAAGAAAAAACGTTTGTTGTCTTTAATAGATTAGAACACGAATTGATGTCCTGGAAGTTGAGCGTTTCAATTCCCCACACCTCATTTTTATGAAATATTCAAAAAATCATGTGTGCTTTATGACAGTGATTTTCTTATTCATACTAGAAAGATTCGTCACTGTTGCAAAAACAGCTTCCAGCTTATTCATTTTGGAAAGGCCAGAGTTGTTTCTTGAAATATTCTCAACAACCTGTTCGAGTGTAGAACAGAGAAAAAAACCTTGAAATGAAAGGTTTTTGTTATTGAGCAAAAGTTTTTAAAATTTCTTTTTCTTTCCCAGTAAGTGAAACAACGTTTGTTTTTTTTTTAACAAAATAGAAAAAGATGTCCTGGAAGTAAACGTTCCAATTCCTTTCACTTGAATTTTTTGCAAAATCCAGTGTTCCTCTATCTATTAAAATAGTTTTTTACATAGGCGAAGTGTATCAGTTATGGCAATACCTAAAAAATTTACCAGCTATGGCATAAACCAGTATTGACCTATGGAGTTTAAATGGAGTAGTGCCATAACTGCGACGATTGCGTTTATGCGATATGACCATAACTGGTTCACTTGCCATAATATCCATAATAATATTAATCAAATTTGGTTGCAAGTTTTGCTACTATGGATTTTTTATCTGGAATTTGAAGATATTTTTTTGTCTGTGAAAAAAACAAAACTTCAACACTTTTTTGACGAAGGAGTAGTCAAATCACAGTAGTATACACAAGTGTTTTTGTTATGTCCGTGCATGGTACGATTTTTTTTATGGATAAAAATAATTTGACTTTAATATGTACCGATATTTCCTTATTTTTATTAAATATACAGTTAATAGTTAGAAAACTGATTTGTTAAATTTTGAATGATTTATTTTTTTCTTTTGCACTCACATCTTTAAATTTTTACTCGAACTTTTCACTAGTTTATGTCTATTTTGTAACCAAGGAATCAGCTTTTTTCAATTTGCTTTTTTTTAACTTCCTGGCAGGCTTGATTTTTGGTGTTTTCTCTTGAAACTAGAAATAATTACCTTTAATTTGATCCTAAAAGATCAAGATTGGATCAACTGGTTCATAAGTTATGAACTTTTGAAAATAAAATGCATCGAATAAAACCGTTTTTCTTGGTCACCCTATTTCGTAGCTGGTCGCACTAACGACCGAACGCAAAAATACGGATTTGACTGTTTTCGACAAAAATTCATCCCTGCAATTCTGAGCACAATTGAAGCACTTTGGGTTCCAAAATAGGGTGACCATAAAAAACGGCTTTATTCGATTTATTCTATTTTTAAAAATTATAATACACCAGTTTATCGATCTTCGATCTTTTCAGATCAAATTAATTAATTTAAAAAAAGTAAATTTTTCTAGTTTCACCAAAAAACAAATCTGTTTGCTTGTTTCACCAAAAAACAAATCTGTTTGCTTTTATATGCAAATTGAATTTACTCAAATAAAAAAATAACATTTTTTTTAAATTTCACAGGCCAAATGTGCCTTCAAATTAAGACTAAGAGATATTTTCATGTTTGCCTTAGAAAAAACGTTAAACAAATGAAAAAGGGATATTTTTTTATTATAAACATTAATAACTTTGAGTCGAATTGAGATGTTCACGATGTCAGCAATGCAAATTGTTTCTCTTGAAAAGCCCTAAATGTCGCTCAAAGATAGTTTTAATCTGAAAATTGAACTAAAAAAGTTAGAGTGAAAAATGTGTTTTTTTTTAATTCAAATCGGTTGTTTTCCAATCTTTTCTACAAAGCTGCTTAAAATTAACAGTGTTATAACATTGTAGAACAATTTTTTTTTTCTATCTACAGAGATAAGGAAGTTAGTTTCTTGATTTCATTGAAAATTTGGGCACCCTAATTTTTGATCATTTTTCAATAGGCGCTTCATCATATGTAACGAACAATTTTGTTGAAGAGAAAGTTTCTCTCAAAAATATTGCTATCGAGCCCTAGATCCAAATTTTCTCTTATATTCGGTTTTTGGACCATTCTCTACTGCGGTGAGCAAATCGACGCAGTGCTTGAAGAGAGCAGCGAATCGTGTGTATTTGAGGAGCTTGCAAAAAAGTTTGAAATATCTCTCCTGAGAGATAGACATTGATATGAGCTTTCTCAAATGAAAGGACATTATGCATATTAACTACACAACAAAGCTCAATACAGTGCTTCTACAGAAAGTCTATTGAGCATATATCAAATGAGGGGAGCATCTGGGTAGGAAAAAAGATTGCGTTTGCTTTGCATCTCGAAACTGAAAAAAAGCCAGCCACCGCATCACAATCTTCTATGTATATTCTTTGTATCACTAGAGCGATTCACCACTCTTGTTTCGCTCGACTGTAGTATAAGCAGTAAGTGAGTTATTTTTTTCTGCGAGCGGCAGAAGCACAGCACAAAGCAGAAGAAAGGAGTGTGGGGCAAATAAATTGCCGGAGAATAAGTGTGCGGTGATTTTTACCACCATTATTTTCACAAACCTGTTTGCTGGTAGATATACTGTCATAATATTTAAGTTTGATTTTTGTCCCCTCAATTGTTTATTCCTTGTTTATTGTTTTATTTATCCGTTAATAAATTGTGTAGCTATTATTACATATCGAATTGTGCTATATTTTTAAATCTATTGTCTTGCAAGTTAATATTGTTAGCTATGTAATTTTTATTTTATCAAATCTTATAAAAAAAAAAGTAAGTCAAATTTTTTTGTATGAAACATGAAAAAGCACGCCAATGCCACCACCCCAGATATGTTCTGTTCCGCTGTCGAACAAATATAGTTTCTATTTTTTCTTCCTATTGCTGTAGTATATATGTAATGTTTTTTTTTTAATTTCAATTAAATTAATTTCTTTTGTTCCATCCAATTCAATTATGAATGATTTTTTTTTAATCACGGCCAAATTTTGAAAAAGGTTTATGTGAATATGGTAATGAAAATTTCAAATATTTTCAGAGCCAGAACGGTCAAAGAATGCTGTGAAGAAAAGTAGGGTATCTAACGTCTGGAACAGTCTCATGCAAAATTCGGCCAAAGAAAACCACTGCCGAAGACGTTAGATACCCTAAACAAAAAAAAGTAAAATTCAAAAATTAAAAAAAAATCAAAAACACTCGAAGAAAAATTAAGAGAAAAAAAAACAAACAAAAAATTAAAAAAAAAAAACAAATTTAAAACCAAATGAAAAGATTGATCTCAGAAATGTATTTTTCGACAATTTTATTTCTTTATATGAAAACTACAAAAGTTTAATTGAACAATGAAGACTGTCCGTTTATGAAGAGGAATGAAAAAGTTAAAATTTTATGAAAAAACAAGGGCTATGTGTGAAGCGTAGAACTCAACAACATTTTGATCATTCATTTGGTTGTACGGAAATACACTAAGGTCGCTTTTTACGCGGATTCCGGAATTTACGCGGTATTTTTTTTGCCCGGATTTCGGTTTCCCTTCACTCGGAATGCAAAATTAACGATGGTGTTTTTTACGCAGATTCCGGAAATTACGCGGATTCCGGAATTTACGCGTTTTTTTTTTACGCGGATTCCGGAATTTACGCGGATTTTTTTACGCGGATTCCGGAATTTACGCGGTTATTTTTACGCGGCACGTATCCCCCGCGTAAAAAGCGACTTTAGTGTGCAATCATTTTTAAAGATCGAAGTTGAGGTGAACAGCAAGAACTTGTTGGGAGCAGGCTTCTGAATACTCCTCTTCGTTGGAATGTGTTGATGTAAAATATTGCTCTTGATACCAGTAGGCAGTAAACACGTGTTGCATATGCATGCAACTCATAGTTTTGCTTGATTTGATACAGCTCTTAAGAAAAAATAAATCAAAGGTAGCCATTTTCACAACCACGAACTTTTATAAACGCAATGCAAAAAAGAGCACTGTGATTCATGGTGCACAGAAAAAACGATAACTTACACATCTCTGGTTAAGTGAGCACAGATTTTAGCTGCTCAGTTCTCAACGGAGTAAAAATTTAAAATCTAGGAATTGTGATTCCGAACGAATCCTTTATTATTATTATGTTGTAGGATCTCGTTTGCTTTGCCTAAATTATGCAGCTGGCATAGCTTGGCTACTAGTAAAGATTGATCTACGCGAATTTACATATGTAGTTATCAAAATGTGCGTGATGAGCAAAAATATTTCCTTTTATCTTGTTCGCTTGCAAAAACTAAACAAATATCAGAAATGCCGTCAACGCGAAATTACAAAACCAGATTACATTGCATCATGGCTAGCACCAGTGCTGAGAATATTGATGACACCCCGTTAAGCATACAGACGTGAGGCATACGGACGCGAGGCATAGTACGCTAGGCATAATGGACGGCAGGCATACGGACACGAGGCATATGGACGCCAGGCCGAATGGACGCGAGGCCGAATGGACGCGAGGCCGAAAGGACGCGAGGCCGAATGGACGCGAGGCCGAATGGACGCGAGGCCGAATGGACGCGAGGCCGAATGGACGCGAGGCCGAATGGACGCGAGGCCGAATGGTCGCGAGGGCGAATGGATACAAGGCCGAAAGGACACAAGGCAAAGGGGAAGTGATGCGGAATATGTTATTATCGTCATCATCATCACAGCATTCAATAACATGTATTTCGCTTCAAAGTGTCATTTGAAAAGCAATACACTCGCGGCCTTCGGCCGACTCGCTGTTCGAGCAAGTGCTGTCCTTACTCGCTACCGCTCGTTCGGACTTAACTAAGGGAAGAAAACTCTGTTTGAGTAGACCTAGTAAACCAGTAGATCATTCGTTTGGGTGCGAGAGGCCGCCGCTTCCGACGGCGGGTCGGCGGCCGGCTCGGACTGCGGAAACCACGGCGGCTTAGTGCCGCCTCGTTTCCTTGCCCTCGATTATGCGTCTTCGCCGCATGATTTCAAGAAAAGTATCATACCCAACTTAAACTCTTTAGGAATATAATAACACCTGAACTACATAATTGGATCTCATGCGATCATACAACATCGCATTCGGCCTCGCGTCCATTCGGCCTCGCGTCCATTCGGCCTCGCGTCCATTCGGCCTTGTGTCCATTCGGCCTTGTGTCCATTCGGCCTCGCGTCCGTTATGCCTTTTGGCAGTATGCCTCGTATCCATTATGCCTCACATTCATTATGCCTCGCGTCTGTATGCCTAGCATACTATGCCTAACATCCATATGCCTAGCGTCCATATGCCTCGTGTCCCGTCCCCGAGAATATTCACTGTCATGATATTCAAAAGCAGCGATTTTCAGCTGTCTTTATATTGATAATCATATAGGGGTACTGGGGGTAAGCCCGGCCCCCTAAGGAAAATGATTCTTAAGTAGCATTTGATGGCGAATATTGTTATATTTCTTTCACAGAATCATTGCCCAGGTTGTTTTCTACGAGATATGAAGGTTTTCAGTACTTTCAAACTGTTATTTTCAAAGGAATAGTGAAATTTCAAAACTAAGAAAAAAACGACGTTTAACAATCAGTGCGGGTGAAACCGGCACCCCTTGGGGGTAACACCGGCACCTTAGTTTGTTCATGAATTAACTCGAATTAACTGAACATATTTGAATTCGGAAACCACCGAATGAGAGATCTTACATTTCTGTATGTTACTGTTGAATTTGGTTGTTGTCGGTTAGCTGGTTTTGGGCAGATTGCCGGAACAAGTTCCGGTGAACATTATGTATAAACAATGAAAGAATTTGATACTCGGCAAGCCTATCATGTGGCATTTTGAATCATATTATTAACTAGTTTCATTGAAGCCAGGATCACATTGACCACACCGGAGCATATTTCGAATACCACCGGGAAAGCCGTCAGTTTTGTGACTTGATTCAGTACATTTGACACCTCTAATCATCCTTGGAATCATTCATAAATCACAGAAGAGCTCGAGTGCATGGTTCTAAGTCGATTGATTAATTTATTTATCAGCGAGACATCGGTAATAGATGAGAAATATGTGTCAGTAACATCCAACTAGCCTCAGACCATGTCGGGCTTACCCCACTCACTGGGTGACGGTGTTACGCCGACAGCAGACATTTTTTTAAAAAGAGTATTTCTACAAATTTATCGCTTTAATTTACCTCAGATCGAATTCCTGTGATTGCTAACAATACAGGCAATAAATTGTAGAGCAACGAAAAATTATTGAACAGGTTTGCACTACTTTCTTTGTAATGGCGAACATCATAGTTTATTTATTGCGTGCTGTGAAATTTTCAAACTAATTTACGTGTGAAATTGTGTGTATACAGTGGAAATTGTGATTCCAAAGTGTACCTATTAAGGATCTCAATCAGGATAAGTAGAAGTGCAGTAGTAACTACTACCTGTTTTGATATAAATTTGTTATTTCTTTCCGCCACTCACTGCGGTGTGAGCTGGTTTGTTTGGTGCTGTTTTTTTTTCTATTGTCTCTATTGCCTGTGCGACGCCGTACGTAGCGTCCACTGTGTAAGGCTGAAATGGAATGTGTAAAGTGTAAATGTATTGTCTTGATTAACGATCTCGTTTGCTGTTTTCGCTGCGGAGGGAGATTTCACTCTCGCTGCGGTGGAATAAGTGGACCCTCAGTGAAATTAATCAATGCAAGCGATAATGTTCTGTTTAAATGCAACGACTGTCTATCAGTTCAGAGTTGTGACGAGCAGAATGTTTCAGTTTTGGATGTTGATGCACTAAGACAGGAGATCAAACAGATTTCAAGTTTGGTTGCAGATATTCAAAACAACATTACTGCTCAGATAGGCAACGCGTTAAAGAGCGGGATGGAAGAAATGAGCTTAAATATAATCAGTACTCTAAAGCAAAGAGGCGATGATTTTGATAAATTTATTAGTGGAAAAATGGATATTATGACTAGCTCATTTTTAGAAAATAAACGTAGACAGGAGTTAGTTGAAATGGGCAATAATGTGTCGGATTCTGATAGTTTGAATCGGAATATGGCAAAAAAGACTAAAAAACGTAAATTAAATGAAGATGGTAATTGCGCGAATAACGAAACAGAAGTTTTAACTTTTGCGAGTGTAGTTCGTGGTAATATAAAAAAACGTAAGGCTGGTCCAGTCATTGTGATCAAGCCAAAAGAGTCCTCCCAGAGTAGTGAAGCTACAAGGGAATTTTTAAAGTCGAATTTAGATCCGAAGACCCACAAAATAAGTAACTTTAGAAACGGGAAAGATGGCTCAGTTATTGTTGAGTGTGCAACAAATGATAACATAGAGATCGTGAAAAGTGGTATTGAAAACAACCTTGGTGAAAGCTACACAGCTGTTGTACCCGTTCCCCCGGTGCCAAGATTAAAAGTAATGGGTATGAGTGATCAGTATTCTCCTGACGCCTTCATTGACCTTTTAAAGAGTCAAAACGAGGCGGTTTCTATCGATAGTATCAAGGTTATTAGTATGTACGAAAATCCACGTTTCAAATATAACAAGTTCAACGTGGTAATTGAAGTCGATAAAAAGTCGTATAATAGTTTGTTGACCGCGAAAAAAGTGAATGTTGGGTGGGATCGGTGCCACATCATTCCAGCGATTAACATTTTGAGATGCTTCAAATGTGGAGAATTTGGGCACAAGAGCACAGAATGTAAAAACGATGAAAAGTGCTCCTTGTGTAGCGGGCAACACAAGACATCTGAATGTTCTTCCACTGTATCGAAATGCATTAACTGTTTAAAATTTAATAAAGAACGCAAAATGAATTTGGACGTTAACCACGCAGCATCTAGCTCGGAATGCTCAGTTTACAAGAAATTGTATGAGCAAAAAAAAAGCAGCCTGCGTTTCGATAAATAGCAACCAAGTTCCAAGTGGAATGTGAATCAATTCGATATGATGTATTTGAATATTGCAGGGTTATCTACAAACTACGTTGCTTTGCGACAGATTGTAGAGGAAAAGCGTCCATTTTTGGTATTTTTATCAGAAACTCACATTGTAGATATTGATGCGTTCGACCAATACTCTATACCGGGATACAAAATAGCTGCTTGTTGCTCGCATTCCAGACACACTGGCGGTGTTGCTATTTATGCACAGGAATCAATTCGATTCAATCTTCGCCACAACGAAGCAATTGATGGAAACTGGTTCTTGGGCATTACGGTGGAAGGTGGCATGAAGATGGGTAATTATGGTGTTGTTTATCATTCTCCCAGTTCAAGTGACCAGCGTTTTATGGAGATTTTGGAAACTTGGTTCGAAGTTTTTGTGGATTGTAGTAAATTTAACCTTATTACCGGAGATTTTAACATGAATTGGCGCGATAACCTCAATTCAAATCATTTGAAGCGCTTAGCCGAATTTTGCAATTTGAAACAAATAATCAATGAGTATACCCGTATTTCCAGACATAGTAGGACTTTGATTGACCACGTTTATACTAATTTTGACTCCGTTTCTGCAATGGTGAGTCCCAATTTAAAAGTTACCGATCATGAAACGATTGTTATAAATAATTGTGGTACGGGAAGTAAAATAAATCAAGTGAAATTTAAGTGCTGGAAAAATTACTCGAAACGAAAGGTTTCGGAGCTTGTTGCAAGAAACTTGGACTTTTCCCTATCTCGTAGCCTTGATGATAAAGCAACTATTTTGAACAATGTTTTAAAAAACTGTACTAATCAGTTAGTCAAACAAAAGAATGTTGTTGTTAAGAACTCGAACAACTGGTACAATCTAAATCTTTTGCGCCTCAGGCGAAAAAGAGACAAATTGTACAAGAAGTTTTGTAGAACAACAAATGATAATGATTGGTACAATTATACAGTTGCTAGGAATATATATTCACAATCTCTGAACAAAACACGGAGCGAATATATACAGGGGAAAATTGATCAACATAAAAACAACAGCAAAGAGTTATGGAGAATACTGAAGTCATTACTGAAACCTTGCAATTTTAATCCGCGGTCCATAACTTTTGATGGCATTGAAGAACATTCTGAAGCAACAATTGCAAGTAAGTTCAATGATTATTTCATCGAAAGTGTTTCATTGATCAATAAATCAATTGAATTGGTTAATGAACCGAATGAAATAAAACGGCCGTATAATGTTAATTGTAGTTTTGAAAGCTTTCACCAACTTACACTAGAACAACTCAAAAACATATGTTTTTCTCTTCATAAAACGGCTGGAATTGATAACGTTAATGCTAGAGTTATTCAAGATTGTTTTCATGTTATTGGGCACGATCTACTTGGCCTTATAAACGAATCATTACAAACGGGGCACGTGCCACAAATTTGGAAGGAGTCGTTAGTGATTCCGATACAAAAAGTTGCTGGGACGATTAAAGCCGAAGAGTTTCGTCCTATCAATATGTTGCACACTTTAGAGAAAATCTTAGAACTTGCTGTAAAAGGCCAACTGTTACAATATTTGAACTCTAACGGTTTGCTGATACCAGAACAATCAGGATATCGGGAAGGCCATTCTTGTGAAACTGCATTGAATTTGGTGTTAGCAAAATGGAAAGAAAACATTGAGCGTAAGGATACTATTGTTGCGGTGTTTTTGGATCTTAAACGCGCTTTTGAAACGATTTCTAGGCCCTTATTGTTACAAGCTATAAAGCGCTTTGGAATTACGAGTACTGCATACAAATGGTTTGAAAACTACTTGTGTGACAGAACTCAAAGGACTATTTTCAATGATTTTACCTCTGATCCCATAAGGAACACTCTTGGTGTACCTCAGGGAAGTGTATTAGGGCCTATTTTGTTTATTATGTACATTAATGATATGAGAAGAGTCTTACGTTTTTGTGACATAAATCTTTTTGCTGATGACACAGTATTGTTCATTGCAGCTAAAAATCTCGAAGAAGCCATATTGCATTTAAACAAAGATTTGCGATCGCTGAGCGGATGGTTGAAATTCAAACAGCTAAAATTGAATACCAACAAAACAAAATTCATGATTATTTCGCGAAACCGTGTAAATGAAAATGTCTCAGTTGAAATTGATGGTGAGACAATCGATCGCGTGAGTGAGATCAAATATCTTGGCGTGATTATTGATGACAAGCTAAAGTTCAATGTTCACATTGATAATGTCATCAAGAAAATTGCCAAGAAATATGGAATCCTCTGTCGTTTGAAAAAGGAGTTGAATACTTTCAGCAAGATTCATCTCTATAAATCAATCATCTCTCCTCATTTAGACTTTTGCACTTCCATTTTATTTTTGGCAAATGAAACACAAATATCGAGATTGCAGCGTTTGCAAAATAAAATAATGCGGTTGATTTTGAGATGCAATAGATACACTTCCTCGTCCTTGATGCTTGACGCTTTGCAATGGCTATCGGTGAAGCAACGAATTGTTTTTCTGACAATGGTGTTCATTTTTAAAGTAGCTAATGGATTGCTGCCCCGATATTTGTGTGATCGAATTGTTAGAGGAAGTGACATCCATAGATATAACACAAGAAATGCGGGAGAAATTAGAACACCACATTTTTTAACTAGTGCTTCACAAAATTCATTGTTCTTTAAAGGAATAAATGTATACAATTCGATGCCTAGACACATCAGACGTACGGCGACGCTATCAGAATTCAAGAGACTATGCATTTCACACGTCAAAGCTGAATTTTAAGCAGTTATTTAATTTTTTTTAATTTAGCTAAACTGTAATTGACGAAGTTCTTGTAACGGATGATCTCTGTGGACTCTGCTTATATAGCTTTTTAAAGGAATATGGTAGCACTGAAAAACTATTATGTTCGTCACGAGGGTGATGATGGATTTTGTAATTATTGATGTAGTATAAAATAAAAAAGAGTAGTCTACGAAGGTTTGAAAATCGCGCGCGATGATCAGATATGAAGGACTGAATTTAGAAATTTAATCATTTGAGATGGAGAATACCTTTATTATTTTATTTTGACATTATCAAGATACTCGTCAGAGTAATCGGAACGATTTTAGTTCTGTTGGTTGTCATTGGACATTGGTTTCCTAGCCGGTCTAGGATATTTTCGAGTTGGAAATATTTTCGACTTCCCTAGGTGGGGGCTCTCTTATAAATCACATCGAAGTTGACAGCTGGACTTGTGCTTTGCTTGCTGATCACGGCAGGAATGGCCTCGTCGGGATTGTATCGACTTTGTGGATGATTACACTGGATGTTGGCTTAACTCAGATGCAATTAATGTCTTTTGGCTGACAGTTGCAAATAAATTGATACCGACAACGCTTTGTCGATGAATTACTTGATTTTTGACGAATATTTTCTCTATTTGAATCGCTGCAAAGCATTGGATCAATTGTGAAGAAATTTATATCTGTGATGAAAACCAGTTCGTTTTGTTTGCTTATCTGGTTTAATTGTTTTATAATAATTATCTTGTAGATAAATCGTCTTTCTCAAACCTTTGTAGGGGTAAGAGGTGGGTCCATCATCATACTTGGATTCATATTCACCGAAGCTTCTTTGAATATCATTACGAGGCCTTTAATATTCATTCCACTGTTCTGTCATTGAATATGAGAAACGATATTCATGCATCGTCGCAATGAACATAGGTTCCTGAGTTGCATCAGAGAATAAATGCACTGACACTGAGATTAATTCAATTCATCTACTCATGAATAAACATTGATATTCCAAGGCACTGGCTAGCACAGTAGCTGGCAGAGCAAAAATGGACACTACACACTTGTGAGCAGAGCCTATCCAGCCGATCGGCACAAATCGTTATCAGATGTTACTCTGATCGATTCTTCCTACCTCCGTTTAAAAAGAGCATATATATAATAGCGAACCTAGTATTAATACTGCGAAACAGCACAGTAGGACATCGAGCATCAAACAGTTTTCGCCAACGAACGATTGCGATATTTTCATCAGCTAACTTGATCGCTCTGGCACATTATTTTATCAGACTAAAATGATAAAAAAGTTGGTGTATTCGAAAGCCTGGTTGGGAGTTTTATTTCTGTGCTAGATTTTTGATTTGATCCGCCGCTGCTGATGCGACGGTCGCACCATCCGGTAGTAAAATGATTTGTTTGAGCCGAAGCAGCGAGAGCGCTTGTTGACAAGGTATTATATTCTGTCGATCTTGTTAGGGAAAGCAAGCATTAAGCAGCCAATCAGATGGTTGAAGTTTGCGTTCCAACAAGGCTTGACCATTTTCAGTAGTACAATAGTTCGCATAGTCAAAGTGCCATTGTCTGTATTTTGGCGGATGCGTAAATAATTTTTTATTCGATTGAAAAATAATCGACTTATAAGCATTGGAAATTGGTCGGTCATACAGGTTTTTTATGTGGGATTTTTTTCGAGTTTTTTACGCGGATTTTCGAATAACCGCGGACTTAGTCCGAAAAATTCTCCGCCCTCCGAAAGATCCGGAATGACCGTCAAAGAGGACAATTTTGAATACTGGTCGTAGAACGTTTCGAGTTTTTTCTAAGGCCTTTCCTGGTAGTTTTCTTTATGCAAATTTTTGGATTAACGTGTTTCTTTACGCGGATTTTTGAATTACCACTTTTTTACGATATATGTGTCCACCGCGATGTACATTTGTATTTCTTTGTGTTCTATTGTTAGATTTTCATTTTACACCCCTATGTGGGGGAACTTCCTGAGAGACGTAGTCCTACGTTAAATAAATAAATAAATAAAACCAGAACGGTTTGTTTGATTGATATGATATATTCGGCAAAGTTGTAGACAGTATCTTTGTCTTTTTTGAAAAAATATACACGGTGAGATAAAAACAACAAACAAAATTCTAATAAAAACCACAAAAAAGTAAAAGATAAAATAAATAATAAATAATATAACCCACTTTTAAAATTTTTTTTTTTTATGTTGTTAAAACTACAAAATAATAAATAAATATTGATAATTGTTTTGATTGTTCGAGAAACAGAAAATAAAATATATTTTAAAATATATATTTTGCGGAAGGATTAAATTATTATCTGCAACTTTGCCGGAGACACTTTACCAATCAAACAAAGCGTTTTGGCTTTAGAAATATAGTCAATGATAAAAACATTTTTAGAAACAAAACTCTTTGTTTGATCGGTACAGTGTTTCTTCAGCAAAGTTGTAGATTATAATTTTGTCTTTCCAGAAAAGTACATTTTTTTATTGAAATTTTTTTTTGTAGTGCATATTTTTTTCGAAACGATAAAATTATTAGCAACAAATTTGCTGATCGCCTAAATGACACCTTTTGTGCTTAGTTTTTTTTCCACACCAGTAGGTTAAAATGAAGGTGGAAGGAGCTGTGGACTTAAGTTCCAATTTTTGTCTTTTTGGACCACTGTGCACTGATGGGGTCAATTCGGTGATATTAATTATGAGTTATTAAAACCGAACGAAACCATCACTGGCAAACGTTAACTTCAATTGATACGTTTAAGGCGAGCACTGCCCGAAAAATGATCACTATATGAGCAGAGGCACGAAAAAGTGATTTTACTGCATGATAACGCTCGGTCTTATACTGACAAGGTCGTTAAAACTTACATAGAAGCTCTCAAATGGGATGTCCTGTCTCACCCGCCATACTCTACAGATATTGCGCCGTTCAATATCGTTCGATGGTACATGGTCTGGTTAATCACTAGTTCTGCTCATATTAAGTAAAAATTTTAAAACTTAAAATAACAAAATATTTAATTTAGACTTTTGAGAAAAAAAATTGCCTCACATCTCCTTAAATTTTTTATCGAAAGTTTTGCGATAACTTCAAAATTCAACAACAAAAGAAAAAAAAATCATGTCTTTTTAGTTCAAAATTTGGTGTTTATTTTAATTTTTTTTTGTGGAAATATTTTTTTTTTAGACAGTTCTGAGCTACTATCTGAGCTACTATACCTTAAATTAAGTGTATACTAGAATAAATTCATCCCTTCAGAAAATAATACTGCTTAAAAAAAACAAAGAACAGCACGAGCAACCTCGACTCTCTAATTTTGGATAGAAAGGAGAAGATGTCATTTGGCTTGAAAAACACTTACTTTCTGTGATTTAATCAATCGATCTGATTACGGCAACTCAAATTGGTTTCGATTAGGGTACCAACCTTCGGGGCACCCATGTTGTAAACAAGTCCGATTAAGGAGGTTCGAGCTGCAACCATATTTCCGTAATCGTGTTCAGACTAAACAAAACATCTACAGTCAAGATAGCCATAAACGTGAAAGATTTTTTTATGAATAAATATTTGATTCCGCAAAGCAGTGCGAACGCTGTATGAACCTTTTTTGTGTTTCTAGAGGTGGAATATCAACTATAATTAGATAATAAGCAACGCGTAAATTAAAAAAAGCTAATTCGTACTGTCTGGAAGCCAACCAGAAAATCACCTGATTTCCGTTCCGAGTCCAATTATTTTACACCAAATCTGGAATAAACTGATTTCCGAATCGTATTTTTACAGTGGTATCCAGTGCAGAAGACATTTTCCCAACCATAAGCCTCTGGTAATGGGACATGTCAACAAAGCTGCTATTTTACAGGTTTCCGCTTCAGAGCGTTGATAGATTGTTGTATTTACTCGCGAAAACAAAGTAATTCAACGGCGTACATTCGAGCGGCCTTCGAAGGGCCAAGTACGGGTGTCCGTGTGTGTGTGTAGTGGATAATAATGACCATGAAACGACCCTCCACGATCTAGACGGCTGAGCGATAAGTGTCTACGGATGGTTCGAGGTTATGATGCCGATTAGATCTTTCCCGAAATGAAACGAAACCGATTTAGTTATACGTGTACCATGTACGTATTCGTGATCCGTAATCTTCCGCAGTTCTATCTCGCACTTGCTGCCGCTCATGGGCGATACAGTGTGATCAATGTGGTCGTGATATCTTTGGTAGAGAGCACATATAGAACGGGTCAGTTTTGTTAAATAGGGCACATACGCGTCGCTCGATAAAACCGGTCCAATAGTTATGCAACTCACACTAGACGGCGGGGGCCTCGTCTCACGACGGACAAAACTGACAAGTGGTGAATTGTAACGATTAGTGTGTTCGGTAAGCATACGCTTTTTGCGTCGTTTGCAGTAACTCACGACGAAGAAACCCTCCAGCACCAACGTAGTCCACACCGACATTCTGAGTCGTTTTAACGGGTGACATCAGCCGAAAATGACTCGTAAGGGTCACCCCAAACGAGCTTTGGCTTTCGCTCATTTTGTAAAATTTTGCTTGAACAAACAAAAAAAAAAAGCGGCGTGGGTTGGGCTTGGGACAACAACAGCACCCTGAGGTGCTAATGAACTAAACGTTGGATGCCAATCGATGGAAGTTGAAAAACAACTACCGGCGCGGCGAATAAGAATTTTGAAGAACCGTGAGCTTCTTTCTGTTCGTCCAATGTAGAATTTTTATTCCCAATTTACAGTTTCGGCATAATTAAATTATTGATTTTGTTTTTGTAAATATTCACATTCTCTCCGAAAATTCGGCAGAATAATCAAATTTTGCAACCGACTTGCTATTTACTTGGCGACCATGAACTAGTATTAAGTGAAAAAAAAACTTCAAGTGCTTTCTTTGTCGATTTCTTCAGCGCGTGTTTCACCATAGCTGCGACTTAAAATACCAGCAGCCGAGTGCGGGAAACCGATGACGATGACGGCAACGAATGCCGATTTAGGAAATCGATCACATCACGCCAATACGGTTCGCAACTGCAGCCGATTTAGTACGCCATCAATCGGCAGCCACACACAGAATTGCCAAACACGCCAAATGCTCTGACAACTAAGACGAATTTAAATTCGCACGATTCAAATTCCATTACGCGTAAATATTTGCACTTGCGAACGCACCGGGAATGACGAATTTTGAGCTCAATCCAACAACACAACGAAAAAACGAAAGGAAACGAACAGCAGCCAAAAGGTTCGTCGCTTGGCGTTGTGCCGTCTTTTGTTATTCTCGAATTTCTGTGGTATCTTTGCACAGTTGAGTAGATTTTAGAGTAAAATCAACCATTTCTCAGTATAATAAATTATTCTGGTTAATACCCTCGGCTTTTGACACGCTAATCCCAGTTGCCATTGAAATTAGATCACGTCAAACACGTTTCAGAAACGCGCCTTTGTTTTGGTTGTTTTGAGTGCTTTACTCCTAGATGAGGCGCAATTTCTACGTTTTGTTGTGAGTGAAAATAAAAACATGTTATCACTGAAGCACTTGGAGACGCTGTTGCTTTAGTCTTTGATTGATTCGTAAACATAGAAAATCCTTCCCGAGCAGAAGCGCGAGCGTGAGCCCATGGAAAGCGATAGCTGCCACTATAAGTTCACGGTTGACTGGTGGCTCGAAATCGGCAGTGCATAACAATAATCACGCGCCAGAAACGAGATGCTCATTGCCATTTAGTCGATCGGAATCAGAAACCCGACCCGGTCGAACAAATTCATGCAAATTATCGGTTTCATTTTATTTCGGTTTTCATTGCTATTCTGACGAGAAAGTGGGTTCTTTGTCGAAACCATAAAGAATTGAATGAACTCTATTTTTTGAGTTTCGCAAGTGGTCTGTATAACGGGTGTGGAGGTTATTTTTGCTACGTTATATCGGAGCAGAAAAACCTTTTTATCGTTAAGAAAATTTTAAAAATGGTTCAAAAATTTTCAAATATAAAAAATATAATATCGAGGTAAAAGTTACGTTGTATAAAGGATTTTTTTTTGTATGGACCTCACTGCGACCAGTTGTATTTTGGTCTTCTGCGGCTTTGTCCGGACGCTTTTGCTGTTCGCACATTTTTGTTGTTTAACCTTTTGCAGTGCTACTTATTGAGAACCTGCTCCGTGTTATACTGCTTTTTGTCTTTTCCTTCAGACTTAGTAACCTGCTGCCTTTCTTATCGATCTTATTATATCCTCCTGCAAGCTATCACTCTAACAGCGTATTATGTGCTATAGTCTATGATATTATCTAAGCTTTAGACCAGTGGTTATTAAGTCTGGAGGAAAGTTTCTAATAAAACAAATTAATTGATTAATCAAAAGACTTTTTTTCTATGGACCCCATTGCGACCAGTACAGTTTTTGATCTTTTGTGGCATTGTCCGGACGCTTTTGCTGTTCGCACATTTTTGTTTTATTTTTACTCTTTTTCAGTGTTACTTATTGAGAAGTAACCTGCTCCGTGTCGTTTGTGCTTTTTGTCTTCTTATTCAGACTTAGTAACCTACTTCCTTCCTTATCGACTCTATCATGTCCTCCTGCAAGTTATAACTCTAACAGCGTATAAACGTGCTATAGTGCTTATGACATAGTAAAAGCTTTAGACCAGTGGTTATCAAAGTCTGGAGAAAAAAATTTGTGTGGAAGAGCCTGAGAATAAACCCATACTTAAAGTTCTTTTTGCCAACGAAAGGCTTGGTTCTACTAAGATTCGAACCTATGACCATTCGCTTGTCAAAGCGGATTCTGTAACCTTGCAGCTACGAAGCTCTCCAATCAAAAGATACATAATATTAGCAAAGATTGGTAATTTTTTGAACTTGGAGCATGAAGTAATTTTTTTCAGTTTCAGTGCGATATTGTTGTTTATCACGTTTTTCATTTATTGCTGAAACTATTATATAATTTAGCTTTCGAACAAAGATGATGCAACTATGTTTATAGTTTTATAGTTTTTTTTCTATTACTTCAGAGGCTAATTATTGATTTATCATGCACAATAAAATTTATTCTCGAAACACTATTTCAAACATCGGCGGCCTCGCCGATATCAAAAACTTTTACAACATCTGCGACATCGCAGAAAGAAAGCCAACAGCAAAACACCTGCGACTAGCGTATGTAGTCACGCCACCAGGAAAATCCTTCGCCTATCCTGCACTCCATTGACGGGACGGCACCTGTCTTTAGTCACACAACTTTTTAATGCAAAGTGAGATGTCATAAGTGCCAATTACTGGCAAAACCGCTCGCTCGAAGCTGCTGTCCGCGTACAATACACACTTTGTAAATTACAGCAATTATCAGCCGTAGCAATCGGCTATCAATCAACGTTAAAATGCAACATCGTGCTGCTGGTGTAGGTACTTATACATATCTCAGTACATTACTAATGGTGGGTAGTTCCAGAGGTTAGAGCAAAATCGTGAGCTTCCCATGTACCCATTTTTATCTGCAACAACGTTTAGGTATCGGATATTCGGTGGCCGCTGCAGTAAAACAAATATAGCCTTTTGTTATATCTTCGATCCAAACATGGTAGCGGTGAGCAGGCTCAAAAACTTGAACCTCGAAGCAAGGCCAGCAGAATATGTGGTCCAGATCATTATAGTGGTGTTTTGCCAACTATATACCGTTCGCTGACCTTGACCTTATCGAATTTCAAACTGAACGGTATCACCGAAGCAGACTGGTGTGACAACGACAACCGCGCATTCCATACCAGACTCCCGCTCAGTGGGGTGACTGCATACCAATGCTGGCTAAGCAAAAAAAAAAAAAGTGTAGCTAAAAAACACATGTGTTATTGTGTTTAAAATTATTTTAAAAAAATTGGTTGTTTCGCTCCAAAAAACTTCAAAACTTTAGTTTTCGAAAGTTTTTAATTTTCACCGGCTCAACTACATACGGGCCTGTACGGGCGACAAAAACGGTCCTCAAGGTGGCGCTGTTTCGACAACCCATTCTATTCAATCAATAAATTATGCATAATCCGCTAGCGAGCAAGCTGCTCACGAGCCGGTCTTTTTTTTTTTTTTTTTTTTTTAACTCTAATATTTATTTAGGCCCAACCGCAAAGCATAACGGGGCCGAATATCTTTTGGAGTAGGGAAAAGCCAGCTTGAGTAGAGCCTGTATCCCGACTGCTCCTCCTCAAACAGGCATAAAAACCCTCTCATCTTTTCTCTTTTATAAATACAATTTAAAAATACATATCATTTAAACCTACGGCTAACAATAACAATAATAAATAAAGTTCTTCTCTGTATGAGTGAATATCAATTCTTAATACTATTCGTTAAGGTGTGATGGTTCCTTATATCTTTAGAAATCAAAACTTATATCTATGTTTGGTGGATCATGTCTCTCAGAAAGAAGCGATGATTCATGTGTCTCTAAAAAGATCAATAAAAGAAAAAAAAAGGAACAGAATTAGTGTGAAACTTTTTGATGGAGGTTGTGTTGGAAAAATAAGAAGAAGAAGTAAGGAGATAATCAAATTCGATACTTGATATCTCTTAAAAAGTCATAAATAGGTATTACAAGCGCTGGGTTGCGGCTAGCAAGCGCATCCCGTACTTGCATTGTAAATGTCACTTTCTGTTTTCGGAGAGAATCAATAAGCTTGGTCCTTGCTCTGTGGTACTTAGGGCATACGAAGACTATATGATCTATATCTTCGTACCCTCCACATTCGCACAGATTACTATCGACTAAGTTTATTCGATAAAGGTGTGCGTTTGCAACATAGTGATTGGACATTAGGCGCGAAATAACTCGAATGAAATCTCGAGTTAAATCTAACCCTTTGAACCAAGCTTTTGTAGACACTTTGGGCGAAATCGAGTGCATCCATCGCCCAAGATCGTCTTTATCCCATTTTTCCTGCCAGTTTGCCAGGGCCAGTTGTCGAGGCAGGTGAAAATACTCGGTATAGATGATCGGTCTATCAAATATATCTCCTTCTATGGCACCCCTTTTCGCTAATAAATCAGCTTCTTCATTGCCTGGGATTGAGCAATGAGAGGGGACACGAGCCGGTCTTGATTCTGAGTGCAAAATAAACTGCTACCAAAGTTCGTTGTTGTTGTTGGAGAAAAAGATAAAGTTGCGGAATGCGCTACTAGCAGCATCGCCCGGCGTGGAGAAAACTTGTTGACCCTCGGTGGTCGTTGGTTCGTGATCCGAGCTTTGCCACTTAATCTGTCGCCGTTGTTTGGACCGGCTTGCGATGGGAAAAACAACAACACGATATGTGGACGAACATTTGTACGGTTCACTGCGGGGAATCTATCGAATCAGCAACCACATTAGGTTCCCATAAAGTTCCAACACATCTCTGATGTCATGACCAACTACACGCAAGCAGCACCTGCCCATATTTGTACTGAATCGATGGAATAGAAGATTTTGCTTCTTCTGCTCGGAGACACGAAACTAGCGGAGTGGCGACAAGCGGGATACTTTCGGACATTTATAGATTCCGAGCAGCAGATGTTAGATAGAAGAGCGCTGGCTGCTTGCTGCGGTTTCGCTTCCTCTCGGTATGGGTGGGTATTCCTCCGGTGTCGCATTAGAAGCCGACCAGCGCGCAGCAACCGATTTTGGTGCGGATGAAATATATGGTCCCAACACGAATCGAACCGAACAGGGTTGCAACCTGTGTCCATCTGTATTGATCAGTTGGTGATTTTACATCAAATTTGCTACTAATAATGAATAATATTTGTTCAACAATACAAATCTCAATATTGATGCTGAGGATATTTTTTGACGTACAATTAAAAATCGAAAATGTAGTGAAACACCAGAACACAGATTAGAAGAGAATATGAAACGTTTTTTTTTGTAGTTTCTATTCGCAATGGCTTGGAAAGTGGTAACAGTTAATGCTTCAAATAAATGATTTCGGGGCGCTTAAAAGCGCCAGTGGTGTGACACTAGAGCGTTCTACTCGGAACGTCCCGGGAACTTTTTGCCTTTCTCCTAGAAAGGTATAGCAATCCCTTGCAAAACCGAGGATATAAAAGTGTTCCAAATGGCCGAATGGCATATATCACTCGACTCAGCTCGACGAGCTGAGCATTTTCTGTATGTGTGTGTGTGTGGATGTGTGTGTGTATGTGCAGATTTTTATTCTCCCCACTTTTCCCAGAGATGGCTGGACCGATTTTCATGAAATTAATTGCAAATGAAAGGTCTTGTTGTCCCATAAGACCCTATTAAATTTTATTGTAATCGGATTTTTAGTTTAGAGGTTATGTATCAAAATGTAAAAATCATGAAACATCATTATCTCTAAAACCACACAACCGATTTGAACAAAATTGGTTTCAAATGAACGGGCTACCTTGAAAACCCTTAACTTTTGAATCTTATAAAGATTGAACTAGTGGTTCAAAAGTTACGGAAAAAACGTGTTTTAAAGACAGTTTAATCTCACTCATGTTTCTCAGAGATGGCTGGACCGATTTTCATAAAATCAGTGTCAAATGGAAGGTCTAGTTGCCCCATAAGACCCTATTGATTAGTTTTGCAATCGGACTATTACTTTGACTGTTATGTTTAAAAATGTGAAATCCAGCTTTGAAAAGGAACATATTCCGAAGACTACTTGGACTCACTCACTTTTCTCAGAGATGGCTGAACCGATTTCCACAAAATTAATGTCAATTGATAAGTCTAGCTGCCTCAGAACCCCCTTTTGAATTTTACTGTAATCGAACTGTAACTTCGTCTGTAATGTACCGAAATGTGAAAATCACGAAACTTCATTATCTCAGAAACTACACAATCAACATCATTATCAGACGAGCGGACTAGTTAAGCGTTAACTGGTGAATTATATTGAACACGTGGTTTCAAAGTTTGGCTGACCTGTACGTTCCCATTTCATTTGATTATAATCGAGCTTAAGTAATCGTTATTAAATTGTTAATAAAACAGAGAAAGTCTATTATCTCAAAAATTACATGACATATTTGAACATAACTAGTGTCATACGAACGAGTCATTTCTCAAACTTACAAATAACAAATTTCATAACAATTTGATATGTGGCTCAAAAGTTATGGAAAAAAAAGAAATTCAAAGACTATTTAAAGCGATACCTGCTTAGATCGATATTTGTGACCTCAATATAATTTAAATGCGGTATCGTACTATTTGAACGTTCCAAATTCGTTGATTCCTTGCGATGTATTTAAAGTCTGTAAATGCACGGGGAATCGGCCATAGGATATGATCAAAGTCAAATAACAAATCGTTTGAAATGACTTGTTTTATCGAAATGACAACATCCTCGACTTTTGGCTTCTGTACATCGCCTTAATTCTGAATATATTCATATTGGTATTCGGTGGTATTCGGCCATTTTCAGCAGAATTTCTGGCATCAATCTGACACAGGTATTTAGTTATTTTGGTTGTTTTCCAGAAACTAAAAGTGGTCGTCTTTAAATTCAAAATAGTGTCCAGGGTCAATGTTTGGTTTCTATGCATCATCTCGATATCCATATTGAGTAATATTCGGTTATTTTCGACTGTTTCCTAGAAGTTGCCATTAAACAATTCAAAATGGTGCCTGATTGATTATTTTAGGCTGTTTTTCACAAACCGGAAGTCGCCGTCTTGGATTTCAAAATGGTATTTAAGATAATTTCTGGCCTCTGAGCATCATTCTGGTTGAAGAAACACCCATATTGGGTGTTATTCGATCATTTTCGGCTGTTTCCCAGGAACCGGAAGTCGCCAACCTAGAATCCAAAATGGGTTCTGTGGTCGATTTCAGCTGCTGTGTATCATTCTAGTTCCGGAGATACTCATGTTAGGCGGAAATCGGCCATTTTTGGCTGTTTTCCAGAAACCAGAAGTTGCCATCCTACAATTCATAGTGGTGTCTGAAGTCAATTTTTAGCTTCTTGCAACATTCTGGCTCCGGAGATACTCATATTGGGTAGTATTTGGTCATCTTCAGCTGTTTTTCAGAAACCGGAAGTCGCCATCTTAGAATTCAAAATGGTATCTGTGGTCGATTTAGGCTCCTGTGTATCATTCTAGATCCGGATATTATTACATTGGGTGGAAATCGGCCATTTTTGGCTGTTTTCCAGAAACCGTATGTTGCCATCTTACAATCCAAAATGTTGCCTGAGGTCAATTATGGAACATATTGGTTACCACTGAAAACTTTCAATCACCAAACATGGTTCCATTTAATTGATTAGTTCGCGAGATGTGCAGAAATTTGTGCAGAAACATGTGCTTCCAGAAGAGGGAGGGGCGTCGAACCATTTTGGACATATTTGTTACCTCTAAAAACATTCTCATCCCAAATTTGGTTGTATTTTCTTGGTTGGTTCTAGAGCTGTGCGTAAATTGTGTTTCATTTGTATGGGACCTCTCCCTCATAGAAAAGGGAGGGGTGTCAAACCATCATGCACATATTTGTTACCTCTAAAAATATTCACCTGCCAAATTTGGTTCCATTCAGTTGGTTAGTTCTCAGGATGTGCAGAGATCTGTGTTTCATTTGTATGGCAGTCCTCCCTTCCAAAAGAAGGAGGGGTGTCAAAACATTATGAACATATTTTTTACCACTAAAAACATTTACCTGCCAAACGTTGGTTCCATTTAGTTGATTAGTTTTCGAGATGGGCAGAAATTTGTGTTTCATTTGTATGGGACCCCTCCCTTCCAGAAGAAGGAGTTTTCGAGCCTATATGGATCAGACAGACAGACAGACCGGACTGCATTTTTATATGTATAGATTACAACATCAATTTTTTAGAACCTTAAGAGTGAATATACATTTATTGGATTGAAGCGTTCTTGAAAATCTATTTTCATAAATAATAAGTTTGAATGAGAAAGGCTGGGTCTGACCGCTAGGTGGATTAATTTAGGTTTTTTAAAGAGAAAATTACTCGATTTAAAATTGAAGACCTGTGACAGACTTCTGAGTAATGTTGAATAGGGTTGAATAACTTGGCCCTGAAGAAATGAAGCATCTCTTTCACTCCTTGTTTGTGAATATGCTCCTCAGAGTGCTGATGGAATGAGTGGGAAAAATTTAACCGTTGAATTTCGTTCAGCGGTGCAGCTCAAAAGTTTTGACTTCTCGGATAAAAAGTCCCCATGAAATTTCAAGCTAGGAGCTAAGTTCCAAATATATTTTCGAAAATATTTTTAATTTTTTAGGAATTTTTATTCTTTTTTTTTTAAGTTTTCAAATTTTTTTTCAAAGTTTCAATTTTTTTTCTTTTCTATCAAGTGTTACGTATTTTATGGATGTTCTTTTACGACATATTAGCTCTAGATAAGTCATATTTGAAATTCAAAAAAAAAAAAATTGCTACCATATCGAGTCTAAAATTATATATAATATAATCGAGTCCGACCTGTATTGAAAAAAAAAGATTTGAAGGGGTGTTCTTAGAGAAAACTCTACAATTGTTCATTTAACTTTTTTTTCTCACTTAAACAACATTTATTTAACACGATACAATACATTATTGTTTCATGGAACCAATTATTTCTAGTATCTTCCTTTATAAAGTATCTTATAAACTAAGAGCAAATTTTTTATCCTCGCTGCCGACTACAAGCTAAAATTAAATCCTATTTAAAACTTTTTAATGGTTGTCCAGTGATTTGTTGTTGGAAGGGCAACTCGAAGTTCATTTTATTTGTCTGCAGAAGTATGGTGTCTTCGGCATAGTTGTTTCAAATATAATGTGCTAGAACTTCGCCGAACAAAGAGGATTTTTGTATGCAAAAGAGAAAAATAAAACATGTTTCTCACTTTCAGGTATACTTATCATAAAATTCTAATTTATAATATTAAAAATAATAAATAAAAAAACGGCTTTGCTGAAGACAATCGTCAATAACCGAAGAAATGTATGCGATAAAAATAATCTTCCTTCGAAGAAATTGTTTGTTTCGTTAAAGCCAACATTATTGTAGAACATTGAAAAGTTGTTTGAAAATCGCTATAAAAAGTTAAATTGGAAAAAATTGATTTTTAGGAGTGATTTAGAAAACTCCAAAGTTCAGTCCATTTGAATGGGTAGATAGACGTATGATGTCTTCGACAATGTTGTTTCTTTTGAAACGTGCTATAACTTTGCCGAATAAAGAGAGTTTTTATATTCCAAATAAAAGTGAAATTCGTTTCTCACTGTTAACAAGATCAGTCACAAAATTTGAGAGTTTGAGTATTTGAGACAACCAAACGGGTGATGGGTTTCTTCATCACATAAGTAGCGGTTTCGTTCATCGCTATAAATAATAACAAAACGAGAATCATCCTGCATTATCTGCAATCCGCAATGAAGAGGAATTCAGCAAACTTTTATCGGGCGTTGCTTCTGTCCAGAAAGTGTTCTGCTGAACATCTAAGCGAAGAAAACAGGAAAGAAGGCATAATTCGATCAACTCCCAGCTTTGTAAAAACTAAAACCAACCGTCCTTCTAAGAACAACCACATATTGTCAATTGAAGTAGTTAAAATGAGTTTTTCACATCTCAGTACTGCACTGCTGTTCTATGCATAGTTGTTGCAGTTTCTATAGAGTTTCTTATAACTAACCATTTCCAAGAAAAATTTAACACTTGTCATTCCCATGCAACTTATTTAGAATTATTATGTACTAGAAAGTTTAACAGTGCAGTAAAAGGTCAATTATGAATCATGAAATAAGTAGATTAAAATTCAATTTGAATACATGCGGGAGAAATGTAATTTCAATTATTGCATGTGCCCTCTTTCAGTAACTACACGTAATTTATGGTTCGAAAACTAAAGTTTTTCGAACTGTGTTTTAATTTAATGAAACCAGATAAATAAATTTGCTTTTGGATGTATGTACGTATACAGAAAATTACATTGACACTTCAACGTAATTGACAGCACGTCTTACGGCAACACTCTGACAGAGGATGTAAATTGAGAATCTCAGTATAGGAGAATCCTACCTTTATGTATATTTGGAAAAAAACAGAAACAGTAAATAAGTGGATAACCGCAGCCAACACTCAAAAATCGTTTTAAACTATTTTTCTACCGATTGCATATCTACGACAATGCGAAAGTTTACTGCATTATGTAGTTCAATAGTTGAAAACATTTCTATAACCCTTCCGGTGAAATTGTTACGAAACGGCTGAGAATACCAGTCGATTTAAGCTTTGTTAGTTTGTTTCACACCAAACATAGAATTACCATTAACATTCCCCCCAGACGTGTCAGCCCTGCTGCCACAACGGTGGCAGGCAGTGTTTATGTGTTGCCCCCACGCCGTGATGCCATTCGACCCTTTCCTAACTGCTGTCAGCGCCACTAAAACTACGAGTATCTGTGGCACAAAACACGCTCCGCCGCTCGTCTCGTCGTCATCAGAACTTCCGAAGTACCAGCGACGACGACGAGAACCAGCGCAGAGCGACAAACCGAGCGATCGACCGAACTGCGGCAGCACTGAGCTTGCAGCAAACCTTGGTCGCACTAGTCCGGTCAGTCTCACTATCGATACTATCAAAACAGCACGTATTCTCGTTCTGAAGTGGGTTAGCAAATCGGTTCCAAAGCGTGAAAGTGAAAAACACACTTTTCCTTCCGTTGTTTTCGTGGCCGTTTTTTGTTTAATTTTCTTTTCACGGCTAATAAAAAACAACAACCCGGCAACCGCACCCGTGACTTTCATGTAAATTTCATCTAAAAAACATTAATTGAAACTACCTTACCTGACTAAAATTTAAATCAACTAATCGCTTCTTTTTATTTGTCTATCCTGTTCCCATTGCAGATGGTTCCACGGTAATCTGTCCAGCAAGGAGGCGGAACGGTTAATCATAGAACGGGGCAAGAATGGCTCCTTTCTAGTGCGCGAATCTCAGAGCAAACCGGGCGATTTCGTACTATCCGTACGGACCGAGGACAAAGTGACACACGTGATGATTCGGTGGCATGTAAGTGTTTTAAAATTCCCCAACCTGGCGGTCGATAGAAAGAATGCGAAACCCCGGTGATCCTCAGTTCCCGCCCGTTCCTCATCGCTGATTGGCATGGCTTAATATGGAATGCAGCAGGCGTCTAATTTTTTTTTTGCTGTATACCATGTGCTTGTCTACTTATTCAGTCTCTGATAGAGGTTGATCAAGTTATTCCGGCATTTGCGAGACTGAATACATGTCGGAAGGGACCCTTGGTGCGCGATTCATCGGCAGTGATATCGGTGCTATTTATAGCAATCGGACGAGAAAAAAAAAACGGGGGGAATGCCAATGTGGACCTTGAAATAGTGCTGTGCCTCCTGGCTGGCCCAGGCTGGGAGACCGGGTCTCAAGTGCTCCACGACGTGATAGCGTGTGGGAAAAGGGGGGGGGGGGTTCATTGAGTGCAGAATTTTGATCAGTTCGATCGAGGGAAAAGACTGGATTTGACTGGCTCGGGCATAATGGGATCGTGTGTTGATGCGCATTCTTGAGCAGTTCAGAGCGAGCGAATATGGACAAACGGTGGGCGAGTTGATGTTCATTGAGTGGCCAAAAGTGCCATGTTTGGAATGTTGATTATGAGAGCATAAGCAGCTTATGCGGAGAGAATCGACTAACGCGATGAGCATGGACTCATGCAGTGATACGATTGAGTTAAAATTATGTTTGAAGTTCGAAACTGTTTGATCGTCGTTAGATAAATTTGGAAATTTGTCGTATAAAGTTGAATACCCACTGGAAATAGACTATGATTTGGTTACAAATCCAATCGTTGATCGTTGGTCGAGTTGATGCCAAGGTCAAACGCTGGTCCAATAAACCAGTCGTTGTGTGTTCGTAGCTCGGGGTGTGACAAGAGATAGCCACCTTCGCAGTTAGTTGCAAAGTCTGTGTTCACCAAAAAATTTATGTTTCGATAGCTTGCAAACCTCGTAGAAGAAAGGCTCATGCCAAGGTGATTAGATTGATATCCTTTAAAGCTGCAATATTCTTCACATCTAGAAGAAAAGTGATGAGTTAGGAGCTTCAATCACCTGAGAGATTCATCGCCGTAATAAATTTTCTATTAGGATTTTATAGCTTTCTGGTTTGCTAATCAAAATTCGAGGTTTTGCTCTTCATGCTTTCTCAAGGCATACCACAGGTGAATGACTGAATTTTTATAAATTATGTTTAATTCTCGACGTACAACAGGAAAGAGAGAAATCGTCGATTTTCCTCAGAAGATCCATTTTTCGTAAATTGCATAGGTTGACAAAAATGAAAAAAAAGTTGCCCTAAGGCTTCAAATAGTTGCCCTAAAAAACTATAGCTTTTTAACCATTCCTGTGAATTTCAGAGCCTCTAGTGTGTGCAGAAGTGCCTCAAAATATCGCACAGTAAGTGCTTGCCGGGTTCGTCGCTATTACGTTCGCTTACGGAAAAACTCATTTAAGTCTCTGAAAAAATCATGTCTGCTAGGGGCACCAAAATTCACAGAATTGGTTAAAAAGCCATAATCGTTCATTTTTCCTAGTTCAAACTCTAGGAAAAACATTGTGTTTATGAGTGTTATGGTCATTAGGGTGGAAGCGAAAAAAGTTCTGTCAAACTTAAAAAACGACTATATACCTACATTTTGTTTATTGGCCCAAAAATATGATCTGTGCAAAATTCCAGCTCAATGGGATATGATTTAGGGATGCTTCAAAGCGCTCAAATTGTGACTTTTTACCCACGAAAATCCCCTACATGAAATAAGGAAAATCGAAAATTTATTTTTGATACCAAATGACATAAAAATTCATAAAACGTCGAGATCTGGTGTTATCCCGAAAAAAAATGTTTCTGGGACTCATCCATTTTGGTTAACCGAGAGTCTAATATGGAATACTTCAGAATTGACTTTTGAAATGATTCACAACTCGCTTCAAACCACATGTAATTTATTCTGATGTTTATTGGATATCTTAAACTTGATTTTTTTAGAGAGATTCCTCTCTTTTTCACTAGGATGGTACCAAAAAACAATTTAAATAAAATTTATAATGATGCAGTAAAAATATTCTCTTATTTATTTACCTATTCAACATCTTATACCTGATGTACCTTAAAATGAACCAATCAGTTTTCGCAATGCAAAACGAAAAACATGAAAATTCTTGATTTTTAAGGGAAAAAATGGTGGATTTCGAGGGTAAAAAAATCACAATTTTGAGGGCTTGAGGCACCCCTAAACCATGTCCGATTGAACTGATTTTTTGGGTCAATAAGCAAAATGTACACGGTCGGTGCTTGAATGTCAATGATGATTTTTATCCACATAGTCATTGTCATCCTAATGGTCATTTCCCGAAAATTTTTTACAATAGACTGTTCACAAAAAATATCAAAAATAAAATTTGATGTGAAAAATTCCAAAATTATTACAAATGTCAAATAGGGCAAAAAAAAAATCAAAATAATAAAAAAAAATTAATGAACTGATTACATTTTTTGTCCTATGGTTTACTTTTTTTTCTTCACATATAAACTTACATATTTTTAAGTTGTAAAGTAGGCAATGTATGTGATTTTTTCGAGGATACGAAATATGAATTAGAATGAAAAAAAAAATCCCTCGTCTAAACGGGACGATGAATAAAAATATTATAAAAAAGTAAATAACCAAAAATTGGAAAATTTTTAAAAGTGGTTGAGTGGTATAAATTCTAAAATATGCAAAAAAAAAAAAAAAATTATAAAAAATGCACAATACACTAAGGTCGCTTTTTACGTGGATTCCGGAATTTATACGTTTTTCTACGCGGATTCCGGATTTGACGCGGTTTTTTTACGCGGTTTGTCTATTTTTTACGCGGATTCCGGAATTTGTTTACTCGGATTCCGGAGATCACGCGGGTTTTTTACGCGGATTCCGGAATTTACGTGGATTCCGGAATTTACGCGGTTTTCTTTTACGCTTCAAAGCGACTTTAGTGTAATATAAAAAGCAGAGCTAGTAAAAATAGTAAAAAAATAATTCAATTAGAAAATCGGTAAAAATAGAAGAAGTAGTAAAAACTATGAAAAAAAACGGTAAAGATAGATGAACTGTAGTTTAAACAATATTGGAACCAGTGAAAATGTTCAAATTGTCAATATTAAAAGAAAAATAAAAATAGTAAAATTAGTGAAAATGAAAAATTTGCAAAAATAATGAAGTAATGCTTAGAATAGTGAAAAAAGTAGAAACAGTAGAAAAGTATCAAAGAGCAAAAATAATAAAATTAGTAGAAATATTAAAAACAGTAGAAAGTGTAGAAAAGATGAAAGTCCTAAATATAGTGAAAATGAAAATAATAATAATAGAAATAGTAAAAATAGTGAAAACAGTGAAAATAGTACAAATAGTAGGAAAATGCAAATAGTTAAAAAATAGTAAAAATAGTAAAAATAGTGAAAATAGTAAAAATAGTAAAAACAGTGAAAACAGTAAAAATAGTAATAATAGTAAAAATAGTAAAAATAGTAAAAATAGTAAAAATAGTAAAAATAGTAAAAATAGTAAAAATAGTAAAAATAGTAAAAATAGTAAAAATAGTAAAAATAGTAAAAATAGTAAAAATAGTAAAAATAGTAAAAATAGTAAAAATAGTAAAAATAGTAAAAATAGTAAAAATAGTAAAAATGGTAAAAATAGTAAAAGTAGTAAAAATAATAAAAATAGTAAAAATAGTAAAAATAGTAAAAATAGTATGAATAGTAAAAATAGTAAAAATAGTAAAAATAGTAAAAATAGTAAAAATAGTAAAAATAGTAAAAATAGTAAAAATAGTAAAAATAGTAAAAATAGTAAAAATTGTAAAAATTTTAAAAATTGTAAAAATTGTAAAAATTGTAAAAATAGTAAAAATAGTAACAATAGAAAAAATAATAAAAATAGTAAAAAAGCAAAGCAAAGCCTTGGTGCTACATTCCGATTCGGAATTTGACCTTTTGTTTATTTATACACTGACGTCACAGCCGACTGTTGAGTGTAAAATAGTGGAAATAGTGAAAATAGTAAAAATGATAAAAAGAGTAAAAATAGTAAAAATAGTGAAAATAGTAAAGCAATTGAATAAGTAAAGAAAATAGTAAATATTGAAAATAGTGAAAAAAACGAAAAAAGTAGAAAAAAAAGCAAATAAAGTAAAAAAAAGTAAAGACAATGAAAAAATAAAAACAATATATAGGGGCCGTTCCTAAACCACGTGGGCATATTTTGATCACTTTTTATACCCCCGTACCCCCCCGTGGTCTTTCGTGATCTTTTGATCAACAACCCCTTTGCGACTTTAACCACGTGGTCTTTTCATTTGTCAAGTGCCAAAAATTCGCTTAATTTTTTTACATTTTTATTATTGAGTACATTCAGTACATTTTATATTTCTAAAACGCAAATGCTTTATTCTTGACTTGGTGGCAACAATAAATTAAAAGTCAAGAAACAAACACCACGTGGTCATTTCGTTAACCCCCCCCCCGTGCGTGGTCTTCCGTGATCTTTTGACAACCCCCTTCCCATCCCTCTCTTTATGACCACGTGGTTTAGGAATGGCCCCGTATAGTAAAAGTAGTAATATAGTAAAAAAATTGTAAATAATAAAAATAGTAAAAAAGTGAAAATAGTAATATAGTAAAAAGCAAATAGTAAATAGTAAATAAAAAAAAGTAAAAATGGTAAAAATAGTAAAAACAGTAAGAACTAGTAAAAATAGTAAAATAGTAAAAATGATAAAAATAATAAAATAGTAAAAATAGTATAAATATAGAAAAAATAGTAAAAATATTAAAAATATGTAGTGAATATAGTTAATATAGTAAAAATAATTAAAATAGTAGAAATTGTAGAAAAATAGTTAAATTATTAAAAATAGTAAAAGCTGTGAAAACAGTAAAAACAATAGTAGTAAAAATAGGAAAAAGAGTAAAAAAAGTTAAAATAGTAAAACTAAAAAATAGCAATAATATCAAGAATACTAGGAACATTAAAAATATTAAAAATAGTTAAAAAGCAAAAAAAATAGAAAAAAAGTAAACAAAGTAAAAAAAGTAAAGAAAATAAAAAAAAAAATTAAGAAAAAAATAGTAAAAATAATTAAAAAAGTAAAAAGTAATTAGTAAAAGTAATAAAAATAGTAATTTCTATTTTCTATTGATTTTTTATTTCTTTTAAAAAGTAAAAACATAAGAACAATTGTAAAATTAGTGAAAAATATTGAAAATAGTACAAATAGTTAAATTAGCAAAAATAGTAAATATTGCTAAAATAGTAGCATTATTTGAACTAGTAAAATGTCAGACACATTAAGGACAGTAAAATTAGTGCAAATAGTAAATAGTAAAAATGTTAAATTTGGATAAAAAACGTAAAGAATGAAAACATTGTAAAAATTGCAAAAACTTTAGAAATTGTAAAAACTATCTGAAGGGTAAAAATAATTCAGGAATAAATTGAAAAACTGCTAAAAATAGTAAAAGTTGTATAGAATAGCGAAAATTGTAAAAAACAGTAAATGAGTAAGAATAAGTGAACAAGCTGTAAAGATAGTTAAACAGTAGTTAGACGAGAATGCTAGTTGTAAAGTGTCTTTAATAAATGTATGATAGTAAGATTAATTTGTAAAACCAGTTTAGAAAGTACAAATTTTCAAAATATTAGAAAAACAAAATTAGTACAAGCAGTGAAAATAGTAGAAATGGGAAAAATAATGAAAATACTTCAGATATTAAAAATACCTTTTATAGTAGTCAAAAAGTTAGGATAGTGAAAATAGAAAAAAAAGGATAAAAAAATCAAAAGTGAAAAAGTAATAATAATAAAAATAGTAAAAATATTAGGAGTAGTAAAAAAGTAGAAATAAGGAAAACAATATATATATAGTAAGAATAGCAAAAATAGTGTAAATGGCAAAAATAGTAAAAGTAAAATAGTAGAAATATTGAAAATAGTGAAAATATAAAGACAGTTAAAATAGTACATAAAGTTTCAGAGTACAATAAGTTTAAACAGTGCAAATATACAGTACAAACACTAAAAGTAATGAAAGTAAAAATATTAAAAACAGTCAAAAAAAGGGATTGAAAGTTGAACTAGTAAAACATACTCAAAATAGTTGAAACAATAGTAGGAATTCAAAAAAATTGGAGAAGTAGTAAAATTAAAAAAAATAGTAAAATGGAAAAAAAAGTAGTAAAATTGGAAAAATGAATATAGAAGAATAATTTCGGCATAACTGCAATTTCGATATAACGTAACTTTTACCTCGATATAACGTAACTTTTCTAAATATCTTGAAATTAAAGTACAACAATTATTTTTGGGGTTTATAATATTTCAAATAAATGTTTTTAGTAAATTTTGAAACCAATAAGTACCGTAAAATGGGGTAAAATTGACATTTTTTCAATATTTTGTGACTGGTTATGTTTGTCTACGAAAAATATCTTAAAGGACATAAGACTGGTTAATATATACTGCTAGGTGAACGGAAATAAGTTTTCGCGCAACTTTGAGTAACTATCAAGAAATTTGCATCAATAAAAAAATAATTTTTTTCGTGCTTCGATATAACGTAACTCGATAAAACGTCGCGTAAAATAAAATAAAGTTGCCTTATATCGGGGTATGACTGTAGTGCTAATTGTTATATTAGGAGAAACTGTTAAAATTCGAAAAAAAGGAGGATATCAAAATTGTCATATTGTAGAAATCGTAGAAAAGGTTCGAAATTGTTGAAATTGTTAAAATAGTGAAAATATTGAAAATGACAGTGATAATAAATAAATTTGCGAATTAACAAAAAAAAAAAATTGCAAACGTAATGATACCCAAAATGCTCGGAATGACAAAAACGTAAAGATGTGTGCGTGTTTTGGAGATAAGAATTGTTAGTTTGATTCAATCTTCATTTGCTTCTGGTTTTAAAGTGTTTGTGGTTTTTAATTGAAAATTGCTTTCCCTACATTATATAATTTCTCTAATAACACAATGAAACAATGAAAAAAATACAAGTTTGAAAATTCTTTAATGCAGGAACAATTCCAAGTAGCAAACAGTAGCAACCCAAGCAAAAGTTGATATCAAGATAAAAATTTTCCGATATCAAGTGAAAAAAAAATAAGTTAATTGGGAAGATCTGTTTAGAATTGCAAGTAGAGATTCCTTTGATTTAAGAAGCTCGAAACACTGTGTTGTACGTTCCATGGTCTTCGAAAACAACTATGAACTTTTCCACAGAGGGTTTATTACAAGTCTGTATCTATAACGTTTCGGTCTATAGTTTAGGATTCAACAGGGTTACCGGCTCCATTTACCGTGTCAATAATCGTCAATTGGAAAAATTCTCTCAGTGAATAACTATCCACTTCATTGATGAATTTAAAGTATTTAAAATAGAGACTACAATCGAAAATGGGTTTGATGTGTCATTAATTCCAGTTATAATGGTTGACTTATTGATTTCGTTCAAAATAACAACTGAATTTGTTTGCCATGGAAAATTTCGGTTTTGTCATGGTCAATCTTAATCAATTGTTATTCTATTCAACACATACTCTAACCGTTAATCCAAAAGAGGTTACCTATTCGGCGTTCATGGTTCCCAATTTTGTCCGTTGGGTTTCTTCCGCCTAGCCCAATGTGCGTCACTTGCCGTGTGAAGTGCGTCACCTTAACACAAGCGCTAAAACCACTTCCACTTCGTTTTTGTCTACAAAAGGCAAACGGAAACTGCGTTGTGTTTCCTCCCTTCTTGCCTCTTAGGTCGTACAACCATCAACCGTCATGGCTTATTTTGTCAACAGAGTATGGGGTGTCTTAATCATCGGCCGATTGTTTATTTCGTGGAAGATACGGTCGCGTCGCGTTTGTTTCAAAATAAAACGTTGCTCACGCCTTGCCCTGCAGTCGGCGAAGTTGTTGTCCTCTGGGTTCGTTAGTCATCCGTCGCACCGATGACGATCAGCAATCTCATGTGATCGCTAGGTCATTGTTAGTCACTTCCTTTGGATGACATCGGATGCACGTCTAGTTTGGAATATCAAAAAGTGGATCGTTCATCGGCCTCTAATTTATGCTCTTTTCTATTTTTATTATCAGGAAAACAAATACGACGTCGGTGGAGGCCAGCAATTCTCGACCCTGTGCGATTTGATCGAACACTACAAGCGCAACCCGATGGTGGAAACCTGCGGTACGGTGGTCCACTTGCGGCAACCGTTCAACGCAACCCGGATCACGGCGGCCGGGATAGACACCCGGGTCGAGCAGCTGCAGCGGGAGAACGGCAGCCACTGCTACGGCAAGGGTGGCTTTTGGGAGGAATTTGAATCTCTACAGCAGCAGGAGTGCCGGCATACGTTCTCCCGCCGCGAGGGCCAACGGAACGAGAACCGGATCAAGAATAGATATAAGAACATTGTACCATGTGAGTATCGTCTAACATTTTTTCTCTCTCTATAGTCTGCAACTTTCACATAAACGTCACCTTGAATTTGAGCAAAACTGAAATCCAACTTATTTGTTTTGAGTGTCATAAAATTTCGCTTTTAACAACATGGTTGAAATATATTCAAACGAAGGTCAAACGGCCAATAATTTTATCGCTATGAAATTGATTGATTGCGAACAATGGCGCTTTCCCGCGTGGGAGATCGCTAAACCGGCTAACGGTGTTCATTCAATAACCCCCGTATCTGCTTCGATCGGGTTCGCATAGCAATGCAACTGAATGTGGAGACGCCAGCGCTCGGCAATTTGTTGTTAGTCAAACGACTGCCAGCCTGCGTCTCCATTGCAGCACGGGTTTATGTAAGGCATTCGAACAAAGAATGTCTTCCCTGAGCTTCGGATCAATCATATTCCTAAAACATGACCACGCACAACGCGGCACTAATTTTTCGATTTCGAGATATGCGCGGTTGTTATACAATAAACATCCGTCGGCGTCGTTGATGTAACTTCCCGCTCCAGCGCTCGAAATGACCTACTGTCAGCGATTATTCTTTCGTAAATCACTAGTTCTATCCCCCTTGTGGCACTGCCCCAACAACGTAGTTGAAAATAAATAGATACACAAAAGCAGAACGAAACGAGAGCAATTTCAGTGCCATTTCCATCTCAACTCGTGGCTGCCCTTCGAGTGACACCCTACCGCCTGATGACCATCAAGCGGCGGTGCTCGTTCCACGTGACTGCGGAACAGCAGTTCGGTGGAACCGACATCGGCCTTGACACCTCCCCAGGGGAGGTGCATCTCCCAGTGCTGAAGCTAAGGCTGTTACAAATTGGTCGCTTCATTTTTTTGCTTTTATCTTACATATTTACTTTTCCCTTTATTTGCCCGTTTTTCCATGTTGTTTGCATTTGGTTGCATCACGGTACAACCAGATGATGGGATACAAACTGGCTAAACATTTTGCTTACCCAGCTGCCGCTGGCAGTGGGTAGTGGAATATTTACCTTATTTACACGGTCCAACGAGTGCTCCGTGGAGTGGACTTTGTTTACAACGTTTACATCGAATCAGACTTGGCAAGGGCCCCGAGCAGCAGTAAAATGTCAACAGTATTTGCTTTCGAGGGCGAAAAATCGATTCAATGGTTGTTTTTTTTTTCATAGGGAAATATAGATAGGGTTGATGTTGGCAAACTATTTCTTCCCTATTTGGAAATAAGCAGATTTTATGTTGAAAAGGTATTAAAATAATGTATAATTTTTTTTTACCCGCATTCCTTAAACATTAAGAAACGACGAACCCGGCGAGCAATTATTCTGCGACTATATTTTAGGTTAAATTTTCTCATAGGTATCGTGTCTACTGAATAGTACTATTTCACGCTGATTAATTCTTAGTTCAATACCTGCATGCAACATCATGAACTAAATTAATTTATTTTCAATAATTCTGATATGTGCTGCGATCCATTCTGCATATTATCTTGCTATAGAATGCTAAGTAGAACAACCCTTCTAACTGATAAGTCATTTCTTCAAATGACGTTGAACCGAACACGCGAACAAAAGTGGGAATTCATTTGCATTTTTCCAATCAATGTCTCCACTAGCCATGAACCCTGCGATCGCTGTGCCAACTTCACTCGCAACACTGCTGCCGTCGTTTGATTTAATCTTTGCTCTTAACACCCGCCCAATCAAGCTCAACTTCCACTTCGCCCAGAGTATGAATGCTCATGCTTTGCAATCCACAACCGCATTCTGTTAGGATTTTTTTTGCGGAAGTCTTCATTAAAATCCAACCTGTGCAATAATTTTTATTTATATTTTATTATTGTTTGTTTTTATTCATCGTTCGTGTCTGGTCACTTTCCTTGTCGTCCTCCTCTGGTTGTCACACCTAACAAGCAGCCCCCGCCGTCGACAGCTCGAAACGTCAAGATTTATGTCCAGTCATTTTCCTACATCACAAACGTTCTCGAGACTTCACATTGACTGGCGGCTACATTATTGGGATGGATGATGACGATTGGCGCGGCATGATTCTCGCGAATCAGTTTCGCTGCACGCCTGGATCGTTATTTCCACTGCGCCAGTGGAGTTGAAGCAAGAGGGGTTTCGAGTACATGCCTGGCATAATGAAGGCGCCCACTTCGCCTGACCGGCCACCGTTGTCGTGTCACGTTGGTTTAATAAAATAAAATAAACTTGAGTGAAAATTAATGATCGCCTGTCGGTGTGCTCTGCTGAAAATTGCCGATAAACGTGAAGAATTAGGCGCACATGTCTGTCAATTTGTTTCATTGTTGTGAGAGTTCTTTGTTTAAATTCACGACGAAAGATTCTATTCATATAATTTAATCCACTTAACTGAATCTTAATCGTATGTTTTTTGTTCTCTAGTTGACCACACCCGGGTGAAGCTGAAAGATGTGGACAGTACCGTCCCGGGTGCGGAATACATCAATGCCAACTACATTCGGCAGCCGACGGAGGCGGAGCAGAACGACATGAACTCCTCGTCGGAGAATCTGTCCCAGCAGGGGCACCAGAACAACAATTCGACCAGTAATAACAGCGGCAGCAATGCGACGACCTACGCCAGCATCAATCAGCCTACCAGGAACTGCCAGAGCTGCCAGCTGCTGAACAAAACCTGCTCCCAGTGTTCCATGAAGGCGAATGAGGTGGGTCTTTTCTCGTTAAAACATTGCTCGTCTTCGTGTTCTCAAACAGTGCATTTCTTCTTTACAGCCAAAACATAAACGGAATGAGTCCATCACGTCGCGTCTGCAGCTGCAGCATACTCAGTCCAAGGGTAGCCTTCTGGTGGGTGGCAACCGGGACGAGAAGGATCTCTTCAAAACGTACATCGCGACCCAGGGCTGTCTGGCGAACACGATACAGGACTTCTGGAATATGATCTGGCAGGAGAACACACGCGTGATAGTGATGACTACCAAAGAAATTGAGCGGGGCAAGAAGAAGTGCGAAAAGTACTGGCCCGATCCAGGACAGTCGCGGGAATGGGGTTCGGCCAAAGTAAGCTGCCTGAGCGAAACCAGCACCGCGGATTACACGCTGCGCGAGTTTCTACTGTCGTGGCGGGGGCAGGATGAGCGGAAAATCTTCCAGTACCACTTCCAGGTGTGGCCGGACCATGGCGTTCCGTCCGATCCGGGCTGTGTGTTGAACTTTCTGCAGGACGTTAACGCCCGACAGGAGCAGCTGCAGCTGGAAGGATTGGCTCCGGTGCGTAGCTATCTGCCGTCGCTAGATGCGCTTACTCATATTTGTTTAATCGTTTTGCAGGGTCCCATCTGCGTCCACTGTTCGGCCGGAATCGGTCGTACTGGAACGTTCATTGTGATTGATATGATACTGGACCAAATCGATAGAGAAGGTAGGATTTGGGACAGCAATTGCTGTCGATAACAAAACTTTAACGGATAAGACTTTGTGATGATTGAAAACAACCTAATTTTTAAGCTATTTTTGCTTGTTCTTGTTTACAAATTTTAACATTTATACGGAAATATTGATTCCCAATTTCGAGTGATGATTGTTATATCCAAATTCGACTAAGCAAAGGCATTCGAGCGTTTGAATTGCTTCAAACGAGCATGGGGATAGGTAATTCGAATGTGACTCGAACGACATTAAAAATAAGTTATGGGTTTGTATGTAAACAGAACATGTACACGTGCATGAAAACAAAAAAAAACTTGCTACGCAACAACACTTTAAATTTTTTTTGTTGGTTTTTATCTTATTCTCTTCAAAATTTTTGTAGAAGGATAAGTTTTATTTTGTTCTGAGAATCCTTTATCGTTTTATACAAAACGCGGAACGTATAACAATTGTTTTAGGAAATTGTAGTTGTGACGCTATATTGGTAGGAACAAGAGGTTTCAATGTGACTCTTTCCTCTTGACAAAATAAGTTTATCTTATGATAGAACTGATTGGAACAATATTGGTCCTTTTCAGGAAATTGTATTTGTTGTGCGATATTGACAGAAGTAATGATTCCTTCCTCTTGACATAATAAGTCCCTTTTATAATAATGTTGACCAAAGTAACAGTTGTGAACTCTCCCCAATGCATTGTGGTTTGGCGATATTGGCAGGACAGAAGGAGGCTCGGTAGAGTAGAGCGGTAGGCTTGAAACGAAGGGTAGAATCTCACACACTAAAACGTATATAAGATATGTATGTCCCTCACTCTCAATAGAGGTAGTGCCAATAATGTGAAGTGCAGAGTACAGAAAACCCTCTTCGCAACTCAACTGTCATCCAATATTAAAAAATACAATACTTTTGCGTAAAGGTGTAGTGTTATTAAATGTAATAAAGGTGAACAACATTTCACCAATTACTTCAAAAGGGATTGATTCATTTTTTTCGACTTAATTTTTCGCAAAAATTCAAAGCATAACAAAATGGTTACCTAGCGAATATAACAATCTCGAACCTCAGTGAATAGCAACCCGTTTTTTCTGCATAAAAATGCGTCTAAACCAAATAATTTCTATTGCCCTTTATATTAAAAGAGTTTTTTTTATAGATTTGAGCTTCTTAGTACCGTTGCTTATTTCATAACTTTAAATAGGTAATTATAAATAATTAAAGACAGCATTGAGGTATTCACGCTATTATTAATTGATTCATTAAGTATGGATAGTTCAAGAACTGCGTAGATTATTTTTATTTATAGTGAAATCAAGAGTACTGCAGTCCCGTGGATTTGGATAACCCAACAGTTCACTCAACTCACGAGAGAAGAGCTCACGATTTGGGCGGGTTAGCCGGCTTGGGTACCACATGGATATTCAGGCGCTCGAACTCCTGCAATGATCGCTTTGAGAAGTCTGCCGACGCCAGGTCCAGCCAGAACACCGCGTCTTTGCCCTGATGGTATTTCTGGTTAAACGACGCAACCTTCTGCAGGTACTTCGTTTACGGCAAGTCCGGATCGAAAAAAGGGCGGCTTTAGCATCCCCTTCTCGCTGATTGTCAGCCACAGTAGCACCTTTTTGGATAGCTTCACCTCGGAACTCACTTCCTTCGTGGGGGAAGTAAAATACGAAGTGCCTTGCCAGTCGTTTCCATCCACGGTCGCATTTCGCCGGGAAAATCGACTTGATCTTCTTATTCAGCCGTTGCCGCTGCGTCATTCGCTGCAGCTCTGAGACCAGTGGACGTGACTGCCGCTTCCTGACATGTATATCCATGTTCGTCAGGTACTTTTTCACTGTTAGCCGGAGGCATCAACTTTTCGGCCAAACCAGTGTTTTATTTTGTTGATTTCGTGCTCTAAATTAAAAGCGTTCAAGTATATCCTGAGGAATCTGAACAAAGTTTGCTCCACGTGTATGCCAGTTTGCTACCTGGCGAAAATTAGACAATTGGTTAAAGGCCATTCAGAAATAACTGTGCGTAGGTTCACTTACTACCCGTAAACTAGGAATGCTGACTGTTTACATCATATGCATCACAGGCTTAGTATATTGCGTTGATTTGATATTGGCCTTGGAAAAAAGTTATGTTGAAAATTAAGATTAGAGTAAATTTTCCATAGAACTATTTATATCTCTTTAAATATAAGAGATATAAATTTGATATTTTCGACAAAGTTGCTAGAAAGAGCATCTGATACAACTTTCTCGAAGGTACTGGCTGTCTTTCTCACTGTTCAACAAAAAATAATAATTCTACATTTCTTCCATAGATGGATTAAGTACTACATTATTCATTTCAAAAGAAGCGCAATGACACACATAGAAACTTTAAGTATAACACTGAAATCAAAAAGAGGACGCTATTAATTTAGAGCATGAAATCGGCAAATTAAAACATTGTGCAAGCGCACGCAGCGAAGAAGCCACTCGGCCTTCCTTTTTAACATCCTTTTGAGTTTCTTGTCGCTAAGAGTCGTCAGTCGTCCGGAACCGGTTTTTTTTTATGCTCGGGGAACGGGCATATCCGGCGTCCACAAAGTGCCACACGATGTCCGTTTTCGACGCGGTTCCGTTCTTTGAACGCGTAGAAGTGTCTGAACGGAGTAGTTTACGCCATCACGGTCAAAGTTCGACTAATAGAGTTGTAATTTTTTTCTGCTGACTTATGGGTTACTATGATTGATGCTGCAAGATTGATGCTACAGTTTCGTCAGTGCGTGTGAAGGTAAACCAATGAAAAATCAGCAATTTTTGTCAATTTTTTCAGTGCAAACGTCAGGGTGGCCACCCAACCGGAAAAACCGGGAGAACCGGGAAAAAACCTGGAATTGTTTGGAACCGGGAAAAACCGGGAAAAAACCGGGAATTTCACTCAATATTACAAGCACAAGGGGCGAGATTGTCAGCTACCTCATGGCGATCACAAAACCGAAATTTCCTGAATAAGTTTCCTAGAAAACTTGACCAAGAAAGACTGGTCTTCTGACCCGGAAGAGATGGCTGACAGGTCACGGGCTGGATGGAATAATCTCACCCCGGCTGACAGTATGTTCAACTCATTTCCTACAGTGCATATATCAGTTTTGTTTTTACTCATCTTTCTCTTGGAAGCTAACTTGACCATGGTAAGCTCCCCGGAAGTAGCAGTCAAACGGCTCGAATTTTGCCTAGAACAAATGGTTCACAAAGATAATCTCGCGGGAACTGTAGTTGACAGATTGCATTCGACGAAGACATTGCTGACTTCCTACCGCCGTAGCGAGAAGCGCCTTGATACTTTCTGTAGAGATCTGATAGCTGGTTTAGGCAAGAAACTTCCTAACTTGACCGTGTTTTTAAGAAGATTTTGATCCAGCGGTTGGTGTACGATGCAGTACAGGATGCCGGTGGTGGAGACGAAATTGATATCACCAAGTCGTTAATCCATTACGCTAGCATTTCACATAGCCGATATGTTGAATTGTTGAAGACAAAAGAGAAGGAACATTCATATCAAGATGAAGAAGCCCGGAAGTAGGCCCGTGCTCTTGAAGCTAATGTGTTTAAGTTTAATGTGAAGTAATGTGTTTTAAGTGTTGTGAGAATCTGATTGGTCTGATCAATATAAATTTTGTTTTGCAAGAAACGTGTAACATAATTCTTTTATATATTGAATCTTAGGTGTTTGAGGTAAAAACGGTTCCTACAAACTTAATTTGGCCTAGGAGTTCTGGTAATGAGTATTATATGCGTTCTTTATAAGTTACTTGTAGACAACATAACGTTTGCGGTAAAAATATGGACTTTTTTCAGATGGTGATGAAAAAAAAACTAAGACGGATAATTGAGTTGGATAAATTTTCCATTAGTGGTAATTATATTATCTTATTTGCAAAAAATTTCTACGCCCTTGCGAGCGGCCTTCCGGCAGTTGACCGAAACATTCGCCATGGCGGACGAAAACATGCGTGTATTTTTTTTTTATTCTCGCTTATTTTCCGTCGGTCTAGTTCCGCCACTGTTGTGGCCAATCACCGACGCCCAGGGAGGCGACTCCACACCCAGGACTCTAACTCACGACCCGTTTATTAACGGACCGGCGCCAACGGCTTTACTTCCTCATGCGATGGAAGGCGTGATCCCAGAGATTTTTCGCCTCAGAAAATCTCCCGGTGTCGGCTAGGATTGAATCTAGACCAGTTGGGTTGGTTGTGAGTGGATCACGCCACCTCACAACCATCGACACCTATGTCGGCGGTGGGATTCGAACCCAGGCCCCCGCTCTTGAAACATGCGTGTAGGCATGTTTTTAAACTCTTTCTTCGTTTTTATTTATTAATTCCTCCTCCGTTTTCGCGACGAAATTGTTGAAATAGATCTTGCGCTTCAAGTTTGCCCAGAAATTCTCGATGAGACGCAGCTTGGGGACGTTGGGCGGATTCGCCGACTTCGTTACCACATCGATATTTAGCCGCTCCATCTCCTCCAACGATCGCTTCGAGTAGTGGGCCGAAGCCAAATCTGGCCATTTCTTGATGAACGACGCAACTTCCGGCAGGCACTTCGTACTATAAATTTCCCCGCTCACGGCCAGCCCGGAGCGAAAAAAAGCGACTTTGACATCCCTTTCTCGCTGATTGTCATCCACAGCCGCACCTTCTTGGGGATCTTTGTCTGTGAAATAAACTACACCTCGGTGTTCACTTCCTTCGTGGGGAAGTAAAATACGAAGGGCCCAGCTAATCTTCGCCATCCAGCGTGAGATAGGTCTCGTCGTCCATCACCACTGCCACGTCGCGATTCGCCGAGAAAATCGACTTGATCATCTTATTCAACCGCTGTCGCTGCCTCATTGCCTGTAGCTCCGAGACCAGTGAACGGGACTGCCGCTTCCTGACATGTATGTCCATGTTCTCCAGATACTTTTTCATTGTTTTACTGCATGCACCAACCTCCCGGCCAAGTGCACGCAGTGATTTAGCCACTTTTCCCTCGGTCTTCCTCTTCAGCATCCTTTGAAGCTTCTTGTCGCTCAGGTTCGTTGGCCGTCCGGAACCAGGCTTTCTTTCGATGCTCTGATCGTTATTCAATAGTGTCAAATTGTTGTAGATGCCGGAACGGGCATACCCGGCGTCCACAAAGTGCCGCACGATGTCCGTTTTTGACGCGGCGGGGTACCTTTCTTTGAACGCACACTTCTGAACGGAGTTGCTTTACTTTTTTCGCCATCACAGTTATAGTTTGACTGATGGAGCTGTCAATTTTTTTTTTGCTAAATCATGGGTTACTGTGATTGATGATGCATGAGTAGTGTTGTTAGGACGATTAAAGGTAAATCCATGAAAAATCGACAATTTTTGTCCATATTTTTTACCGCAAACGTTATCCTCTTGGAAAAGATGACGTCCGTCACATTTCTCAAATTTCTGCAACAATATCTCTAGATTGCAATATGCCTGAACACGTTTAAAAAGTGACTTTGAGCATATTATGATGTAAATCGAAAGTCATGCTTTTTTAATCCTTGACTGTATGAAAAACTGCAGAATTCAGAAGTACAAATAACCGGGAAAAATATTTGAACGAACCGGGAAAAACCGGGAAAAAACCGGGAATTTACTTTCGAGTTTTGAGTGGCCACCCTGAAACGTTAATAGTCCTTGAAGTAGACTCTCATTGAATGCGATCGACTTTTGATTATCGAACCAGTTTGAAGTTTGTAGATTAGAAATTTCATTGAAATTTGTTTATTGTTGTCATTGGGTCATTTGGTCATATGTAACATAAATTGAACCAGTTATATGCAATGGCAGAACTCGGGAAATTCTATTGAAAATGAAGTAAAAAAAATGCTGCCAGAAATAACACAAGAAAACAACAACCATCTCGACAAATGGCAATTTGCAATGGCCAGAAAATTAACAGACTTGTCGGATGTCACTATTTGGACAACACCAATGGCACTTTCTAGCACCCCGAAATTGTTCATTTGTAGTTGTAAAACAGCGTGGAATTGAGTTCGGCTTGATGAACGTAAAATTTAAACATTTTTTTAGAGGCAAAAAAGATTTAATTCAATTAATTTCCGAGAGTAAAATTAATATCAATGTTTGCTTAAACTTTTATGGACTGGACCTAGATCCCGGTTTTTGATGACGCGGGCTTGTATTGTTCTAAGCAAGAAAAAAAACTCACATTTCCACAACCGAGTTTTCACTGTTAGTTGTACAGAACAGTGGGCTCAAGTGTTAATAAAAAAAGCTTGCAGAACATTGATAACTGGAACAAACACAATGTCATATGTTAAAATATATTATTATCAATACTTTGTATTGTGTATTTCTTTCAGCTTTAAAAAAAATGAAAAAATGTGCTTTCAAACACATTTGCGCGAAACGCTCCCCTTCCTACGGGATTGGAGTGAAGGGGTGCCTAGTATGTTTTTTTTTGTACCAAACATTCCCATATCATATACAGAAAACCGAATATGTTAATCTTATCTCAGTTTTTCTTAAAAGAATTCTAAAGTTTTTTTTTTGATAAAACTAACACCTGGTCCATAACGGGTAAAATTGAAGCCGTGTTGAAGCCACAAATGGACGACTTCGAGCCACCACTTCGAAATTTCAAAAGTAGTAATGCGTTCCCTGTGAAAACCTAATTAATGTCTGCTTCATCACAGTAAACATAAAATAGCGTTTTTACGGGTGATGCATAAGTCTTGTGCCGAAGTGGTGGTTCGAAGTCGGTCATTTGTGGCTTAAACAACGTTCCACCTTAATGCAGTTTTTGCTCGTTGCTAGCCTAGAAAAGGTGACCTCAGTTTCTTTTAAATAAGCTTGGATCGCAGCTTCAAAAATAAATAAATAAAAGGCCAATTCCCGATCTCCCATTACTGTGAAAAGTGTCGTCAGACAAAAATAGATAACAAGGATCTATGTTCTTCAATAGTACAGTTTGCTGTTAACCCGTAAAGACCCTGGACGGAATTTTTTTTTGAAAATGCTCGTTATCAGCACTGGAACGGTCGATTTGGGAAAACTTAGAATTTTATTCAAAGGGAATAGTTGCTCTAAGTTTTGGTGAAGGTCCCACCCCTCTGAACCGCTCCCCGTTTTGGTGGGACGCAAATATGTCTGTGTTTTTTTTCTGATTTTTCAAACAGATTGAGCAAACACTGGGAATTTTCATACGTATCAATTGCACCATGTATTAAATCATGTCAGGTGGATGAAATATGGTATGTAGGAATGAATTTTGGAATTTCTAAATTATTTCAGTGCAAAACCACAAAACTACGTATTTTCATAAAAATTCAAATAAAATAATCGTACTTTAAATTTTAAGCTCTACATTTTTGAAATAAGGTCTTCTTAATCCATACGCGATGCAATATTTATTTTAGCATGCAAACGTTTTGAGAAAAATGAGAGAATTCACCAAAGTACGTGTTTCCATGGTAACCTGATTTTCTATGTCTCCCACGGTAGGTTTCAACTTAGCTCTTCAATTTTAAAGCTCTATAATTTTAGAGTAACGTATTCTGAATCCAAAGATGGTGAAAGATTTATTCTAGCATGTACAAATTTAGAGAAAAGTGAGTTTGAATTCACTAAAGTAATTTCACTAATAACGTAGATTTCTTAGCTTAGCTTGACTGACTGCACATATCAATGGTTGCACTCCGTGATTGATCCGAATCAGTAAAATTGCACAGTGAATCAACTGAATGGGGCTGGGAGTGACCGACCATTCTCATTGTACAAGTTTTAGTGACTCAATACTTGGAAGGGTCAATAACGACGCCGGCCACGTCCTTGCAATCAGGTAGGAAGAGGGGAGGAATGTAAGTGTGACCCTTGCTATTTGAAGACCGTGTTTACCTCTGCATCTTCAAAAAGGTCACAGGAAGGAGGTTTTTGTTAGTAGGGAAGGGGACGTTGGATCAGGACTCACTTTGATAAGTGATGCGATCATACATATATTTTATACCCGACTCTATCAAGCTTTTCTTCGTTCGATTGGCTGATTAGAGAGGCGCGTTCAGTTTATTTATATTTGGTACTGTTTAAACTAGCAGACATTAATAATGCTGTAGGGACCACGCATTAATTGTTATATAAATTTAAATTTATTTATTTCTATAGATCAAAAAAATTGTTGTTTTCTGATTCGAGACTAACTTAAATCACGAACGACGGTATGCTGTTGGGGTCAGTAAATGGTATATTTCAGTGAACTGTAAAACGCTATACTACACGATGTGAATCTTATTTTTACCGACATACCATAGGAAGTTTGCTGGGGTCATTCATAAATTTGTGGAGTTTATTTGAGAGGGATAAAAGTTATCATATATTCATTTTTACAATCGAGCTGAACTAACAAACATTACATCTTAGCGTAGTTAGTCTAGCAGACATCAGAAGTGCATTGTGTTCTGTGATTCGAATCCGGTTAAAACGAACATTGAAAGATGTTGTTAGGCTAGGCACACGTGTGCGTGGTTTGTATGATGAGATATACATTTTTTTACGCGGCCACGCAATATCAATGTTTTTGAAATGGTTAACCTAGGTCTAAATACAATAGCGCGCGCGAAATATCTGGTAAAATGCCTTGAGTAAACTAAAATACGCCTAAATGAATTATCTAATATTATGATTGAGCTGAGAGAGCTACCTACGTAATATGAAAATTGGCAAAGTTCCATGCATTCAAAGCTTTAAAAATTAAAATATCAAACATGAATATGAAACAAAACAAAGCCCCAAGTTTATTAACAAAATGCCAAAATAATCAAAATCGGAATATAGTCGTCAAGGACTCATCTCAAGTCGACCAACCAGACTCCAGAATGCTCTATTAGAAATGCCCATGTATAGCAATACTTCCTCAAAAGCTAGTAAAATCATGAAATTTTATGTACAACTTTCATTATCTGTTGCTGTTTTGTATCGTATCGATAAAAAAGCAAGGCCTTCAGACAAGCCAATACTGCCAACCAAATATGTACTACTGGCCATTGTACCTTGAACAAAAATTATCTCTGCTTTTCCCGTTCCACTACACCAAACTACAACTTTTTTGTCCCGGATCACACCCGGGGCAACAGGCCGTACGAAAAAAATGACATTTCGTTTGGCTGTTCGTTTTTAAGCTGCAAAATGTAGTACGGGACGATGTAGCATCGTCGCGAAAACTCGCGAAAACGAATTCGTCATGAGCATTCGCCTCTGCTGTTATTTTACGGGGCACACATCACATATCTAATGTTTGACAAAAAGAAAACTAGTACTCATCTGAACCATTTGGGTGAATCCGACGAAACAGACGCCGACCAGCACCAAGCGACACATCACAGCGTAACGCTCAGCGCTCTTCAAGTATTGTCTCGCCTTTTTTTTCGCTCACATCACCATGCATATTCGCCTGACACACGGCACGCTTGCGCGACGCACAGAGTTAACACTCACACATACACCATTTTGCTGGCCTTGCGGTTTTGTGGTTTCAAAACCATGATAAATTTTTCACTTGTGTTCATCAAATCACTGAATCTTCACTTTTCTCACTTGAATATAGCATCACACGACACATCTTTACACTTTACAACATATTTACTGCCGGTAACCGCAAGTCAGTCCCATCTGTAATTTTGTCAATTTTGAGTTAGCATCGTATTTTGGCCTAGCTTTGAGTATATTTTCAGATGTACCGATAAAAAATAGTGGTTTGTTCAACAAAAGTGGAAATCAATACCAAGTCGAAATGTCACATTAGGCAAAGTAACCGCAAGTCAGTCCCAGGAGAAAAATAACCGAAAGTCAGTCCCGATTTACAAAGAAAACATGCATAATACAACAGTAAAATGAATGGGGAGTAAAAGGGAGTTCGATGCGACCGTTAAGATGAAAATAAGTTATCTAGTAATCATTATCACTTACTGGGATTTTTTTTTAGTTTAACCCTCTAGTGCCCAAGTTAGTTTTTAGACGGGCTTCGGTAAAATCACTAGGAATCATTATAAACACTTTTCAAGTATTTAATGAAGCTTTTTAGAGGTTTGACTGAAGCCCGTCAAATTGCGGCATTGAGCACTAGAGGGTTAAATTGGTGATGAATTTATGTGAAGCAATTTTCTGCTAATACGAATTCCAGTCAATTTTTTTTTTCTTGGTTCGCTTCTTCGTGGATCTATCCGCAAAATCTTGAGTATCGAAAAAACTTCCATCAGAATCCATGGGATCGTTCCAAGAAATCTCCAAAGGTGATCCTCGAACCTCAAATTTGGATCATCTTGACATTTGTTGTCGGATGAACCAACTGCAGTCCCGGCTTCAGTTTCTTTATCAGAGTCATCATCGGATTAGCTTTCATCGGTTCCGTACATCATGAGATTTTCCAAAGTCGACATTTCTTAAAAGGTTCTCATGGACATATACTTCCTAACAGCGAAGGAATGACAGTTTTCCACGGCAACGAATAACAACACGTCAACACGCACTATAGTTTCAACATGGCAATGTGACTGACTTGCGGTTACTTTATTTAATGTAACGGCAAGTCAGTCATACTCAAGGTTTTTAATCATAAAATCAATTATATCAATGGTTTTTATAACGTAATTAGTGCGGGCTAGTATGCAAACTATATTTTAGCATGAATGTTGTCAAAATAATTCATCATAAATAAGTGATAACTGAGCGTGAATGAAATATCTTTCAAAGCTGTTTTCTCGTTTTAACATTTTTACAGATGGGACTGACTTGCGGTTACCGGCAGTTTAGCCCTAAAAATCACATAAAAATCAATAACTTCAGCGGAGAGGTATCAGAACATATTTTACTAGTTAACTGTGCTGCCAGTTCTCAATTTCACTAATAACGTAGATTTCATCGATAAAAACATAAATCCACCCAACTGTCCGCAGTTTCGGCCCATGGAGAGATTTTGGGCAATAATGAAGCGGAAGCTTAAAAAAATGGAATAATGGCTCGGGACGCGACTCAGGTAACCAAAATGTGAAACAAATGTACCAAGGAACTTGACTCCGAAGGTGTGCAGCGTTTGATGGGAGGAATAAAGAAGAAAGTGCGAATTTTCATTAGAAACGAAGATAAATGTTTTGAATTGATACTCCTCAAATTACAGTGAATTACCTTTGTTTTGATGTATTAACTTTAGTTGTACATCAATCCGTTACCGAGATACAGATGATTTTATCATTCCGGATTTTAAATGGACATAGCTTTAAATTGCTATATTTAAAAAAAGAGATTGATTCAAAAATAACTCTATTTATCACTCCCACTACACAATATATTTTGGTTTATCAAGTGGCAGGAAAATAATAACTACTGTGCCTGTGATCGCATAGTTATAACAATTCGAAATTTTATGGATTTCGTGCTTTTTATTGGGAAATGTCTACAATTGTATGTACTTTCTACATCTGAAAACATATGCTTATGTTTGTTTGAAAAAAGTCGTAAAAAATTTAAAATTGTTTTGTCACATAGCGTACATAACAGCATAATTGTCACACTACTTAACTTTTTTTACTTTTTTGTCAAAAAAGCTTCTATCCAAATCCACATCTGCATCCTTTGGAACTCGGAATTTATTCTGGTCCAGTAACCATCCACCGATGATCCGTTTCTGATGTTCAGCTCATGCTTGTTGAATATAAGAAAAACTTCATTTCCACTGTAATATATTCCAAAAGTATCTTGAAAATGACGGTATAAAAGTATCATTGCAAAAATTTCAACCAATTTGACTTCAAAAGTAATGTTCAATGTATACATAGTGTAAAGTAGTGCTTTCTTCATGATACTAAGTTCAGCTGAACTGTCTATTTGCAAGAATATATTGGGGAAAATGCATTCAAGGTAAAAAGATAAAAGTGGCATTTGCTAACTTCTGTTGAATAATTTGAGGCGCTGAAAAGTGCGTATACGCTATGGGAGGTTGTGTTATATTTGAAATCATCGCCTGCTGGGCCGCAACTCTGCTTGCTGCTAGATCCAGTTTCTAGTAAATCATCCAATGAAGACTAAATTTCTGAATGTAGAAGCTTGCACGTGACTACCGAAAGCTATACGTCTGGTGATGTCGTTGTTCATTCGAGCGAGTAAAACAACAACAAGTTGTTTACATAGTCAAATGGTTGGTATACTTTAGTGCCCGACTGTGCTGAGAAAGAATGGTAGTAATTGGTTGTTTAGTTTAAACTAGCTGTCCAGAACCTGGAAGTCGTCATCCTAGAACTCAAAATGGCGTTTGAGGTGGATTTTTAGTGTCTGTGCATCATCACGATTATGGAAATACCCATATTGCGTGGTATTTGGCCACTTTCGGCTGTTTTCCAGACACTGGAAGTCGTCATCTTGGATTTCAAAATGACTTGTGATGTCAATTCCTGGCCTCTGGGCGCATTCTGGTTCCGGATATATCCATATTGGATGGTATTTGGTCATGTTCGGCTGTTTCCCGGGAAACAGGAAGTCGCCATCTTAATATTCAAAATAGTATCGGAGGTCGATTTCAAGTACTGGCTGTGTTAGTGTAGACTAGACTAGACTAGAAAATAGTATCGGAGGTCGATTTATGGCTTCTGTGCATCATCATTGGGTGATTTTTGGTTACTTACGGTTGTTTTCAGCTCTCCTCCCCTCTCCTTCCAAAGTAAAGAGGGATGTCAAACCATCATAGGAACATTTCTTGCACCAAAAACTTCCACATAACAAAGTAGGTTTCATTTGCTCCCGAGTTATGACTTGTATATACTTTCCAAAAAAGGAAGAGGTGCCATCGTTAAACAAAACTTTCATGTTCCCAAAAACCTCCACATGCCAAATTCAGTTTCATTTGCTTGATAAGTGCTCGAGTCATGCAGAAATTTATGTTTCATTTGTATGGGAACCCTTCATTTCAGAAGAAGGAGGGGTATCGAACAACCATGGAAGTATTTCTTGCCCTCAAAAACCTTTGCATGCCAAGTTCTCGAGTTATGTAGAAATTTGTGTTTCATTTGTATAGAACCTCATCCTTCCAGAAAATTGAGGGGTGTCAGACCACCATTCAAGTGTTTCTTGACCCCAAAAATCTTCACATGCTATATTTGGTTTCATTTGCCTTATTAGTTATCGAGTTGTGCAGAAATTTGTGTTTCATTTGTATTGAACCCCTTCCTTCCAGAAAAGAAGGGTTGTCAAACCATCATGGAAGTATTTTTGACCCCAAAAACCGCCTGTTGCAAGATATCGTTGCTCGATTAGTTTTCGAGTTGTGCAGAAATTTGTGTTTCATTCGTGTAAACCTCTCCCTTCTAGAACAGATTGGGGCAAATTGGCAAAACGGCAAATTTGGCTCCATTTGATTGATTGGTTCTTGAAATTTTACACTTTTTTTCGTGGACGCATAGCCGATTTTCCAATCGATTGCTGTAAGGAAGAACAAAATCCATTGGAAACTGATTGATTATAGATTTTTGTGAAAAAAGATGGAAAATTAGTAGTACTCCTTGTGTACCTGTTTTTTGAGGGTTGCTCAGGAATTTCCCACAAAAAATTTGACCGAATTTAACTTATAATTATAATACCATTTTAATTATTACTGTTTGCTACTAGTAACGTCACTAATTCTCAAACCACTTTTATCCCTCTACTTTCTAGGTCTGGACTGCGAGATCGACATCCAGCGGACGATCCAGATGGTCCGTTCGCAGCGTTCCGGCATGGTCCAAACGGAAGCCCAGTACAAGTTCGTGTACTTTGCCGTGCAGCACTACATCCAGACGCTGTTTACACGTAAACGGGCCGAACAGCAGAGCCTCCAAGTCGGCCGGGAGTACACCAACATAAAGTACGTGGACGAGATCTACGTGTGACCTTCGGCTTCTGACCGGGGGCCGGGGCCCGTCCGAGGAAAGCTTTCAAACTTCCCTCCGGGCCCTTTCCTCTTTCTCTATCTCGCTAATTTATAACCTGTGTGGTTTGCCAAATCGAATGTTCACTCTAGATGTTAGCAAAGCGTTCATTTCGCGAGAAATACTACTGTGTAGTAGCTATAAATGTTTTGCTCGAATTAAACACAAAAAAAAAATTTAAGTATTTATATCGCGTAGATTTTAGCAGAGTAATTCTCTTTGGCCATTTTAAGCATCCCACACAGGTTTCGTTTTGTAGATAGTTCTTATTCTATAACTGACACGTTACAACCAAACGCAATCAAAATTTTGTAATAAACTCGAAGAGCTATAACCGAAAAGAATAACCAATTTAAGCGCAATAAAGCAAGTAAAACTGCATCAGCCATGCTCTAATGTTAAGAACCAACCATTGTGTGATATTACTGTTAATAAAAGCACCACTCCTCAGCCCATCAACCAGGAAGAAAGCAACAGCGTAAATCAGAATGGACTTAATAAATTCAATTTCGATAGCTACATTTTCTAGTTATTTGCCCCTCAGCTCATGCACAGAAGTTGTTAAAAAAAAATAAAACTTAGGTTAGCTCTAGACTGGTACTGTTTGTATTCGCTTGATTTCGCTTGAATGGGAATTCCACATGCGTGGGCAGTCTCAGTCGAATGATAAGCTAATTAGTATGTCAGGTTTGTTGCGCGCGGAAATGTGCTAATTCGTGTGACCTTGAAAAGTTTCATCGCTGTCGCCTACCGTCGAACAGCGCGACATCTACCCGCGGAGATATCCTCATGGTTGGTTCTAATCTAATCCATTGGCTTGGTTGCTTGTATCTGTGTTTAACTAACTAGCTGTTAAGTATCTAACATTTTTTGTTGTGTGTAATATTAAGTGGCAATAGCTTTACTGCTGTGGAACACAGCGCTGAGTTCACATCACGTGACGTGACAGTGATCACGAACTAGACAGCTAATGTTGTCTACATTCAGGGGTTTCGCTAGTCTAGTTAACAACAGCTCTACTATTGGCGGATACTACTGCTACTACTGCTACTACTGCCAATTCAGCCTCACAATCGCTACCGATTTGCTGCTCTTTTTTGATTGCAAAGAGTGCGTGTGTTTGTTCTTCCGATAATTCACATTATTTCTCTTTCTTGCTCTCCCATTTCCTCGTTTTTTCTTCTTGTTCTCCTACCAACCCGCCGATCCACAGATATGCATGTGATAGCAGTGAATTGCAGCGGTCGCCCCTACCGGCCTCACTGTCAACACTTGGCCTAAACACTAGACAAGACTTGCAAATCAATCGCTCGTATAATCACACCACTAGGTATGAACCGATCGTATGGTTCGATTTTTATTTTTTTTCCTTTCGCAATTCGTTTAAAGTAGTGGATTTTGTAGATTGTAGCTTGGGCTTGCGTTATTTCGATAGTGACTATTTTTTGTGGAGATTCCGTACTGTTTTTTTCTAATCATTTAATCGCTTTTAGTGAACTAATTAAATGGCGTTTGCTGTTGTCATTATTTTAATTTTTAGTGATTTTTTTTGCAGGTCAACATCTGACTCACAATTACCACTACCGAGGGCTGTGACTGACTTGAATAATGCTTCATCAGGTGAGTTGTGGGCATTAGGATAAAACATGTAAAATTGCCTAAATTGCTATACAAGTCACAAAAAAACTATAAATTGAACAAGATAGAGTAAACATTTTTTGATAATAAAATTCCAAAAGCGCTAAGAAAAGTCGAATTGTTCTCAAAAGTTTTAAAGTTCAAATATGTATAGGCATAATCATCAAAGTGAGCTCTGATATTCTAGTATCCATGTCCTCTCTTTTCTTTCAGTATATGAGAACATTCCCAAAGAATCACGACCGCCACCAACGCCACCCAGGAAGTCATGACAAATGGATTTTTAAAACACCAACTGTAACACCACAACCGTCAAACAGAAAGAAAGTAAACATAAAACAGGCAAAAGGTCGCGTACGGAAATGAACCATTATTAGTGAGAAAGAAAAAACTGACAAAAAGAAGAAAAAAAAGCTTGAATGAAACACTCGCGAAGAAGACAAACGACACTCAAATGTGAACTCGGAATAGTTAGGTATACCGAAACCGGCGGCTGTAAAAGCTAGGTTTCGAGTTCAAAAGTAATTGTATCTTTCTAATGCATGCACGGAAAAAGTAAGGATCGGTTAAAAGTGGATTAAAGCATGGTAACGCCAAACGCAAATTATTGTACCCTGGATGATTACTCAATGATTATAAACCAGTCCAGTTCTCAATGCACCCACACACACACACATTCATGTTCGCGTGGAAAAACAAAAACGGACAAACAACGGATGAGAGGTAAGAATATATTAGTGTATCTAGTCTAATAAATTTGTGAAAAGGAGAGAATCGAACCGTCGTGGCCCTTCAGAAATATCGCAGGTTGAAATTAGGAAAGACATTATTCCCCGTGTTGGCTTTGGTTTGAGTCCGAACTGTGGCTAGTGAAGTTCAAACCGGAAACCAAGCGTTTACATTGATTCGCAGGCGCAGCACCTGTCAAAAGAGCGAGTCCAATAACGTACGTACAGAACGGAATATCGACAGAAACTGAGAAACGAAAGCTATAAATGTGATTTAAAACAAAAACAAACTAACTAAGCAAGTTGCGGTAGGAAAAGTTACGAAACGAGTGGGGATTAGAATGCCGTACCCCAAGGTAATCAAATGAGATCGGATTCATTGTTTAGTTTTTTATTATTGTTGTTATGTTTCGTGACTATTTTTTTGCTGAATTGAACATCCGTAGAATGTTAAGTTGTGTATCGCGCACCGCTATTTTTATGTTACGTATTCTCTCGACCGTTTTCGTTTGATGAGCTGCACTTTATCGACACACAGAGAGAAACCCGATGGCCAAGCAGAGAAACAAGGTTTTATTGTAATGTTCTATATGTTATATGATAACTATCGCAAGCGAAAACTGAAAGAATATATCATTACACACATCGTTTTTCGTTGGTTGTTAAGTTTATTTTTCACTTTTATCACATTTTCCTTCCGTTGTACAGTTGATGCTCGGAGTGAGCGATTTTTGTTTGCTTTCTGTATCATAGCTGATAGAGTGTTAAGAACGTTTTCAATGTGCTGAATGTTTTACAGTAGTAGTTGCCACCTCCATGATCTAGAAGCATCGAGTTCCGATCAATCCCCTTAGGGGAAAAAGTCTATATTTATTGATAAATCTTCGGATATGTGACGAAGAATCGTACGAAATCAGTCGAATGCAGGCTAGAAGCATAATACAATCGAGGATAATAGAACGGAGAGAGAATAGATTATTAAAATTGTTTCTGTTTTTAAGCCAACAATTGTCGAATATTTAATCAAATGAGGTTGACACATTAGACTAGCAAGGCGAAGCTTGCTATATTTATTTCTTTAATTAGAATATCCCACTCTTTGCTAATTATATCATTCCCTAATTGACAACCGCTGAGCTTTACACGTTAAATTGTCTACTGCCTTACGATTATAAATGTTCGATGCAAACAGCACTCAGCAGCGGCTATCACTTGCACCTTTCAATCTACCCAACTGTGAAGACAAGCTTCTCTTTCTCGATTAAATATGACCTAACTGCGTGATATCGGCTATGAAAAATTGAAATAAAATACCTAAAACCTACATGATCGAAAATCCTCAACAATAAACAAAAAAAAAACGAAACAAAGTTGCAAACAAGAACACCGAATGAAACCAATAAACAAACTACCGTAGAGATTAACAATTTAAGAGATTACTATAAAAGAAAAACAAACAGAGCTTTAGAGTTCCTTCCCGAGTCTTGTCCCGTAGTAGGCTAAATACAAAAAAAAAAACTCCTTGCATGATTAAAACTGAATGTGATTTTAGAGCCGATATGTTGACCATTATAAACCTACTGAGATAAATAATATACTCACCCTCAACGTAGCGAGAAACGAAGAGAAGAAACAAGAATAAAAAAATAATAAAACGAGCCCCAATATTGAATTACTCCCTCTAGGCGGAAAACAAATTGAATTATACACGTAAGAAGAAGAAAGTCGACAGACAGAGGCACACGTACATACGCACATACAACATACACAACAGAAAAAAAAACAGAGTCTAACTAGTTATGTATTTGAACCAATAAAGTAATAAACGTTATAATTGAAATCAAACTCATGCTGCTGTGTAAAGAACGAAGGTGGTCTGAAAGATGGGTGCTTTTTTGTTGTGAGATAAATAACAATCCGAAACAGATGCTCGAAAAGCTTGATTTGTTGCAAGTTATTACTACTGATTGGAAAATAAGTGTAAATTTTTGATCACTGCCATAAAAAATGAGAAATTACCATCTCGTTCAAAATCGGAAACGGATGATCCGGATTTTCCGGACTGGTCGAATTCTGAAGGTAAATGGTCTAGGATGAATTCTTCTTGGCCGAAATTAGAACATAAAAATGAAAAAAAAAACAAATTTTCCGTATAATACTCTCATTGATCCATAAAGGAACTCCTTTTCTGGCATAACTTTGCAAAATTATTGTTAAAAAATAAAGAATTTATGTAGATTTAAAGAATTTTCACCCATATATTTAATAAAATCTAACGCCTATACAATTTTCTTTCAACTCATCCTGATTGGTTTTTAACAGATCAACATTTTATTTTTATCTAAATTACTCTTATAACGCTGGTTAAAACAGATGCACTCCAAAAGCTCAAACCGGAAAAAATGAAGGATTACCGCTATTTAACCATTCCTGTGAATTTCGGTGTCGCTATAACGTTAAGCGACGAACCCGGCGAGCAATTTCTATACGACACTTTCAAGTAAGTTGACGCGTTTTGGTTATGACTAGCTACACCAAAATACATATGAATGATTAAAAAGCCGGTTCGAGTTTTTTTTTTCATTTTGTCAACCAAATTTTAATTTACTAGATTTTTTAAAGCCGTTTTTGCGCTAACAATGCTGGTTAGTGTTCCGTATAACTGCCTAACAGGTCAAACTGGCAAAATATGAAAAAATATGAAGCTGTTCAACCGTTCTTGTCAGTTTTGGTGCCCCTCACAACTTCCCCCCGAAAGTTAACCGTGCGCCCTCTTTGATTGTTGAATGGATGGAGACGCCAAGTTCATTATAGCCATGGCATGCATTAATGGGAGAATTTGCACCTAGAGCAGTAGTAGTAGTGACACCGGATAGCAATAGCGGTAGCTGCAGTATCAGCTGTGATAGAGGCAGCACCAACTGCGGCAGGTGGGACAGCAAATAAGTTTCCACTGTGTTACCAGAAGAGTGTTTTATTCCCACCATCCGGGATGAATTCAGTATCATATCTGATATTAAATTAAACAACAAATCGTCCTTTTGAAGCTAAATTAAATACCTAAATGAAGAGTTGATGTTTACTCGTTCATTCATTACACTTCAATTTGAATGTTGGAACGGTTATAAATTTGACTTTATCTCCATGTTTCAGAACGTACTGAATTTTCTTTTCCTTTAGTATTACAATCTCTAATAGTCTGGGCTACTTCTCTCTAGTCTCCTTTCACACCCGCTGCTCTAGCATGCTCGTCGACAGCTCACATCCAGCGCGTGCGAGGTCTGCCTCGAAGTCGTCGACCTCTATCCGGTTCTCTGTTAAATATTATCTTTACCGGTAGCTCATCCGCCATGCGTGTTACGCGGCCAACTGTAACCTGCCATGTTTCCTCAGCTTAACAATATCAGCGTGTTTGTATACTTCGTACAGCTCGTGATTCATGCACCTGCGCCACACCCCATTCTCTAGTTTGCATCCGCGTATTGATCGCAGGATTCTACGCTCGAAGACCCCAGACGCTCGTCAATCAGCCTCCTTCCACGTCCACGATTCCTGCCCGTAGAGCGCCACCGGGAAAATCCTATAGAGTCCTATAGAGCGCATATTACGTACGAATCTGTAGGCTACGGGACCTAAGCTGGCTACGCAATCCGTAATAAGCCCCATTCGCTGCCGCAATCCGTCTCATCACCTCGTTGTCGCATGTCACGAGAGTACCAAGATAAACAAGTTCGTCAACCACTTCGAAAGTATCCCCATCCATCTCCACCGCAGCACCAACACCTGCAGAACTAACACGCTCTCTGCCAGCCACCATGTACTTCGTTTTGGCAGTGTTTATGGTGAGTCCAATTCTCGCAGCTTCCCTTTTGAGAGTCGTAAACGGTTAACACCAATTATATCAATGTCGTCCGCGAAGCCCAGAAGCATGTGAGGGTGATTAGTGATGATGGTGTCGCTTCTCTGCACACCTGCCTTTCGTATTGCACCTTCCAAAGCTATGTTGAACAGCAAGTTCGAAAGCCTGTCACCTTGCTTCAGACCATTTAACGTCACAAACGCGTCCGAAAATTCACCCGCTGTCCTGACGCATGATGTGAAACCGTCAACCGTCACACCAAAGATGACTTGAACAAGATACCTGACTTCCAGTTTTTCTCATACATTTTGCCCACGAAAAAAAAATGCTTCATCTTTCGCCACCTTGCCGTCATCATCCAATTATCAGTATACAGGTTAGTTAGACTTTTGTTCACGCGCAGCGACAATCGTGTCTGATGGATACTGCGAGAGTCAGGAATCTTGTTCTAGTCATCTTTGGTCAAACCTAACAGTTTAATTAGTTTTGTTGGAGAACCATGTTCTAGCATAATTTGCCACAGATCGTTGCGTTTCACTGTATCGTACGCCGCCTTAGAGTCAATAAACAGATGATGTGTCTGCAAGTTGTACTGGTATTATCCAACAAAGGCTTTCTGCAACGGCCTCAGTCGCTGGAACAGGATACGGGAGAGAATTTTATAAGCTGAATTGAGGAGGTTTATGTCTCAATAGTTACTACAGTCGAGTCTATGTTTCTTTTTGTAGATACGGCATGTGAGTCCTTCCAACCAGTCCGTAGGTAGTTGTTTCTCAGAACATACCCTTAGAACAATCTGGTGAATTGCACTACACAGCCGCTGGTTCCCGACTTTGAAAAGTTCTGCCGGGAGGCCGTCCTTTCCAGCGGCTTTGTGGTTCTTTAGCTCTTTGCAAGCATTTTTCACCAAGTCCAATGCTGGTGGGTCCACAGCTTGTCCGTCCTCCCCAATTTCTATCCTGTTCCCCTCGACTACTCTCCAACCGTCCTCACCGTTCAACACCACTTCAAGATGTTGCTTCCAGCGCCTGGTCACCTGCGATTTATCGGTAATCATGTTTCCATCCCTGTCATTACACATCCCACGTTGTTATAGAATAGTTGACGTTACCTATTCCATGACATTTCTATCACATCTTGAGTACTAATACGGCAATGCGCAAATCTGTTGCTATGACAACTGTTGACCAGCGCATGCGTAAATGTGTTGTTATGCGCAGTGCAAGTAAATCGACAATCGCTTTGTTAGTGGCAGTTTTTGGGGGAGGCTCGCAGCACGGTCAACAACCAGTACGCGATTTCTGTTTGCTGTAGTTTTATTTTCAAATTATCAGTGTTATTCACAAAAAGAAATAGCAAAAATAATGTGATACAGTAGAACTGTGTGCACCGTGTACGAATGTGATGGAGGAACGTCATCTGAGTGGATGATATGATTAATGTCGTTTTCGTTTTCGCGGTGTAGCTACACTTTTTCCGGACTCTACTCTGCAGCTTCAAATAAAACATTTTCAGTGTCGTTGCATTGGTATGCGTAATTATGGGAAAGCTGAGCAAAATCATTTCAAATCGCCTGGAAAAACGCGAAAATTTAATCGACCATTTTTGATTTGAATGAAACTTTGCACACGTATTTGGCTTAGCAAACTGAGCATTTTTCACTGGCGGAGAGATTTTTTACACCCGTAAGTTACATTCAAAAAGGGCGTATGCCTTTTGGCATAGGTTTTATTCGAAGCATCGTAGCCCAGAAACCGTTGGTTGTATAGAAAAACTGTCTGAGAATGAGTTGTGGCGAATCAAAAATGCATCATAAAAAAATATACACTGTACAAAAAAAAATTTTTTTGACCAAAAAAAATTAAAAATAAACATTAAATTTCAATTTAAAAAAAAAAAGAGTTGAATTTTGTTTTATTTTTTTTTCTAAAGAAACTTGACGTTAAGATGCAACTTTTTTAAAAAAAAAGTCCAGGATGGAGAAATGAAAAATAATTCTAATTCAAACATTTTTCAAAATATTTGTTTTCTGATGATTTTCAAAGATGCAGAGAGTTGTTTTGAATCAAAAAGCTCTTGGTAGTAAACATTCTAAAGGTATTGGTTTTCGAGTTATTTCTATTTTAAGCTCATAAAATTATAATTATTTAGGAAAATACACGTTTTCCTTAATTTGTCTATGGTTCTCTAGCAAAAACCATACGTTCATTGGAATGCTTGGTCAAAAATATACAATTCATTCTGTGACAACAAAACGATTGGGCGAACGGTTCTCAAGAAAAGAGTTAAATGAAGTGAAAAAGTGATATAAATATATATAAGAATCAAATATTTATTTTCGAGTTTTATTATCTTAGGAACATATTCTTTTATGACATAGATACTTTACAGAACTAGTTTCACCTTATATTTTATATACATCATAAGTAAATGATTCGTCATCTTTTGAAAACAGCTTCGTTTGTATCTTATTTTCTGAAATCGGAACAAAAGAGTAATACTTTTGTGTGGCAGCTATTATTATAGATTTTTTGAAAATATTGCTCCATTCTGTTACGCCTTGTTCATATTCTTCATACGATACCCAATTAAATGACATTTTTGATGAATTTTTATTACTTTTCTGATTAGCTGAACTTGCATTTCTTGCCATTCGTTTTAATATGCCACCAATTGCATCGCATGGGCCTTTAACATGAGAAGTCGCAAAAAAAATGCCACTCTGCATCGACGTTATATTTTGTTTTGAACTTGCAAAGACTTGCAAAGTTTTTTCTATTTTTATATTGTGAGGCAGCTCCATCAGACATTAATATCGCTTTTTTCAACTTTCAAAAAACTCATTAATTTGGAAATGAACACCTGAACCGCAACAGTATCATGATGAAGTATTTCCGATATTATGTTGAAGCTGATATTCTTAAGTGTTCCAGATTCTGAATAGTAAACAACGAAGGGATGAATGGTGGCTTGACTATCATTCCAATAACTACAGAAATCACAAATTGATAAAGACGTATTAAAATGAGCTTGACTGTTCAATATTTTTAATTTTGCAATAACGTTTTCTTTCAATTTGCGTAAGCTTGATGAGCACCGATGATCAGGAAAGGGTTTACAGCATTTGGTCTTGGTGTATTCCATTTTCACTTTATTCATCTCCACAAAATGCAAACTATTACTAACACTTCTGGAGAAGTGCAATCGTATTTATATACGAAAACAGATATTATAGGTGACCCAGTAGTTATTGGTTGCGTACTTTACAAACAGTTATTATTAGTAATCAAGTAGGTAGTGTTGCACGACAAACATATTTTTTTATAAAACATTCGGCAAGGGGGAACGTGTAGGTAGGATAAGGTACAGCGCTTGAGTTTTTTATCCAATCGTTTTGTTGTCAAAGAATGAATTGTATATTTTGGATCAAGCATTCCAATGAACGTACGGTTTTTGCTGGAGAACCACGGACAAATTAAGAAAAACGTGTATTTTCCGAAATATTAATAATTTTTCAAACTTAAATTAAAAATAACTCGAAAACCGATGCCTTCAGAATGTTTACTACCAAGAGCTTTTTGATTCAAAATGACTCTTTGCATCTTTGAAAATCATCAGAAAACAAATATTTTGAAAAATGTTTAAATTAGAATTTTTATAAAAAAATTAATCTACCATAAAAAAATATTTTTCATTTCTCCATCCTGGACTTTTTTTTAAAAAGTTGCGTATTAACGTCAAGTTTCTTAAAAAAAAATAAAAATTCAACTCTTTTTATTTTTAATTGAAATTTAATGTTTATTTTTAATTTTTTTTTTTGGTCAAAATTTTTTTTTGTACAGTGTATATTTTTTTGGTGCATTTTTGATTCCCTACAACTCATTCTCAGACAGTTTTTCTATACAACCAACGATTTCTGGGCTACAATGCTTCGAATAAAACCTATGCCAAAAGCAGGGCTGGAATTCACCTCAGAGCAGACAGAACCACACAAATTTGTACACAACACATTTGCTATCAAACCGTGCGTGCCACTCTCGATATTTCGTTTGTGTTCTTTTCTCCCCATTCGCTCTTTTGTATTTCTTTCGCACCGAAAAAATGCGACTGAGTACACTTTGTGTATTTGCCTAAATGAGCGACACCACACTTTGTGTCTTACTTTGTGGTGTGTTGCTTGGGGCAATGATTATCGGATTTGACAAACGAACGATTATAGTATAAATTTTTTTTTTTGGTTTTTGCACTTCATTTGACTCTCACAGAAATAATTTAGGAGCTGATTTTCAGTGCTGCTCAATGAGTTTTGTTTCAAAACTCAAAATGGTTTCTTCCCGGAGATAGCCGCAATATGTCTCGTACATGAACAACAGTAGGGCGGCAATAAAAATCGACTTTTCGAAATTCGTTTGGAAGTAGGGCTCAATAGTTTCGTCTTTGAAAAAAAGTTCCCATACTAAACTTCAGCTTAATCTGACTTCGGTAACACGAAGGCATTATTTTGTGACCAATGAAAAAAATACACAGGTAGTTCATAAATTTCTGATTATCAAAATATTCTGATGCCAAATGTCTTAAAAATGCATGAAACACCGAGATCTGGTGTTATCCAAAAACAATAAATTAAAAAATCGATCGGTTAAAGTTTTACTTTTCGACTGAACGAACTTCTAAATGCGACGAAGGACAATTTTTTTCCATACAAGTCATTACCACCCTAATGAACGGTATCAGTAGTGAATACATTTAGCGATTGTATATGGAGACCGGGACAGAAACATGTCTGGACGTGCGTAATGTGTCCTAAGCAACACGTCCACACCATTGAAAAGCAGCACAAAGTGTTGTTCCGTTCTCCCTCTCTTGAAATATTTCTCAGTTGGTGTTATCGTTCATAGTTATTTCGTTTTCGCTCTTCTTCTTTTGGCCTGTTGGTTGTCAAAATGTGTAGGTACCGTTCTCGTTGTGCTTTGACGTAAAATTAACAAATTGAGCGCAATGAGTGTGTGAATGACAGCCCTGGGCAAAAGGCATACGCCCTTTTATGTCGTTTTCGTTTTCGCGGTGTACTACACTTTTTCCGTGCTATACTTTGCAGCTTCAAATAAAACATTTTCAGTGTCATTGCATTGGTATGCGTAATAATGGGATAGCTGTCAATTCGTTTTGTTTTGGTCATAATCGCATTCGTCATTTTGTCTCGTTTCCATTTCATATGTCCATCTCGCAAATGTGCTGAGAAAAAATTTACCTGACACTTTACCACGTGGAACGAAAACCGAAACAAACCAGTTTTGACACCTACGTGTGAATGTGTTGGTAACTTCCTACAGCACATGCTGCTTTTTTCGGGTGTCATTAGTGACAGAAAAAGTGTAGGGAGAGACAGAAAAAGGGTAACACGAAAAATCAAATAAAACATTTTCGGTGTCAAAAGTGTCATTTGAGTGTAGTACACCGCGAAAACGAAAACGACATTAGAATGTAACTCATGGGTATAAAAAATCTCTCCATCTGTGAAAAATGCTCAGTTTGTTAAGCCAAATACGTGTGCAAAGTTTCATTCAAATCAAAAATGGTCGATATTCGACCATAGGTCATTTGGCGCGATCTTGCTCAGCTGTCAATTCGTTTTGTTTTGGTCTTTATCACATTCGTCATTTTGTCTCGTTTCCATTTCATATGTCCATCTCGCAAATGTACTGAAAAAAAATTAACCTGACACTTTACCACGTGCAACGAGAACCAAAACAAACCAGTTTTGACACATGCGTGTGTATGTTTTGGTAACTTCCTACAGTACACTCTGCTTTTTTCGGGTGTCGTCAGGGACAGAAAAAGTGTAGTCAGAGACAGAAAGGGTAGCATGAGCATGAGCATGAGAGCATGATTGACCGCCCGCGGTTGCTACTCCGTTATTGCCAGATCAGCTGTAATTACACAGAGAACCAACAGATGATGCTTGGGACCAACATGCATCCTCAATGTGTAAAAACTGGTGACCTTAATCTTTGTATTAGGCAATACCAGCGCCGGCCGCATCCGAATGCAGGTCAAAGAAGGAATTTGTATAGGAAAATGTTGACGTGATACTCGCTTATTGGAAGCCGAGAACACCTCTGCACTTCCACGAGAAATCACTGGGATGTTGGAGAAAGGGCAAGGTACACAGCAGGGTTCGTTTTGGTAAACGATGCGCTAGTTTCGGGTGTCGGGTTCTTTAGAACAAGTATCGCGCGAACAAGTTCATTATATCCGCCACGATATTCATAATGCGATTCGAACTTATTCAGTTTGAGAATGTAATACCGCAACAATAAATCGTACGCGAGAATACTAGACCTTTGATCAAATTGGGACAACTTCAAATGATATGGTATCTCCTCGTAAGGTGATCCTCTTTTCCTCTTTACACCGAAATCAAGGGCGCGTTGTTGATCTATCTTTAGATAATTAGACCTCATGAATGTATCGACGCGGAGTCTAGGGGTTCGTTCAACCGGATATTTCTACCTAACAAATCGACCAACGACGTTTCTCGTATACACTTTGTCTGCTCTAAAAAAAACGATACGATCCCGCGAAAAACACACCTGAAAAACAGAATATAACAATGATGCGCGCTTATTACGAAAACGAACCATGAGTATATTTCTTGCCAAACGGTCCGCGATGTAGCCTTTGCTACTCGTAGCCATCAGCTATTTGTCAATCCCGAGTACTTTCGAAGAAACGACTGCACGTCGGCCGACGCGATTCTTTAGAGGGTATACATTGTGTTTTCGTTAATCGCGATATTTATCGACCGGACGAAATCTTCGGTTAAACAGTCACAGTGAGACATGAACAAGTATCTGTGTATAGCCCTCGAAATTACTATATTCTAAAAACGTTCATAAAAGTAAAATGCTCCCGAGCCGGAAACGCAGTTTACATCGAAGCACTATGCACGACCGCTCTATTCCCTCCTACCGACGCAGAAACTCGGGGACACGACTTTTCACGCCGATTCTATCTTAGTTGTCGATGCGAATGTTGCCTATTAAATAAAAAAAATTGGCAAAGTTTCATGCATGCAAAGCCTTAATAATTTAAAAATGCAAATTTACATATTGACCAATATATGGTCTTAAGTTTGTTAACAAAATGCCGACCTAGTCATGTTTGGAACATTGTATACAAAACATAAACAGCCCAAAAGCTAGAAAAATCGGAAAAGTGAAGCATAAGATTTCAAGTATTATCACTGCACCATACTCCCAGCTTCCATGAACCACACCATTGCTCTCGAGGTGAGAACATGTTTGCTAATAAAACCCTACTTGAAGCCTGACCGTGCAAAACCGTGGTAGATGACGGATTCAAAGTATACTATGCGTCATATTGGCTCATTACTAAGTTGAGCTACCCATTACCTTATAATGGGTGTGATACTGTTGGAAAGATGGAAAAATGGCAAAGCTTGGTGCATCTAAAACATTAAGTGCAAACATCAGGTGTAGATGTACATACTAATCAAAAGTCTTGAAATTATTGACAGGACCAAACCAATCATGATTATTTCAGGCTGACTAAATAATCCTCGAAAGTCAAACTCGACTCCATTGAATTTTCTATTACCTGTCATGCGAGAGTCAGTGCGTTTAAAAATTCATGGCACACGACACATCAGTAAATACAACTTAATTAATCTATTCTACCATAAATTCTAATAAACAACACTATTACACAAAACCACACAAAAAAAGTCTCCAGAAAAACATCTTAATTGCACTCTGTTTTCTATTTGGACAATCGAAACTGTAACAGTTAAACATTCATAACGGCCACAATCAAAACGGCACGCTACGTCGTTCCTCAAACTGGCAACTACGTGGTATCCGGTGGAACATCACATGATGTAAACCATATTCGAACGCGGACCAATTAGGAAAAAGAAATAAAATTCCAAAAGCGAATCGTGTATGTCGTATCGAGCCCGTTGATAAGTTAACCTACCTCACCTGACGATTCTCATTGCTTTTACTTGTGGGAGAAAAAAGTAAAACATTTCAAGACTCATCGCGCAAACAAAAAAAAACCCTACTCGCAGCCGAAAAGCTACCACACCTCGTGCACCCAACAGATCACACATTCACGCTTCTGCCAAAGTCCAAAGCCCGCTAAAAACTACTACACACATAGCCTTACATTCATGAAATGTTTGATACAACAAACATATACTCATCTGTTTTAGTTTGGTTATGCCTATGCCAGCGAAACAAACGCCGACTAGCACAGCGCAACGCTATACTCTCCGCTCTCCAGGAAGTGCCGTTCTCTTCGTTCACACCACCATATGCACTCCATTATCGCACGTTAATAATGAACCGCTTGTTAGCGCGACGCACGAAATAGGCACTCACACTCACGCAACCTAACTGGCCTAACAATTTTCAACTTGATTTCGTGGATAAATTATAACTTCCACGCATAGAACACTGTGTTTTTCACAAAACCTCCACTTTTCTCACTTAAACAAAGCATCACAGATCACAGCTGTACACTTTTTAGCAAGTTTGGCCCCTCATTTCACTTATAAATCAATAACTTTAACGGATTGCTTTCGGGGCACGTATTATCGGTTAGTCGTGTTGCCAGCTCCTCCTCTGTAGTCAGAGACAGAAAGGGTAGTCCGAAAAGTCAAATAAAACATTTACGGTGTCAAAAGTGTCGTTTGAGTGTAGCTACACCGCGAAAACGAAAACGACATAAGATGGTATTTTGGTACTAGTGTTCATATTCGCTACGCCGCAAATTAATACTGCGCTGCGACTCACGTGTGGGATGATGGATAGTTCTATAAGTTCATTACAATGTATCATTGAAGCGAAGCTTATTTTCAATAAAGTCTCGTTTAAATCCATTGTCACTGCATTGGGAATGGGTGAAATTTTATTAGATCGATGCAACACTTTTCGTGTTTTTGATTTCTCTAGCTTTTGAAAAATTTATTGTTTTGCTCTAAGGTAAATTTTTGATAATTATGCTGAAGTAAATAAAATAATGATTACTTTGGCATTTTTCAAATAGATTACGAAAATTGTATTGGTCTTTATGCTTATACGCTTTTCATCAAATTTCTGGGCTTTAAATGTATGAGTGTTGCCTTATTTTTAATTTAATATGTAGGAATATTTTTTTTTGCGTCTGTTGTGATAAATAGCTGATGGTTTACACAACATATATACTAAAATATTTATTCAACTATCTGCGACTCGTAGATGTCTTTTCTGTGGTGTCGACTGACAGCTCACTTCCTCGGTAGACGTCATCACTCTTACCGAATGTGTCAGAGGATGAGTTTACCGGCGTTCAAGTGGTGCACTGTTGGTTCGTAGGGTGGTCCTCCCAACACCTCCCCCTCTTAGAAGAGATGATACGGCTCATATCTCACGGGTGGTCTTCTGACTCTCGAAGACTGGCGAAGCTGGCTCGATTCCTGCTGAGTTATAGTTCTTGATGATCTTGTGGGTGTTTGGTGAGGAACTTCCATTGGCTTTGATGATTGGGCTGACTCTGGATTGGCTGACATAGGTCCTTCTGGTTCAGTAGTTGAGGACTTACTTAGACCGCAGGACTCCAGTAGTATGTTTAACGGAATTTGGGATGTCTGCTGTGTTACTGGTGCTCTTGGTTTTTCTGATTCATACCGCTTCTTCAGTTGATTCGCATGGGACCTCACGAGATCCCGCTTCGCAGGTAGCCACACGTTGTAGATAACTCGACCAATCCTTTCAAGAACTCGACCGGGTTCCCATGACCAGGTGTTGTTTCGGTGTACTTTAGCCCAAACCAGATCTTTGGCATCGTAATTCCTTGCTTTTGTGCCATGCTTCCGGTTGAACTGATCTTCCTGCTTGGAATCGGTTTGCTTGTAGAACAAAGTTGGCGGTTTCAGTAGATCCATTCCTGTTCGTAAGTTTCTGCCCAGTAGTAGTTCTGCAGGCGACTTCCCTTCAGGTGAGCTAAGACATGGAGTGGAGCGGTAGCACAGAAGAAGAGTGTCGATTGCTTCGTCGATTGCAGGACGCCACGGTTGCTGCAGAAGGCTTCGAATTTTTCGCTTGTGAACTGCGTACCGTTGTCTGTAACCAAAGTCTCCGGAAATCCGTTTCTGGCAAAGATTTCTCGGAACATGGCCACAGTTGCAGATGTTGTGATGCGCTTGGTAGAGACGACTTCTGGCCATTTGCTGAAAGCGTCGACAACAATCAAGTAATAACTGCCATTGACCGGTCCAGCATAATCTGCATGTGTTCGCTGCCAAGGCTTTTTTGGTGATGTCCAAGATTCCAGGTTGGTTTTAGAGTTTGTCTTGGCTACCCTCGAACATTCGACGCACGAACGAACACACTGACTGATTTGCTCGTCGATTCCTGGCCAATAGACGTAGCTACGTGCTACAGACCGCATCCTTTCTACTCCTGGGTGCCCCTTGTGTAGAAGACGTAGAACTCGGTCACGGAATTTCGCTGGAATCGCCAGTCGATCTCCGTAGATGAGACAATCAGCAACAATTGAAAGACTCTCCCGTCGTTGATAGAACTGCTGTAACTGTGAATCGCTGATTTTTGACTGACTTGATGGCCATGCTGTTTGGACGAACTGCTTCACCTGCTTCAGTACTGCATCCGACTTAGTTCCAGATTGAATCATTTTGAACGTAACTGGAAGAGCTTCAACTGACTGCTTGACGATGTACTCCATGGTATCCTCCAGCTCGATCGATGCTATGACGTAATCTTCGTTTGAACGGACGTGGGTGTTCATCAGACGGGACAAAACATGTGCATAGCCAAAACTGTCTGTACTGACATACTTGATATTGAAGTCATACAACAGCAGAGTTAACGCCCATCGCTGGAGCCTGTTGGCTGTATACACGGGAATGCCTTTTTTTGAGCCAAAAATGGCTAGCAAAGGCTTGTAATCCGTTTCTAAAACAAAATGTCGTCCGAAAATCATACGATGGAACCGTGTTACTGCGAAGATCAACGCCAACCTTTCTTTCTCGATTTGACTTTAGTTTAACTCGGCTTGCGTAAGACTCCTTGATGCATATGATATCGGCTTCACTGATCCATCTGGCAGCTTGTGGGCAATGCGCGCTCCAATTCCGTAATTTGACGCATCCGCTGACACTATGATCTCCATGCTGGGATTATAATCTGTAAGCGCCAACGGTGACTGTAGAATTTCACGGAATCGGTTAAATGATCGCTGGCATGCTCCTGACCAAATCCACTTTGCTCCTGACTTCAACAATTGATCCATCGGGAACCGTAGCTTTCGCATTTCCGGAATGTACTTTGCATAATAACTAACGGCTCCGAGGTATGAACGAAGTGAAGGCACATCTTGAGGCGGTGGCATGGAAGCGATAGCTGACGTTTTGCCCGGATCGGGTCTGATGCCATCACCATCCAAAATTTGCCCCAAGTATTCCACTTCTTGCATGTTGAACTTACACTTCCCTATTCGCACTGTAAATCCGTATTCTTCCAGACGTTTAAGCACTTGTTTTAGGTTTTTGTCATGTTCTTCTTTCGTCCGGCCACCAACTAACACGTCATCCAAATAACCACAAGCTCTTCTAATGCCACTCACCACTGCGTCCATTATCTGCTGGAAAGCACCCGGAGCTGACTTGATACCAGGCGTGAGACGAGTATAACGGAAAAGTCCCCTGTGGGTATTGACTGTCAGGAGAGGTTGATCCCGGGGGTCCACCTCCACTTGAAGGTACGCATCGAAGAGGTCAATATGACTGAAGACCTTACATCCGGCCACCTTGGTGAAGATGTCTTCTGGTAGGGGAAGCGGACACTGATTCGACTCCAAAACATCGTTGAGGCCTGTTGAAAAATCGGCACAAATTCGGACTCTACCGTTTGGTTTGCGCACAACGACAATTGGTGCTGCCCAATCTGAGTGATCGACTGGTTGGAGAATTCCCAAATTCTGCAATCGTTGGAGTTCGTCTTCTACCGCACCTTGAACACTGTATGCAACTGGACGTTTTGCACGGTATACTGGCTTGGGATCTCCTTTGAGTGTCAGTCGAACTTTTGTCTTTGAGCAGAGTCCCATTTCATCTGAGAAAACTTTTGGGAACTGGGCTTGCAGAGATTCATCCGTACGGGCCTGTTGACTGTTAACTTTGTTACAGAACGAACTAATAGGAACGTCCCATAACCCGAAAAGCTCAATCCAGTCGGAACCCAAAATGTTAAGATCGAGATTGGGTGAAGCCACACGACACAAACCTCTCTTCGTTTTCCCGACGATGTTTACATCACACCCAAATTCCAGGGCCAGCTCAAGTGAACCCCCAGACGCAGATTTAGCGTTGCAGGAGGGTGCTGTTCCTTGAGGTTGTCCGATTTGCCGCCAACATTCGTCAGAGATGATTGTAATATCCGACGCAGAGTCGATCTGCAATCGCACTGGAACCTGGTTGATTTCAATTTCGGAAAACTTTCTCTGCTGACTAATATTCTTTACCGACACTATCTTCACATCTTTGTTCTTCCCACCGTACTTCTTCTTTTTCTTCTCGCTATTGCCACTGGTGTTGCCGGACGAAAAACAAGCACAATATCCTTCTCTATGGCCTTTCTTCTTACACTCCCGACACAGATGTTCACGAAATGGGCAATCTGCAGAAAAATGCATGCCCCCACACGACCAACATGGGGTTCTGGGTTGATTGTTGTTAACTGCACCCCCGCCACCTTGTTTGTTGCTGAGTTTCGGTGGCCGCTCTTCATGAACGGCATTCACAGGACTGAGCGACTGCTGCTTTTCAACAAGACTGTTGTCCTGCTTCAGGTTCAGTAACGTTTTACAATCTTTCACTACTTTTCCAGAGAGATGTCTTCTGTCTCATTTAGTTTGTTTATCAACCTCATGCGAATTTTTGAATCTCGAGATGATTTCAAACCGCACACAAATATGAGACATTTAAACTGATCTTCTGATAGGTCTCGCAACTTAAAATCCACACACGCCTTATTCACTTTGCACGAATACGACACAAGATCATCGGAATCATCCTTTGCCGTCTGAAGGCACAAATAACGGCGATGAAACACAGAAACTGGGGATCCGAAAATCGTTTTCAATTTCGCAATTGTTTCACTGAAGGTTAGTTCCTTCGATAGTTTAGGCAGAATAAAACTGGTAAACCGTTCATGTGCTTGCGGATTCAATTTCCTCATCAATAACCGGACTTTTGCCGCATCATCCAGTTTTTCGGCGTCTTTGTCGAACAAGTCTTCATATCGCGCATACCAAGAGTCAAAGGTACAGCCCTGCTCTGGATCGTAGGCGAACTCGTTGATGTTGCTGGAAAGCGAATCCAAAATGGTTTCGTCCCTTGACATCAACTGCTGCTGCTGTTGAAGTATTTGCATCAGCATCTGATTCGGCTGCTGTACTTGTGGTACTGGATCCGGCATAATGCTAACCTCACTTCTCACTTTCGCCACGCGGAAAATTGGTCGATCGATAAATTGACTGTAACGCGACGGAAAAACTGATTTTCGCGCAACCGGCTAAAACTTGTCGCCACTTTGTTGTAATAAATGATGGTTTACACAACATATATACTAAAATATCTGATGGTTTACACAACATATATACTAAAATATTTATTCAATTAAAAGGTACATAGGTGAAACGCGGCATGGATTGTACTATCTGCGACTCGTATATGTCTTTTCTGTGGTGTCGACTGACAGCTCACTTCCTCGGTAGACGTCATCACTCTTACCGAATGTGTCAGAGGATGAGTTTACCGGCGTTCAAGTGGTGCACTGTTGGTTCGTAGGATGGTCCTCCTAACAGCGTCAGACAGGGATAACGATTTTACTTTCGAGCTAACCGAATTTCCAGAATCTGCCGTTACCCGTGTACACGACGCGCATAGTACTTACGAGGTAATACTATGAAAATTTGTTAGATCGTATATAACTAAAACATCTCCAAACCAGGCAAACGAGTTTGTTTTCGGAATTCGGTTGTAACGTTTGAGAAAAAAATTCGCACAAACTTTCAATTCCAATTTCAAATCTTGCGCAACTTGTTTTTCTAACTATACTTGTTGGTTTATTCAAGTTATGTAACTCATTAACAAATCTCATCGGGAAAAAATCAGCTCCTCAACGCCTTGATTTCCTGCTCAGAATGTTTCAAAAGACTGCAGCTGTGGCATATTTTGAGGATTGTTTCCTTCCGGAATAAACCCGATATTGCCTTGCCGCAAATCCGCTAAAGTTCCGTTAGCATAGTGTGACAATGCAAGGTCTGGCCAAAACACTACTTTGTCATTTTTATGGTACTTATATTTCAATTTGTAAACCCATTTCATGAAGATACTTGTTCACCGTTTTTGAATCAATCTGATATTTATTGCCCAGCTCACAACAAGATTTCGCCGACTGACCAGGCGTTTCCGCCCTCAAAATTTGCTTTCTCGTAAAGTGCATTTTCGTCCGGAACCAGATTTTCTTCTGAAGGTATTTGCATTCTCGAAGAGTTTGACAATAATATATATAAATGATTTTCCAAGATCTTTAAAATAGTGGAACACTTCACTTTTAGATTGTTCTTTATTTCGCTCACAAAAATTAAAAATCAGTTTACGACGGTCTTCTTCCGACAACATCATTTTGTCAACTAAACGTCACTTTTTTTTAACTCTAATATTTATTTAAGCCCAACCGCGAAGCATAACGGGGCCGAATATCTTTTGGAGTAGGGAAAAGCCAGCTTGAGTAGAGCCTGTATCCCGACTGCTCCTCCTCAAACAGGCATAAAAACCCTCTCATCTTTTCTCTTTTAAAAATACAATTTAAAAATACATGTCATTTAAGCCTACGACTAAATTAACATCAAAGTTTTTCTCTATATAACTAAATACTAATCCTTACTACTATTCGTTGAGGTGTGATGGTTACTTATCTCTTTGAAATCAAAACTTATATCTAAATTCAGTGGATCATGTCTCTCAAAAAGAAGCGATGATTCATGTTTCTATAAAAAGATGAATGAAGGAAGAAAAAAAAAACAGAATTAGTGTGAAACTTTTTTAAGATTGTTGTGTTGGGAGAAATTAGGAGAAAAAGCATAGAGATAATCAAATTCGATATTTGATATCTCTTAAAAAGCCGTAAATGGGTATTGCAAGCGCGGGGTTGCGGCTAGCAAGCACATCCCGTACTTGCATTACAAACGTCACTTTCTGTTTCCGGAGAGCATCCATAAGCTTGGCCCTTGCTCTGTGATACTTAGGGCATACGAAGACTATGTGTTCAATATCTTCGTACCCTCCACATTCGCACAGATTACTATCGATTAAGTTTATTCGATAGAGGTGTGCGTTTGCAACATAGTGATTGGACATTAGGCGCGAAATAACTCGAATGAAATCACGAGTTAAATATACCCCTTTGAACCAAGCTTTTGTAGACACTTTGGGCGAGATCGAGTGCATCCATCGCCCAAGGTCGTCTTTATCCCAAGCAGCAATGAGAGCAATGAGAGGGGACCCACACAAAGCAGATAATGAAAGACCGATCAACCAGCACTTTTTTCCGGGAGGGAATTGGACGGGTGCTTGACCGGTTTAATCGATCGGAGAGCTTCGATAGAACTCAGGCTGTCCGAGAAGATGAAGTAATTGCCTGGTGTCTTGAGCTCGATAATTCGCAGCGAATTGTGTATGGAGCAGGGCTGTGCCAGTTTGCGAGATATGCGATGATCTGTGTTGAAAACGCCATATCCGGATTGTCCATCCATCACAGATCCGTCCGTGAAAAAGGGATTCTATTCTGGGAGGTGGCCAAATTTTGCCGAAAATATTGATAGCACAACTGTTGGTTTGAGGTGATCGGGAATTCCATGGATTTCTTGTTTCATCGTCAAATCAAATACAACAGATGAATTGTTGAGCGATGTTGAAATCTCACGGGATGGAGCAACAACCGAAGGGTTTATCTCCATGGACATGAACCGCTGGTATACTGACATACAGGGTTTCTGAACAACTTCCAAACATTTCTCATAGTTCGCAATAAGCATTGGATTTGCTATTTCCGATCTAATGAGGAAACGAAAAGCCAACTCTCTTTAGGTGGTAGTATTCCAGCTATGACCTCTAGGGACATGGTATGTGTCGACTGCATGCAGCCTAGAGCGATACGCAAACAACGGTATTGTATCCTCTCTAGCTTCAACATGTGTGAAGCTGCGACACCTCTGAAGCATATGCTGCCGTATTCTATAACGGGCAGAATCGTAGTTCGGTAGAGTCGTATCAAATCCTCTGGATGAGCTCCCCATGATGTTCCTTTTACCATTCGAAGAAAATTGATCCTCGGTTGGCATCTTTGTTTCAGGTAATTGACATGTTTTTCCCATGTGCACTTAGAGTCATACCATACTCCGAGATATTTAAAGCTAGGTGACTGAGTGATGGGTCTTCCGGACAGAACTAACTCCAAACGGGGTGGTGGTCTCTTTTTTTGAAAAGACTACCATCTCCGTTTTTTCGAGCGAGAATTCAATTCCAAGACAACTGGCCCAACCGGTCAGATTATCTAGCGTATTTTGCAGGCTGTTTTTCATGTCCACGGCCAGAGACGCAGTGCCTGATATTACGCAGTCGTCAGCTAACTGGCGCATTGTGCAGCCGTCCGTCAAGCATGTGTCAATGTCACTGATGTAGAAGTTGTACAACAGCGGACTCAGACAAGAGCCTTGGGGAAGACCCATGTAGCTTGTTCGTGTCATTGTTGAAGAACCGTGGTTGAAAAGTAAATGCTTTTCAGACAGCAGGTTGATCAAAAAGTTTGTCAATATAGGGGAGAAGCCTCTTTGATGCAGTTTCTCGGAAAGAATTTCGATTGAAACTGAATCAAATGCACCTGTGATATCCAGGAAAACCGAGGTCATTTGTTGTTTGCTGCCAAGAGCCATTTCCGCTTCTGTGGCTAGCAACGTCAGGCAATCGTTAGGGCCCTTGCCCCTACGAAAGCCGAACTGGGTCTCTGATAGTTGGTTAGTTGCTTCTGCCCAGTTGACAAGTCTGCGCAGGATCATTTTTTCAAGCAGTTTGCGTATGCATGAGAGCATCGCAATCGGCCTGTGCGAGCGGTGATCTGCGGCAGGTTTATCTGGCTTTTTGATTGCGATAATCTTAACCTGTTTCCAAGCTTTCGGGATCATATTATTCCTGATAAGCTTATTGAACAGTTTAAGAAATCGTTTCTTGGCCGAGTCCGGCAGGTTTTTCATCAAATTAAATTTGATCCTGTCCGGTCCTGGAGCCTTGTTCTTACAAGACGCGAGGGCAATTGAAAATTCCAGTATTGAAAATTCTAGTTCTTCGATCGCCGTTGTGTCGCTGAATTTCTGCTGTGGTGGGACAGCATCTGGGCATACCTTTTTCGCGAAATCATAGATCCAACGTTCAGAGTATTCATTAGCCTCATTGTTGTCGGACCTATTGCGCATTGTCCGAGCCGTATTCCAGAGATAGCTCATAGAAGCATCTCTGGGTAACGTGCTTATGAAATTTTGCCAGAACGATCTTTTTTTCAGTTTGTGCAGTTTAGCCTGTTTCAGTTCCAGCTCTCTAAACTGACCAAAAAGTTGAATGGAATGATCTTTCCTGAATGCTAGGTATGCTTTTTTCAGAGTTTTTTTCATCTCAGTGCATTCTTTGTCCCACCATTGTTTGTTAGGACGAATTTTCAACTTGTTCTCAGGGGCGGACCTCGTCTGAGATTGCAACGCGCTATCTAAAACTAATGTTGCAAGGAAGTTGTATTCGTCTGATGGAGAAAGCTCATTAGTTGTTTCGAGCGCTCCTGGGATATCATGTTCGAGAATTTTTCCCAATCAATATTCCGGGTGAGATCATACTCTACTTCGACTGTGGTAACAGACTGGAGCCTGCTCATAATCGAAATACTTATTGGCAAATGGTCACTACCATGGGGATCTTGAACAATCTCCCATTTACAATCCAAAGCTATAAGTGCTCTCTCGTATTGGAGGCCTTGCTATTCTTGTAGCTAACCCAGGTATGTTCAATAGGGTCATATCGAACTCGTCTAGTAAGCTTTCAATAAGAATAGCCCGGCTATCATCTCCAGGTGCTCCCCACGCCATACCGTGAGAATTGAAGTCCCCCAAAAGAAGACGTGGTGTCGGAAGCAGTTCCGTTATTTGTGCTAGCTGCAGCCGGTTAATAGTAGCTCTAAGTGGAATGTAGACTGATGCGACAGTGAGGGCCTCGCCAGCAATTGTTATATGGCAAGCAACAATTTCTATACCATCAATTGCTGGGAGAGGAATTCGGAAGAATGCGTAGCATTTTTGATACCTAGGATTACTCCACCGTAAGAGTTTCCTCGATCTGATCGGATGATGTTGAAGTCTCGAAAGGTTAGTGTCGAATCAGTTGATAACCATGTTTCAGATAGTGCGAAAATATCGCATTTGGTATCGTGAAGAAGTAGTTTAAATTTTTCTAATTTGGGGATCAAGCTTCTGCAGTTCCATTGGATGATCCTTGTTGTCGGTTCGTCGCTTCGGTTGTCTGAATTAGACATCGAAGGATACGAACGCGAGGAGGGGCCATTTGGTGCTTAGTTGCTTACCCAACATGCAAATTGTCGGAAGCCAAGCCGAAATCATACTCTTAAGAGCATCGGATAAACCGAAAGTGGTATATATCCATTCAATGATCATTCTGAATAAAATACGTCCATCAGTAGACGGTATTTCAGATTCCGATGACATCTTGGGGGTGGGCAGATTGCTTCCCCGGGAGTTTGGGGAACTCCTTATCGCAATTAACCTTGAAACCAGGTGGTGGTGCTTTAGCATCTTGCTTGGCAGCGGGACCTCTTGGGGTATCATTAAGTGTCTTCTTCTGTTCCTTTCTAGGAAGTTTTGGAGAAGATGCACTCGGCCGTTTTCGCACAGCTCCTGTTGACGGGAGAGGCTGATAAACTGCATCGTCATCGTTCGAATCATCGTTCTCCAAACTGGAGTAGCGATTTACTTCCTGCTGTAAGGCAGCCTTTAGCATCTGTGCAAAGGACTGCTTACTGCGCTGTTTTGTCGATTTTTTCAGTGCGTCAAAGCGTTGTTTATATTTTTCGCACGTCTCAACTTTGTGTGGGCTACCACCACATAGGGAGCATTTCGCTTCCTGTTCGCTACAAGCATGGTTACTCTCCATGATTTCCCCACATTTGCAGCATTTGGTTTTATTGCTGCAGTAGGTTTTCGTGTGACCTAACTGCAGACAATTTGTACACGACATGACTTTTGGGATGAAAAGTCGTACCGGTAGTCTGAGCTTGTACAGCTCAAAGAAATCTGGGAGCACTTTCCCTTCGAAGGTGACTCGAAACGAATCGTTCGGAGAGTAGTTGCCCATATTGTCTTTAGAGTACATTCTTCGGCACTCTAAAACTTTAATTTTTGGAAGGTTTGGGTTTTTAAACCGACCCGCTCCTTCCAAAAGTTCTTTTTCGGTGAGATCGGGTTCTGTTATTACGCCCTCGATCTCAGTTGCTCGAGCCGGTATATACACCCGGTACTCGATCGTGAAGTTCTGATCCTCAACAACCTCATTTGCTTGTTGGAGATCAGAAAATGTGGCCTTCAATTTATCTGCTTTAACTTTGTAAACCTCAACCAAGCTGGTATATCTTGTTCGCAGAAGTTTACAAATTTGAACGACCTTCAGAGGTTTGTTTCTGGGCCGGAAATAAACCACCCAACAGAGCATATAAGAAAAACGACTCTCCTGCTCGGCTGCCGAAGAAGCAATCAACTAAACGTCACTTGACAAAATCGACTGGTCGTGTTGCCTGTTATATAAAAGTGGATCTTCATTTTGTGGAGAAGAATTTTTTGATTTGTCCAGCACTTCGAAATCGTAGACCAACTTAAAGGTTGTTCGGAATTTTTTTCCCTCACACGTTAAATATGCTAAAAAGGCGGTCTTTCTTGCGAGAATTCTCACATTAGCGTAGGGCAAACAGGTATGAAGCGTTCCTCGGGGCATAACGCCCTAGTCTATTTATTCGAAAACATGCACACAATAAGATATGAGACTATTAGGGAACCAATTCATGGAATCAACCTTCTATGCGAGTTTGACAGTTGTCACTAGCGATCGGATTCCATAAGTTCAAAACAGGTTTGATTCGCCCCTTCAACAAACTAACCATCAGGTGGGTTGAAGCTGGTCCATTGAAATTTGTTATTACAGGTTGGATCCTAATGTTGGAAGGAGATTATGACATCTTTGGAATGCGTGCTTGTGTTTCTTTTTGTTGTTCTCCACCAGATATTGCATCATAGTGAGATGAAAATAGAAGATTTCATGCAAGTTTTGTGTTTAATCCGTAAATCCGCGAATGTTTAATTCAAATTTAAATTTTTCTGTTTGTTGTCGTTTTCAACAGAAATATAGCAAAAGTTAAATTTTATAACAATATAAAACAAACAGAAGACAGTTGTGTCTCGATAAATGCGAAGTTTTTTTGGTGGAAATAATTTTAATAATAATTAATTAAAATGCATATGACAGTTATTCAGCTTTGCTCTTAAACACATTTAGTCACGGTTGCATATTCAGTTTAAGGCTGTTTTTCGTCGCTTGTCGATAGCTCACTCTACAAAAACAATTTTAGGAAACGGCTTAGGGACTACAAGATTGCCGTACATCATTTTCCGAAACTGTACTCGCGGAGCCAACTATCGGCACGAGGCCACTTGAATTGAGTTGACACACTAAAATTGTATATGCAACCTCGCATTTAGTATTCATAACTAATGTTTCTTACGCCAAACTCCAGGTGAAAATGTTGGAAACATGTTGAATATGCAAGATGAGGAATCTAATATTTCTCTAACTGAATCTTAAACGTTTAAATGCCAATGTTTTTTGCCCTAAAATAAAAAAAAATAATTCAAACATCAAACAGTGACTACGGAAGCCACTTCACCGACACCAATTTATACCTTTCAGTTTCGGCTTTTGCGGAATTTCTTTCATTTTGCGTTGAAAAAAAAAAACGAACTTTGACTTCCTGATGGTTGGTAATGTAAACAGATAGTATCTTTATTATCTTCTACTTAACGAACTAATTACACTACCGTTTTTACTGCTCTACGGCAAAGAATTTCCCTCCAAAAACATAAACATACTCATGTTAGTACATTACTTCTCCTCTCACCTCCTCTCGCCTAACCAAATTGCACTCTACTCAGTGTTCAACTTTTTTTCTTCTTTTTTTTCGCAGCCAACAAACATACCTAACAACTCCAATCGAACGGTGTTTCGCTTTATCTGGCGTGTGTTTACTTTTGCTTTGCTTTTCCGCCAATTACGGCCAAACACCCGTCCGTCCAACAAAGCGGAAGTTTTCCGCAAAATCTAGCGCTTTTGCGCGGTACTGAAGTTTTCCCACGCCACACACACCGCCACGGCTGCTCTTATCAAGCACCTGTGTGGATTTATCTTCGCTATGATTTACTTCTGCCTCTATTGTTTGTCTATTTTGGTTTGTCTTGCTTGCTTGCAAGCATGCAAGGGTTCACACAGTTCCGGTTTTTGCGTTTTAGCGTTAATCTTCTAGCTTTTGTTGTTTGTTTTTTTTTTTTTCGTGTACAAGTAGTAATATAATACTGTGACTACCGCACTTGAAGAAGAAGGTGAAACGAAATTAATGAAAACAAACGAAAAAAAAAAACGAAACAATTCAACCTATGTTCTACCTATTGCACGAAATATATAGTTTTTCCAATAATGTGGAGGGCAAGGAAAGCGCTCTAAAACGAATAAATTATGTACGATTTGTAAAACTTTGTAAACTTATCGACTATTTTTGGTTCTGCTCTCCTAACTGCTTAAGTGTTAGTAATCTTTTACTCTGGAATTCACTGGAGAAGCCTTCCGGCTCTCCGTTCTAAACAAAGGTAACAACAACAACAAGGGACAAAAACCAAAATCGAAAAGTCTTTAAATTCGCAAGATTTTTTACGAGCTCTTTCAATCAATCAAAAAACAAAAACAAAAAACGTCTCTTTCAATTGATCCATTGATTGCGTCAAAAATAGTGATCGTGAACGGTGTCGATCACGAATCCAGAAAAAAGATGAGTTCTCGACAGAAAGAGAGGCGAAAAAAAACTTCTTCTAAATATACATATAATGATTTTCAGTTCAGAATTTATCGTCCATCTGCTCACGTTCCTCAGTCACCTCAGTTTTTTTGTGCTTTCCTCAATCACACTCTCGACAATCAATCCAATCACAGCGAACCGTTTCAAACTCAACCACGTGTTTACGGTTTCACGTTCCGTTCGTGATCCTGTGCGAGCCTTTTAAAGCAACCCGGTCGGCTGAGGGTTTGGGCTAAGACTCCGACGGATTTCGGTCTGCTTGCCGACGAGGATGCCCCGGATCTCCTCGATCGGTTTCAACAGAAACACTGGCACGTGATCGTCCCGGCGCTGGAACAACACTTCACCCTCGAACTGGATCAGTTCATGCTTGCGAGCCCGCAGCAGCAATCCGACCAGTTTGTCGTTGATGTGGGTGTAGATCTGCGGGGGAAAGAAGAGTTAGATTCGATTCAAGAGGAAGAAGAGATTGAAACCTACATTGAACAGATCGCCGAAAAGAATCACCTTCAGCTTCGGGTCCTGCTTCGACATTGGCTGACCCTCGTCGCTGATTACCGTGCAGAGCTCCAACATCTCCTGGTACACCTGGATGTTGGCTTTCTTCCCCCGGTACTCGGTGAGGCTGCCGGCTTTCGGTCTGGTGGATGGAAGGGAAGTTAATTAAAACAACGGTTGCTATGGTTTTTGGCAGGGGTGCCGGATACATTTTTTCTACAGTGTGCTTTATTCTATTCTAGGTTACATTTATTGGTTAGCTTGGGAAATGATTATACGCTGTGACTAGCTTAGTTTGACAGTTCTCATACATGAGAAGTGCGACTAAATACTGCTGTTCTCAGGGGCGAATTTTTTTTTCTTGCTTTACTAAAGCTGACTGCGCGCTTTGTTCCGCTGCGGACTTGCTTTGGTAATTAGGCGTTGGTATGTTTCCCCGCAATTATAACTGATAATTGATGGTGTGCGTGTTTGGGTGCATTATGGGTTGGCTTCTTCCGGCAAAGGCGCACCAAGAGGCGTGAAATGCAGAGCGAGGTTAATCGGCACCGGCCGCTCTGGGGTTAGTCATGCAGTTAGTTTCGGTTTTTTATTTTATTTTATTTTATGCACGTGGGGTTGAAGCCAAGAAAAAAAAAGAAACGGCGCCAGTGAATGGCGCAGGAGAACTCGAACTCGATGCCTAGTTGGTCAGTAGTTCAATGCTTCCGGTGGAGCGGTTGACCTACCTGCCGTACTCCTCTTTGCTGATCTTCAGTCTCTGCATTCCGCGAACGCCTTGCGACTCGGAGAAGGGATTGGCGAATTGCGAAGCCATGTGATTTTTGGCATTTTCATTAAATAGGGCAACTTTGGATGACAGCGGTGAGTCCTGCAATGGAGAGAAGAAAAAAAAATCGCTTTAGTTTTCTCTAATCAAATGTGAATAGAATGAGAAATCGATAAATTGGAGGATAGCTTTACAGCATCGTTCTTTGCGGCGCGTGGAGTCTCGCATCGGGTGGTCATCCACCTGGCAGAGCATATTCTGCAACGATTGCGAATCACTTTCACTGATGTCGGAGCGCATCAGCTCGTAACAAGCGACCAATCGGCGGACGTTCGGACCCTGAGCGACCGGAGGTTCTTGTTCACGTGGCTGGGGCAGCACCGGGACGGAAGGCCGACGAATTGAGCCTTGGCGGCACAGAGCCTGATGACAGCGCCGATCTTTGTCTGATTTTTTCTGCTGCTGCCGCTCCTTTTCCCGACGACGATCGCGACGTCGTTCAGCACGATCATCTTCACTCGATTCATCTCCATCGGACGGTTCATCCCGACGATCTCGACAACGGCGACGCTGCGAGTCTCGTCGACGCGTCGTTCGGCGTTGTTCACTTTCCTTCTCAGATTCTTCATCGTCTTCTTCCTCAGATTGGTCTCGATTTCGGCGTTGATTTCGACGTTGGGACTGTCGACGTTTCGCTGGTCTTGCGGGCTGCTGTTCTTCTTCTTCGTCCTGCTCGTCATCTTCTTCCTCCTCTTGGGGACGTCGTCTACGCTGCGGCCGCGGCTGTTGGCGGTTTTGTCTACGTCTAGGTTGTTCCTGTTCTTCCTCTTCTGGTTCTTCTTCTTCTTGTTCCGGTTGTCGTCGATTGCCACGCCGTTGGGTGCGTCTCTGAGCTTGTTGGCGTCTTCGTGGTGGTTGTTCTTCCTCCTCTTCGTCACCGTTATCGTCGTCTTGTTGTTGATTCTGCTGTTGTTGTCTGCGTTGATTACGCTGCTGTCGTCGTGGCTGTGGTTGCTGTTCTTCTTCTTCTTCTTCCTCTTCTGGTTCATCCTGCTGTTGCTGTCGTTGCTGCTGCTGACGCTGTCTGCGTGGGGCGGGTTGTCTTCGAGGAGCTGGCTGTTGCTGCTGCTCTTCCTCGGGCTCTTCCTCCTGCTGCTGCTGCTGTTGCTGTTGTTGCGGCTGTTGTGGCTGTTGTTGTGGCTGTTGTTGTGGCTGTTGTTGTGGCTGTTGCTGGGGCTGTTGCGGTTGTTGTTGGCGCCTTGTGTTCTGTTGTCCTTGAGGTTGCTGCGGTTCATCGTCTTGCTGCTGATTATCCTGCTGTCGCGCTCGATTCCTACGCAGAGTTCGCTGTCTACGCAGCAGTCGCATGGCGTCCTCCAGATCATCTTCGTCTTCGTCGGTAAAATCCAAAGCCAGTACCCGACTGCGTCGACGTTCTCGAGCTTCCAAGCGCCATAGCCGACGCTGGGTCACCTCCAGATTCGCGTCCAGACAGACGCAACAGGTTCGTTGGCACTTCATGCAATTCTCGTCGGGATAAACGCGAAACACACGCGATACGATGCCACCCATCGCAGAATCGATCAAAGTTACTCGTGGCTTGCAGACGATCACTTAGAACTTGCTGCGGTTCGATGTTTACGCTAGAACTTCCGAATCAGTATAAACTGTAAACCTACCAGCGGTCAGTGGTTTTATCAGGCCGTGTGCAGACTATCGCGACCAGGTCAAATCGGCTGCAGTTGATTGATCGGCGGCATCCATAGGCTAAAGCGTTCCGCCCGAACGGTTCTCTTCGTGCGAACACGCTATGGAAATATCTTCTTATTCAATCACTGGATATTTTAATTAACGAACAGACTAGATTCTAACCTCGAATGATGTTACCCCTTGCGCAAATTACCATCAAGTAGGCGCCGCTGTTATTCATCCGTTAATGGATTTTTTTCGAAAGGGAAAGTATATAGGCGGCATATTTACGACTCACGTGACTTAGATACGTGCATGCGATGTTTCTGCGCTTGCACCACAGCAGCGGCGTGGGAAAAGACGCGGCCGCAAAGTCATTTCACGTCAATATTTACATAATGGTGTGCTTCTTCATCTTTCGTGATTCCACATTAACGTGCGACCCGTGGGGACTTTCAGCCGTTGGCCTCTTTGTTTGGCCAGCTTTATTATCAATTGAACGTTCGCCAAGTGACTGCACATGCGAAATAGAGAAAAAAAATGCACCGTGGGAGGATATCTGGGTCGCCCGCGATTGGTGAGCACCGCTAATGAGAGTGAAATTTAAAAGAAAACCCTCCCCTTCCCGGTGTGGAATGTAGATCACTAATGATGCAATTGTGTGCTCCAAATGAAACATTAACGCGAGCAGAAGATTGAGTAGTGCGTGGCGCAGTGGCCTTTGAAAAACTGGCAACACTATAATAATCTAAAATGTCAGCTGATTACAAGTGTAAACAAATTTGTTTTCTGCAAAGCAGCGATTTTTCAAAGAAATCAAATCAAAATAAGACGAATGATAAAGCCATTTGAATCACAATTCGTGCAATTATGCCATCGTTTTCATTGCTTTTTGATACAGTTGATGAGACAACACTCACATTTCCTAACCAAATGTAAGCTGAGCTTTCATTCCTGAATCATCGTTTGAAGGTTATTACTAACAAAAAATTATAAGTTTTTCAGCCGAAGTTGCGAAAACTGTTAGGTGCGAAGTTTTGCCCCACATTATTTTCTGTGGTTTCGGGTGAGATTGGCAACAATACGACCGGACATCAAAGCCGAAAAAAATCAAACCATCAGATGAGTGCACTGCCCTACCATCTGGCGTTCGATGATCGTATTAGATAAGCTGGTGAAAATCGATATTATCTAACACAGCAGTCGGTCAGTGCAGTGCGTAATTACGCAGAGGAGAAGCCTCTTCCTTCCTCCCCCGGTTGGCTGACTGAGTGACTGACTGACTGACAGACAGATGCGAAGAGATGGGCCTTGCGCTCGCGCCCGGCCCGGGGGTATTTATTGATTCGTGCCACAAAAAGATTGCGCATTATAGCGTGCAAAAATAATGGTTGGTTTAATCACGAAAATGCCCCTTCGATTCGGTGGCGTAACCTACCGGGGAAACAAAGTGTGAAAGGTTTTGGCCACAACATAACTCGTCCCCAGGTTTCGAAGATTAAACACGCTAAAAACATGATAGCCGTAACGAGTCGGACTAATGACCTCTCCCAGAGGCGGAGGTTACACCACTAGCGGTGGTGAGAGGTTATACTTTCGCGCCCTCGGTGCGGTACACAAATAATAAACCATTGATCACGTTCATGTAACGTCAGGCCACAGGCCTGACCGCTACACTTTACAATTCTCTCACACACAACATAAATCTCGCTCCACCTCGTCAAGGGTGGACGTTTAGATAGCGCGCCAACTTTCTGTGGCGGTAAACGGGATCGTGATCACGATCGTCGGCCACTTGAAGTGAAGTGCTACCGGTTGCATTTGCACGATCGGTGCGTTGCGTTGCGGTGAAGTCCACGGTAAACAAACACGCGCAGCACCAATTTGCGGGAGAAGGAAAAACAACCGAGAAGCTCGGTATGGCGCGCCGGGTCACGTTCTGTTTTATTTTTCGTACTGTTTTGTTGATGTGGCAGAGTTGCCAATAAAATATTCAATTTAACTGGAAAAAGGCTGAAGAAAAAACTGGAAAAAACTGGATTCCAAATAAATTTGTAAAAAAGCAATAAAATGATTTTGAGAGAGCTTTTTTGTTATGGAGACTAAATCCAGTGTCAGTTTCGAATACAGCAACTAACGAAATAACTATTCGCACAAAATTACTCATTTCAATCAGAACTGTTTTGTTTCGGGCTTACATTTTTTTGAATTATGGACTGGAAAATTTCCTCTAACAGCAGCAAAATTTAAAATTACGCAATCAATCTAGCTCAAAATTAAGAAAATACAGCTTTTTCATTTACTTTTATCTTCAACAAAAGTATTGATTGACGCGGCATTTTCTTCCGTTACATCAGTGAAGTTTAAATTTCAATTATTTCTGACTTCGCTATCTTTTGGTATCTAATTCTTCTAACAATTTTTTAACTGCTACGCCACAGAAAATAAAAAGAAGATTTTTTTTTACGGTGTGATAAATTTGTTTGGTTTTATCTCAACCATGTCATGCAGTCTTTAATTAGATCGTGTTTCGTGCGAGAAGATAGAATACTGAAAAAGCTGTTAGAAATTGTCAAAATAATTTATCAATCTACAAAACTTACGTTTTAAAAATATTTCCGGAAACCAATCGGAGCTTGAGTGAATAAAAAACTGGATAAAACTGGCAAATATCTGAAAAAAACTGGAAGATTTTGGGAATAAACTGTTTGACTGGATCACTTGAAAAAAAACTGGAGGAATCCAGTTTAAACTGGAACATTGGCAACCCTGTGATGTGGTCTGTCTGCTTCCGCGCAAAGCTTGCTGGATGGAAATGTACACACACACATGACCTACATTGAACTCATTATCTTTGTTCCATGTGGGGTTTTTTCGCTCCACAGTCTGGCTGAAATGACGCCTCAGTGTGGTCAATTTATGGGCCTCCGGATGGGGGTCCCATTTGGTTCACTAATGTTTCATTATTTTTATTAATGTTTTTAGCCCATTCATTTTGAAAAGAGTCAGGAAAAATAACAAACTAAGTTACGCACCAAAAATGATTTTCTCTTATCATCGTCTTGACCAGTACGGACCTCTCGTGCAGGTGGCGCAGCTTGCTAGCTAAACACGAGTTGGTACGATAAAATTTCGTGCGGAATTATAACTGATTCATTGCAGGACAAAGTTTATGTCACTTAATTCCACTGAGGACTATTTACGAAGATTCAAAGCATGGGAAATTTGTAGCTGATACAGACAGGGGACTTTATCAATTTATCGACGCTTATCATGGTGAATACCATCGAATGTCGGTGAGCGAGATGCATTGGCATCAAACAAACGGGAAGCTTCTATGGAGCGGTTTACGACATCAGGAACCTGACTGTACCAATTCCTGCCATGTGTAATGACAGGGAGGGAACCCTGATTACGGAGAAGTTCGATTAGGATTCGAGATTATCTTCTAAAAACTACATCTTAACTGACCAGCATGGATTTATTCCCAGACGATCGGTAACTACTAACCTTCTAGATTTTACTAATGGATGCATCATCGTGCTTGAGAAGAGAGCACAAGTAGACGTTGTATATACGGATCTTAAAGCAGCATTTTATACGATCGATTCGTAGCCAAGCTTTTAAGTGGCGAAGTGGACTGCTCCCTGTTACTCGCTCGACTCAACTTCCGTAATCTACGAGGGACGTTGTGCCAGTCATTCCTGTTACAGCCTAGCTTTCATCGAATCCTGTAGGGGTACCAAGAACTGGTGACAGCCATGATTCTTGAATTTTCATAGTTTTGAAAGCCGTCGAACCCATTATTCAAAAATCGATTAAGGAGAGTGTGATAGTCGGACTTACAATCGACGGAGGTTAAGTGCAATTCGTCAGATTATTTAAGGGTAGGGTCTGAGGAGAAACTTCCTATGGACTGGTTGGAAGGACTTATATGTCCAATCTAGAAGAAGAGACATAGACTCCGACTGGGCCTCTCCGATAAAATCATGTTCCATAGACTGAGGCCGTTGTTAGAAGCCTTCGTTGGTGAATACCAGTGCGAGTTGCGAGAAGGACGATCTACAACGGACTAGATGTTCACCTTGAGACAGATACTCAATTTGCAGACACAACATTTGCTTAGAGACTTCAAGGCGAAGCACAATTAAGTGATATGCAACGAGTTCTGGTAGGTTATGCACATCGCTTCCCAACAAAACTGATTAAGCTGATCAAGGATCAGGATAGTGGGCGAAATTTCGGACGCGTTTGTATCATTAGATGATTTGAAGCAAGGGGACGGGCTCTCGAACATGCTGGTGATTATGCACGATCAATCGATTTTGCTAATAACTGTGGTTTGCGCATTTGAGTTATTAGATGGCAGCACTGGTGTCGTGAACAAAATGTATGAAAAAACTGGAAGTCAGGTATCTTGTTCCAGTCATCTTTGCTAGCAGAGAGCGTAGGGTGGATGTGGATGCTTTCGAAGTGGTTGATGAATTTGTTTATCGTTGTGTAATAAGGTGATAACATTACAACGAGGTGAGCTGCGAAGAGAATACATAGATTTCGTCAGCGAACAGAGCATTGTACGGATTGTATAGCCAGCTTAAGTCCCGCAGCCTGCAGATCCGCATGAAATTTGCGCTTTACAGGACGCTGATCCTTCTGGTGGCGCTCTAAGGACATGAAACACGGACGTGGAAGGAGGCCGATCAGGGTGGTCTTTGAGCGTAGAATCCTGCGATCAATCAGCGTGTGTGAGGGGCGACTTGAAAGCAGCAGCCCAAGACCGAGTTTTATGGAGGCGTATTCTGGATTCGGCATAGGATCTCTCTGGTATGTCGTCATAAAAGTAAGAAAGTAAACCAAATCAAAAGACGATCACCCTTTCACAACGTTTTAGCGCTTAAGTCTTTGGAGAAAGTCTTGAAATGCTTTTTACAATTTGAAAAAATGTTTAATAAAATCATTATAAGGAGGGAACACCTACAAAGTAGGGCTTACAACATTTAGCACAAGATTAAAACTTCATGTCTTCGACAAAGTTGTAGAATTTTAAGTTGAAACGGCACTGGATCCAAAACGGGACCATAATTATCAAACAAAAATCAGAAGTTAAAGATATCTAGTATAATACGCCGTTTATCATTCTTAGTGCACAAGATGTTAAATAGGTGTGAGCACGTTTTACTCACTCTGCTCTAAGTAAACTGCCACAGTCTCTCGATATCAATGAGTGATGCGAGCGAGAGGCATAAAACAGATCAAAAACTTCTCAGCGCAGTGCACTTTTCAATGTACACCATATTATCATGTATTTAAACACAGAGTGGTTCGCGTGTAGTCAGTGGATCCTGTTTGCAAAACTGATGTGTTTGATGTTGATTCCGTGCACTCCCATCAGTGAACTTGAAGAGAATAAGAGCACACACGTTGAAGTTTGACAACGTTGTACACTCTCTGTGAGCCTCTTGCTACTTCTTTCAAAGCATTGAATGCAGCTTCAAGTGAGAAGGGGAAGATGGAAAACTGAGCAAGAACATTGAAGAATGATAGCAGCCATGGCAAGAACATCGCGATTTAAAGCCGATGTTATACTAAAATCGGAGCGTTTTCATATATTTGCACATTGTTGATGTTATTCTTTACGTGAGAAAAGACGCGTTTCACGCCGCTCTGCTTTCAGTATAACATCGGCTTAGGGTCGATGACACAGTTAATGATTTGTCTTGCCGTGGTAAAATGTACAGTCGTAAGAAGAGCTGCAGTTTTAACCACAGCAAGGCGAAGCGCTTCACAACGCTATTCGCGCTTACTATGTCATTAGCGTGAAGCATTTAATCAAAAACACCATATCAAGAAGACTGGGGAACTCTGCCTAAACACGAGCGACAGTTTTGGCAGAGCAGTCTTCTGAGTAAAGACGGAACTGACGCATGCTGGTGTGTGTGCTGGCGGTTCGAATGCAATTTGAACGCACAGCAGGATAATCACACACGCACACAATATCTTCGTACCAATGTAATTACTAAAGATGTTACGGATATTCGTATCCGCATCCGTAAATGGAAAACATCCGCATGAAAATTGACATCCGCATTATTGAAATTACGGGTGTGAAACTTTGAACGATTGTTTGCCCAGCTGACATGCATGCATGCATAGAGTAGCAATTCGAGCGCTGTTTATTAGGTGGAAGCTGACATTTTCACGCTCAAAATCTTCAAGTGGAAGGAAACCTAACCTCAAAATTGTACGGAGAGAAGTCACCGTCCAGTTCCACCTTTATAGATGGAGTGCGCTGTTTGATTTGACGTTTGTCATTTGTATGGGATTGATCCAGAGTTGCTAGTCTTCTTGATGTGATGTTTTTGGTTGAATGCTTACTTAGGAATTTTTAAGAATAAATCAGGTGTTTGAGAACGATGTTTTCAAGAATAAATTTTATTATATGAAATAGTTAATGACAGATTTTTAAGTCATACAAGAAAAATAAAAACTAAATCACCAGACATACAAGAGAAAATGTGTTTTAATTTGCACATTTATGGTGACGGCCTCTGAGGAAGAGGGAAGGTGTTTGTATGGTACAACATGCTTCATAGAAAGTATTGCTCTAAAACCACAAGAAAAAATCGGAAACTCTATTCCCGTCTTGAATGTCGTTCTATACCACTGTGCACTGGAAACAAATCAATGAAATCTCTAAAGTTCTATGAGATACATCGGGGTGAGATTGATTTCCCATGAAATACATGCATTAAATTAAGGCTGTGTTATTGTGCATAGTAAATGATAATTTTTTCTTACTGGAAATTATCAATCACAGACCTCCGGGAACGAAACACAATGATATTTTTGATTGAAATCTATTCGTTGTGGCTCACGAGATAAAATTTGCTAATCATACTCGCATTTGATCATCGTTAAAAAATTCAACTTTTTGTAATTTCTGGCAAATTTTCAGTATTATATTGATGGTATGGTACTTTCATCAAACTTTACACAATTCTTTAAGTTTAACGTAATTCACTCTGAATTGAGTTTACTTTATTGAATCATCTGACGAAAAATCGAATAAATGGTACATTTTGTTAAATTCTCTACAAATCGCTGAGAGAAATTCGTAGTTATTTAGTCATAGTTAGTTAGTTTTAAGTTAATCATAAGGATTTAAACCAGGCCTGTCCAACCTTTATGACACGCGGGCCAAATTTCACAATCCACAACAGCTGCCGGGCCAAAACTTCGGAAACTTTTAAATTTCAGCTAATTTTTAGAATATGTGCAAACATATGTTAAAAAATCATGCTGATTAACTTTGATTTTGATATAAAAGCAGTCCGTTTTAGATTGAAAATCCAAGGGTGATACCAGTTGAAGCTCACCAAAATAAAAGTAATCTCACAAGCCACAGCCATAACAAAAATGAAAAACAAAGAATGATTTTTTGAAATATGATTTGTAAGATTTTAAAATTACATGAACTTGGAGAATTGATGAGAAACTAGAAACGATTGGCTTTTTTCCAGAACACGCGCCATATTGATACCAAAATCTGATACCGAAATCCGCAGACATGATTCTAAATTCTCGTCTGATTAAGATGAACGACAACCATTTCTTAGCTACATTTATTTTTTTGAAGGTTCATTGTCGTGTTTGAAATGTCGATATGGAATGAAAGTTTGGTTGAAAGAAAGAAACAGGATGTCATTACTCGTTAATAAGTTAAAATAAGTTTAAATTATACAAAGATGTTATGTATCTCAACAAATTCCAATCCGCATACATCAACAAGTGGGCCAAATGTGAAACGTGTTTCAAAACTCAACGCGGGCCGCGAGAAATGAAGCAGAGGGCCGGATATGGCCCGCGGGCCGTACGTTGGACAGCCCTGATTTAAACGGTACATTCAAATCCATTTGCTCCAAAGGATAAAGGAGTCAATGTTACCAAGCAACATCTTGGCATCAAACAGCGCTCTAGCAGAATTTCGCCGACACTGTAGAGTTTCCATATCAAGAAGACGTCATTGATGCTCGTAGGGTGGCAAGTTTGTTTGGTTACTTCAAGAAAACAACCTTAGTGCAAATGTTATGAACCGTTATGAATTTTGTAAACCCACTCAATGGTAGATATCTTTCTCGTGAAGGATATGACACAGTATTTCTGTACGCTAATGACTAGTTGATTCCACACACACCGTTTCTCGGAAGTTTAAATTAGTCGTTGTAGTTCAATGCAGTCTTCTACTGATTTGACGATGCAGAAGATTTTGAGATCATCAATATATGCAAATGTACAGCCAGAAGGTAGAAATAGACAGATATCTTCGAAGAAGATCGAGTGCAATGAAGGTCTTAATTTGCTTCCCTGAGGCACTCCTGAACTGTTTATGAAGTTGTATGAAAGAGTCGATCCAAATTTAATGTTCAATTCGCGGGTAACTAAATGGGATCTCAGCCATCCAGCGAAGTGAGGTTATGCACCTAAACGCTCAATTTTAGTTAGTAACAATTTATGGTCATGACGATCGGAGGCAGCCTTTAGATAAGTATATATTGTGTCGATTTAATTTCCGCCTTCCATAGTCGTGATACAAAGCTGAGTTTTCTTTCAGCAATGATAGCAATGAAGAAAACAATTTGAGCAGGTGAAATGTATGATCTGATTGCAGCAAATAGAACATCTTCAACTAGGATTAAACAGATTCAACACGCAAAAGCTCGCAAGTCAGCAACCAAAACAGCCAATAGCGAGCCTTGTTGCAACAGAATTTACTGACGCTAGTGCCAGAAACGTGGAACCGAATGCATATGAATTAAACCAGAGTCGTCGTTAAATGCAAAATATATTTTGCAAATGTATTTTTAATTTTTATTGATTGTCAGTACCAAAATCATCAGTATTGATTACTGCTTGCACTGCTCTAACGATATCAGCATTCTGAAAAATATTACCAATACTAGTACAAATCATCATGGCAATACTAGCAACGGTTAATACTTTAAAAGTGGTTTGATTTTGAGCCGTCCAATACATTAAACATTCGCTAGAGCACCAAATGCGTTATGAACAACACACATTCGTTGTACTGGTTCCGAAAAACAGTACAAAAGCTGCTTGATGTGGTTACGCACAGTCCAACTTTTACGTGAATAAATCTTTAGTGTTTTAAAATTTGTTCGATCAAATTTGATTGATTTTTGACGAAGAAGAAATTTTACGAAAATACATAGAATTTTCCCGGGGATTCAAGGGTTAACTTTAACAGGTACGTGATTCTTGTAAAAGTTGTATATGAGAACACGTCCAAGTTTTCTCTAATCCTTATTCGAATTTTAGATAATCAATTTCACGCCATTCCATGGTCCAACTTTGGAAGCTGATATTTTACTACGCAGTTTGGTTTGGTGTTTGATTACCGTGACAACACAACGCGCTGCTATTGTACTGTTCGCTCCACCACTATCACGATCACAACTTTGGCTTTCGGTTTTTTTATTGTGTGAATTTAAAATAAATGCGCATTTTTTACTTATTAAAAGGCAGTTATCGTGCATGAAAGTGCTGAAAACCCCGAGAACGGGCTCTCTTTGTTCGGTAAATACTAAAAGAGTTGGAAAAATTTTAAAGTTCATTGAAAGTGATGAAAATATGAATTGATGTGTTATCAACTACGTCAAAAAGTTTTTCCGTCGATATTGCTAAGGTTAGTGGTGAACATGATTCAATCAGGTGGACTGTGTCGAATTGTGCGGGGTGAAAGGATGGATTCCATTTACGCTGCCTTACTTGAACCATGGATCGTGTGCCCTTGAAGCATACGGTCAAATATGATAGAGCTAAATCATAGAAAAATCAATACTTTTAAATTAACTTAACTTGTTTATATCATTCCCTATGGAGAGTCATGGTTTAAGACACAATGGCTTTGTCTGGCGTTGAAGAACTTGAATGTATTAACGGAATAATGACAAAAGAGGTTAATTTAGACATTTTGACGCGAAGACGTTCACAACATGTCAATACGCAACTTCGAATGACTCCATTTAGTTTTTGTGCGTTGTAGAGGATGATTGATTGATAAAAATATCATAAAACGAGGAAAACGATTATTGGAATAGCACTGCGCCTAGAGGAATGTAAATTAAATGCTTGTAGTATGCAGGTTCATCAGGATTCAAACTAAGAGAAATTTCCATCCGTCAACGTCAACAGTCACCGTCAACCGTTGAGATGTTTCGCTGCAATCGTCATTAGCCAAAAAACGAAACTTTCTTCATGATTTCACGTTGTTCAAAAAGTCAATGCAAATACTCGCCACTAGTGCCCAGGTCATACACGCCTGCAGGTGCCTAATCGAAACAAACCCTCCGAGAGCGTGAAAATTTCACCACTCAAGTCAAACGGCTAAACTCTATGGGAAGCCTACATACCGCATGCCCAAGTCCGATTAGTCAGCTGAGTGTTGTGTGGAAAGTAAAACAGAGATTTGAGACCGCCAAGATGCGCGAACTGCGTTGATTTGCAGTTGTATGTTACAACCGAGAGGTGAAGAAATTAGGCACCGCAAAAAAATCCCCGCGTGCGATAATACCACTCCCAGCTAAAAACTTTCGGCGCCCCGTGCTGGCACTTATCGACGCATGCTGGCTGACCGCTTTAGAAGCACTTGCTTGAGGGGGTAAAACTGGACAAAAAGTTCGTCGACGGTGAGCGAACCCGCAAACACCATCAGACTGAATGGTTCAACGTTGCCTAGTTTTTTATATCGCCTGCAATGATGTGATCTGCAATTATGACGTTTTTTTAATGTTGATTAGGATGATAATAATAATAATAATGAAAATAACGACGACGGTGTGTGATAACCCCAGCAAAATGTGCAGCAGCTAGTTTTCACATTTTCCAACCTAGCTTCTGTCAATGGACGCCCTGCTATTTCCCAACCAAGGTTTCAAGTTCAAAGTGATTCGTGCCCTTCATTGTTTTCCGCCTATTTGGCTGCTGGCGTTGTTTATTTTTATTGCGGAGTGTTTTTCCTGCGCAGCGAATCGCTTGCCTCCGAGACTTAGAACAGCTCATCTTCTACTGCTACTCTACTTCTACTGGTTCTAAATTTACCCTGTTCGACTCAAAACCGCTTTGGAATGTAAGCATTTTGATCGCATGCCAAAGCTAAGGCCAGCACCCAGCGTCCACGAGCTCGGAGGGTAATCAGGAACTGGTAGCGTGATTTTCGAGCATATTATTATAGGCGGCCGACGAAGGTTGGATGACGCGAGGCTAATTTATGGCCACGGGGAATCCGCAAAAAGGGTGCTTTATCGGTGGTCGGTAGCTGGCACAATTACATCGGTTGACTATTCGGCCAGTGAAGACTGTTTTGGCTGCACGCAAAGTAGTTACATTGTGGTTGATTGCGAGACGAAAATTGGCTGCTTATCAGGCCGCTATCATTATGCAACGATCATGGCGCGAGCTTTTCGCGTGCATGCTATTGCTGTGTTCGCATGTAAGTAAGGTAGCACAGGCGGGCTTATCAAATGGTACGAAAGATTGATCAACCTTGAAGGAAGCGAAATTCTTCACAGCTGCGCTTCCTCAGCCGCTGCACCGCACTGTGGGACTATTCAAGGAAAAGACGATCAAAACCCTTTTCGCTAAAGTTTCAAAAAATATTACTTCCAAAACAAAGTGATATTTTTTTTTAATAAAACAGTTTCCCATTGCTCATTATTTAACTCATTCCCGGCGGAAAGAAATCAAATTTTACCTCGTAAAACGACCTTCAAACTCGTATTACTCAGCAACTTTTATAAGTTCGGGGTTTTGTCCGACATTTGTTCGGCAAACCGTCACAGTGCACCGGCACATTTAATTAAGATTCAAACGTCGCGGGTTTTCTTCTTACCAGCAGTCGAGGGAGGTTTCACACGCGGCGCACTATCTCTTCTTTTTTTTTCACATTACAACATGGTTTGCATTGACGATTTAATTAGTTGCTGTATTTGCATTCCGCTTCTCATTGTTTTGTTACATAAGCACGCTCGCATCGTCCGGGCGATCGTCCAAAAGCCGTTTTCCTTCGCGTCCAAATCCTAAAAGGTGATGTTCGCAACTGGCCAGAGAAAACAGCTGAAAATAGATCATCCGTCGTCGTATTCGTGGTCTTGGTGCAAAACAAAGTAAGCGAACAACGCGCTTCACTGAATGTTTTCCTGTTTGTTACACGCTTGCCGAAATGGCGCATTGCGCATTGCGCACTAACGCAAAAAAAAAGTCTAAAAATCTACCTTCCATTGACGCCGTAAATGTCGGCCTAACAACGGAACTAATTAATCCCTTCAAGCACAGAGTCGTGTACGACGATGACACAGGAAATTGCCTATCAATCGGATTCTAATTGAACTCAGAACTTACAGTTGATGTTTCCGGAATCGACATGACGTATTACGATATATTTTGATCACTTCAAATTTGTACTTCTCAAACTTCCGTCCGAACTAATGACCGACCGATGAAAAACTGTGCCAGAAAATTAATTTTCCGAGCTGTTTGCAACATAGTTGTGTCGCACGCTTACTTTGTTGTTTGACGTTAAATTGGGCGACCTTTCGCCGGGTTGCGAGAACACGCACACTTGATCATGATCTTTCCTGACTTTAGTCGTTGTCACCGTCGTCGGTTGGGTGGCGCCGCAATTTTCGTGTCAGCTGATTTAGGGCCGTGCCGGCAGTAGGCGGAAGATTGTGCGACAAGCGGCCAGCAGCTGTGGTGGAGGTTGATATTTCATATTTTTGGCGTTTGGGAATGTGGAAAGTGCGTGCGTTGTGCCGTGATTCACGAATTCCATTTGGGGCACCACCGATGTGTGAATTATAAATCGGCAAATTAATTTTCGAATCGATCATAAATCAACATTATTAATATTGGAACTTATCAGCCTTGGTATAAACCTCGGGGAAAAGAGTTAATTTAGGATTCAAGACATGCCATACAATAGGAATAACAAGCAGAAAATATCACTATCTAGTGAATCTGGACGTCTTCAGGTCATATATCAAAACGAAAGTGCTAGAGTGACCATGTTTACCTGGTCAAAAATCTGGATGCCATAAAAAGCATACACAAAATCAAGTCCCGTATTTCTTTACTCGACTATTTAGAAAACACGAGTTTTGAAAGCCACCGCAAGTTGCTCTTAGCGCTAGTGTGCATAGACAATGCAATATAAGACACTGTGGCCTACAGGGTGTCACCGTGAAAGTGACACACTTAATTTATGCCAAAATACTAAAACAGGTGAATCATTTTTCTCTGATTTTTTTACTATCATAGTAGAGAAGCAAAGTTACAGTCGAATCAGTTCAAATGTTCCGTATTTGCGTTTGATTACGGCTCGCAAACGCTTCTCAAGTTATCACAAGCACACGCACGACTTCGATCGATATTTTATCCCAGATTTTTACCATGTGTTTTACTTTACCCCAGAAATAGAAAAGGATTCCACATTGAGCTCAGAATGGCCCAAAAACCCATCTAAAGGCCAGAAAAGGCCTAAATAGAGGATGATCCCTATATTAGCTCAGTATCGCCGAAGAGCCTTTTTAAAGGTCAGAAATAATCAAAATAGAAAATGATCCAAAAATTGAGCTCAGAATGGCCGAAAAACCCTTCTAAAGGCCAGAAAAGGCCTAAATAGAAAAGAACCCCAAATTATGCTCAGATTGGCCGAATTTTTTTTCAAAAAGTGAAAAATGTCAAAATAGAAAATGGTCCCAAATTGAGCTCAGAATGGTCGAAAACTCTTTTGAAAGGCCAGAAAAAGTTAAATTAGAAAATGATCCCAAATTGAGCTCGAAATGGCCGAAAAACCTCTTTAAGGCAGAATAGGCCGATTTAGAAAATGATTCCAAATTGAGCTCAGAATGGCAGAGAAAACTCTTCTATTGGCCAGAAAAGGCCTAAATAGAAAAGAACCCCAAATCAAGCTCTGAATGGCCGAAAAATTTTTCTAGAAGTGAAAAATGTCAAAATAGAAAATGGCCCCAAAATGAGCTAAGAATGGCCGAAAACCCTTTTGAAAGGCCAGAAAAAGTTAAATTAGAAAATGATCCCAAATTGAGTTCGAAAAGGCCGAAAAACTCCTTGAAGGCAGAACAGGCCGATTTAGAAAATGATTCCAAGTTGAGCTCAGAATGGCCGAAAAACCCTTCTATAGGCCAGAAAAGGCCTAAATAAAAAAGAACCCCAAATTGAGCTAAGAAAGTTTTTCTAAAATTGAAAAAAAGCCAAAACAGAAAATGATCCCAAATTGAGCTCAGAATGGCCGAAATCCCCTCTGAAAGGCCAGAAAAAAGTTCAATTAGAAAATGATACCAAATTGAGCTCGAAATGGACGAAAAACTCCTTAAAGGGCAGAAAAGGCCGATTTAGAAAATGATTCCATATTTAGCTCAGAATGGCCGAAAACCCCTTCCAAAGGCCAGAAAAAGTTAATTTAGAAAATGATCCCAAATTGAGCTCAGAATGGCCGAAAATCCCTTTTATAGGCCAGTATAGGCCTAAATAAAAAAAAACCCGAAAATAAGCTCAGAATGGCCGAAAGATTTTCTAAAATTGAAAAAAAAAGCCAAAACAGAAAATGATCCCAAATCAGCTCAGAATGGCCGAAAACCCCTCTGAAAGGCCAGAAAATGTTAAATTAGAAAATGATTCCAAATTGATGATGATGATGATGGTCCCACCTCATACCCCTACTCGGTTTGAGCTGGACGTTTTATCTATATGAGATATTATTAAAAACATGCAATGTAACCAGTTGGCAAACAAATAACGGACTGGTTATTAATTTCAGATATCGTAACCCTTCAAATGAATACCAATAATTTACAAAAAAAATATGACGAATATCCAATCCAAGGCTCATCCAGAACGTTTCCAACCCGAAAATTATCTGGACTTGATTAGGAATTGAACCTAATGTTTAAGAGCGTTCACTAATCAGAATTGGTTCTAGATAACGATCTAGAACTACGAGAGAGATCCAATGATACTATAGTTCTCGATAACGAGCTCTACAGATCACAGGCAAACTCAAGCCTTTTCAGTTTTCGCTCCAAACCCTATTTTAAATCGTAAAAACAGATGAATTGTTAAAAAGAAAGTAAAATAATTTCAAAAATATTACAAACCAAAAAAGCAATTTATCAACCCGATATGCTTTTTGTTTCAATTTCAGGGGCTTAAACCTGATGTACTCAATATCAAGATTGTCTATGTCAGTCTACGCGCGCGTGACTCAAACATGTGTAGCCGACTCTTTTTTTACTCTACTATGTAATATTATATAACTATATTCAAACAAAAAATCCATCATCATCAATGAACATAATAACTTAATGTACCAAATAAATTAAAAAAAAAATATTTCAATTTTACAATCTTCTTTATAAATTTACAAAAAATCTATGCTGTCTACAAAACAGACTTTATGTGTGAAATACAAAGCCGTTTAAACTCTGCCATTGTTGCTGCACGTTTTACTTGCCTGGGCATCGAATTGAAAAAGTTTATTCCTTTGTACAACAGAGAGTTCTGTGATCTTCCAAAAAGAAAATTTGGTGTTCTGGCATCTTCCGCGTTTCTAGTGTTGTACCTGTGCAAATCTCTTCCTCTATCAATCCGGTCACACAAATATCGAGGCAACATATTATTAAAAATTTTATATAGAAACACCATTGTCAAAAAATATACTCTTTGCTTCACAGAAAGCCATCGCAATGCGTCCAGCATAAAACTCGAGGAAGTGTATCTATTACTATTTAATATTAATCGCATAATTCTATTTTGTAAACGTTGCAATCTCAATATTTGCGTATTGTTTGCCAGGAATAAAATGGATGAGCAGAAATCTATATGTGGTGAAATAATTGACTTGTACAATTGAATTTTACTACTAACAGTCACTTTATTCTTTAACCGGCACAAGACACCGTATTTTCTGGCCATTTTTTTGATGACATTATCAATGTGAGACTTAAAAGTTGATCTGTCATCAATAATTACTCCAAGATACTTTATTTCGTTTACGCGATCAATCGTCTCACCATCAATTTCAATATTTACGTCTAGTCTGGAGTTGGTTGAAGAAATTATCAAGTACTTTGTCTTACTAATGTTTAACTTTAGTTGCTTGAATTTTCACCAATCGCTAGATAATGTAAATCTTGGTTTAGAAGTGCTTCAACATCAAGCGGATGCTTCGCTGCAATGAACAGAACAGTGCCATCAGCGAATAAATTAATATCACAGAACCGTAAAACTCGCTTCATGTCATTAATATAAATAATAAATAAAATGGGCCCTAGAACACTTCCTTGCGGTACACCAAGTGTATTAGCAATGGAATCCGAATAAAAATCGTTAAAACGAGTTTTCTGAGTTCTAGCACACAAATAGCTTTCAAACCATTTGTATGCTGTCCCTACGATACCAAAGCGCTCCAATGTTTGTAACAATAAGGGCCTGGAAATTGTTTCAAAAGGGCGTTTTAGATCCAAAAACACCGCAAAAATAGTTTCTTTAGCCTCGATTTCTTCTTTCCATTTTGCTAACACCAGATTCAAAGCTGATTCACAAGAGTGACCCTCTCGTTAACCTGATTGCTCTGGGATAAGCAAGTTATTACTATTTAAACAATTCATCAGCTTGCCTTTTACAACAAGTTCTAATATTTTCTCTAATATGTGCAACATGTTAATGGGACGCAACTCTTCGGCTTTATCCGTCCCAGTAATCTTAGGGATAGGAACCACAAGCGATTTCTTCCAAACTTCAGGCACGTGCCCCGTTTGTAATGATTCATTAACAAGGTCCAGCAGGTCGTGTCCAATGACATGAAAGCAATCTTGTATTACCTTTGCGTTGACATTGTCAATACCAGCCGATCTTTCCAAAGAAAAACAAATATCTTTCAACTCTGCAAAAGTAATAGGATGAAACCCATCAAAGCTACAGTTATTACTGATCGGCTGTATTATTTCGTCCGGTTCATTGACCGAATCAATGCTTTGATTGATCGATTGAACACTGTCAACGAAATAATTGTTGAATTTCTCTGCTATTACCCGCGCCGATTGTTCTTTCAAACCGTCAAATGTTATGGATTGCGGAAAACTATCTTTACTTTTGATTAATGTTTTAAATATTTTCCATAACTCTTTTCTGTTATTTTGATGTTGATCGATCTTTCTCTGTATATATTCACAACGGGCCTTTTTCAAGGCGCGTGAATACAAATTACGCGCGACAGAGTACCTATTCCAATCATCATTATCGTTACTTCTGCAAAATTGTTTGTACTTTTTATCTCTTTTACGTTTTAAACGTAAAAGATCCAAAGAGTACCAGCTGTTCGATTTATCCGATTCAATGTATTTTTCAAAAACTAGACTACTGGTACACTCTTTCAGCGTATTGGTGAGAACAGCTACTTTATTATTCAAATCACCAGTTATTGGGAGAAAATCCGAGCTTCTCAAAACAAGCTGAGACAATGCCTGCTTTGAATATCTATTCCAGCATTTAATTTTTACCTATTCATCACGGTTTCGATCATTCTCTATCAAAATACAAATTGTCTCATGGTCTGAAATTTTCCAATCGGCCTCTGTAACAGAATGAACGTTGTCAAAATTGGAAAACACGTGATCAATCAATGTTCGCGAATGTCTGGAAATTCTCGTAAATTCTGAAACCGTTTGTGTTAAATTGTAAAAGTTAGCTAACTGCTTCAATTGATTCGAATTTGGATCATTTAACCAATCAATATTGAAATCACCAGCAATGACATTTAATTTGTTTAAATCAACGAAATTATCCAACCAGTTATCTAATATTTCTAAAAAACGCTGGTTACTTGAACTAGGGGAGTGATATAAAAGTCCAAAATTTACAATCGTCATGCCTCCTTCAACTGAAATTCCAAGGAACCAATTATTTTCAACAGATTCGTTTGATAGAATGTTGAATGTTACTGATTCCTTGGCGTAAATAGCAACCCCACCAGTATGTCTGGAATGCGAAAGGCAAAAAGCAACTTTGTATCCCGGAAAACTGTACTTATCAAATGCATCAGCATCTACTATATGAGTTTCGGTTAAAAATACTAACATAGGACGTTTTGTTTCCACAAGATGCCGCAAAGCAACATAATTTGTAGATAAACCAGCAATATTCAGATATAATATTTCTAACTTCCTCTTACATTGCGTAACTTTTAGCTGCTATTTACTTAAAAACATATTGATTTTTCTTTTTTCAAACAGTCTCCGATAAACCGGACACTGTGAACTAGAAGCTGGATGTTTAACGTCCAAACTCATTTTTAATTCTTTACATGACTTTAAACAATTCACGTAGTTAAATTCAGTTGAAGAGCAATCAGATGTCTTGTGTTGCCCGCTACATTTGGAACATGTTTCGGGATTAACACACTCTGTGCTTTTATGGCCAAATTCTCCACATTTGAAACAGCGCAAAACATTAATGGCCTCTTGTACAGGACACTTATCCCACCCAATGCTTACCTTTCCAGCACTCATCAAAGTGTTATAAGTGTCCTTGTCAACTTCAACAATTACATTATATTTATTATATTTGAAGCGAGTATTTTCGTACTCCGCAATAACTTTCACTTCATTGATGTTGATGTCATTTTGACTTTTCAACAGGTCAATGAAGTCTTCAGAGGAATACCGATCACTCATTCCCACAATTTTAAACTTTGGTTTCGGAATTGCAGGAATCAGCACTATATTTTTCTCCTAGATTGCTCTCTATATCTTTTTTCACAACCTCAACATCATCCCCTGTTGCACACTCAGCAATAATCGAGCCATCCTTTCCGTTCCTAAAATTACTAATTTTGTGTATTTTTGGATCCAATTTTTCTTTCAAAAATAATCTAGTATTTTCACTAGATTGAGAAGACTCGACTGGTTTGATCACAATGACCGGCCTCTTTTCTTTGATTTTTTTTTTAAACAGTCCCAGTTGACCCCGCTAAAACGTTCGCGTAGGTTTGTTTATTACCACAAAAAACCTCGTCATCGCTTCTCGAATCGTCTACAATCAGTTCATCGCGTGCTGAAAACATTTTCTTACTGGGATTTGAGTCCGATTCAGAGTGAACCGTTCTCTCATTACGTGCTCTCTTTCTGTTCATTGAGGCTGCATTATTTTCCCGATCTTTAATTTCAAGATATTTTTTGAAATCATCCAGCTTACTGGCAACACTGGTTACAATGCATACCATACTCTCACGCAGAGTCACTGACTGATTTCAAAATGATCTCGATACCACTTGAAATTGCCGTGTTTATCTTCGATTCAATTTTGCTTTGGTTATCGGTAAGCGACTGAGACATAGATGACAATACACCCATAATCTTGGTCAGCTCACCACTCAAAGCATCAATGTTTCCGCCGTCATCTTGGGCTGATAGACATGATACACATTTAAACACAATATTATCATTATCATTTACGACTTTCGCTGCTATTTTTGTCAGTGGTATGCAAACTCTATGGAATTGAGACTTGCATTTACCAACGCAAATAACAGGATCATCGCTAATGCGAATGGTATTGCCACATTCCGCACAATCCATTATCCCGATACAAAACAAGCAGACGCCGCTGCAGACGAATACGCTGGTATCGTCTAGCAGCAACGGCAGAAGCTATAGGCAGCGAACAATGAAAAAAACAACAATGAAATTTCAATCAGCAGCCGTAGCGTCTATGTGACATAGACGCGGTGATCGGCGCTGGCACAAATTAAATCAATAAAAAACAGAATGAATCAAAAGCATGCAAGGATCACTAGCACTAGATCACCTAAAGCACTTGATTTCACACAAAAAAAAAGCTTTTTATTTAGACACTAGTGGTACACAAGCTACCATGTTCACCGTATCACCAAGATTGAGCTCAGAATAGCCGAAAACCCCTTCTAAAGGCCAGAAAAAGCCTTGGTAGAAAATAATCCCTATATTAGCTCAGAATTGCCGAAATCCCCTTGTAAAGGCCAAAATAGAAAATGATCTCAAATTGAGTTCAGAATGACCGAAAACTCCTTCTAAAAGTGAGAAAAAGCCAAAATAGAAAATGATCCTAAATTAAGCTCAGAATAGCCGAAAAACCCTTCTGAAGGCAAGAAAAAGCCAAAATAGAAAATGTTGCCAAATTAAGCTTAGAAAAGCCTTTTTTAAGGCCAGAAGAACGCGAAAAAGAAAATGATCCAAATTGGACTCAGAATGGCCGAAAACCCCTTTTTTTGTTCACACAACATACAAATTAATGTTTTACGGAAACAATTAAAAGCCGAAAACCCCTTGTAAAGACTTGAAAAAGCCGAAATAGAAAATGATCTCAAATTGAGCTGAGAATCGCCGGAAAACTCTTCTAAAAGCCAGAAAAAGTCAGAATAGAAAATGATCCCAAATTAAGCTCAGAATCGCTGAAAATCCCTTCTAAAGGCCAGAAAAAGCCAGGATACTTAAAAACTAGTGCATCCAATTATTTGAACTTTTATTCAAAAATATTAAAAAGAATGAACTGAAGATTCTACTCTGAAATAAATTTCCTTGATCCTTATAGACTGTTTTTCACATCCCTTTCACGAACGTCATTCCCATACATTTTGCTTGAAGCCTATTTTCTCTGGCTCTCTGGGTTCGATTATACGTCAGTGCTTTCGAAAGGACCGAATAAACTCAGTTCACACGAGATCAGCACACGGCGTTCTGGAAAGCTGAAAAGTAAAGAACGTCTGTTTTGTTTTGTGCGTTTTCTGAGTTTTATGTCGGTTCTGCGGTGTTCGCGGCTTCTTAGGGCATTTTTGTATCCAAGTGATATTTTAAAACCGAGCTATTCGTCGGAGGAACTTTTAAATTTATGATTGATATTTTATCTATCCATCAATCAAAAAGTTCGTGCGGTAATCTGACCGGCATGAATAAACGGAGCCTTAAATTACAATGTCAACACTAGCGCTACTACCATCAGCGGCGGCTTCAGGAAACAGTCACCGTAAAACCCCTATAGTCTTTTCAAACATTTCTCAATTTCGATTCAATAACCTGGAGAAATTGTTTGCGAAAATTTTTTTTTCAACAAAACTGTTTTTCAAACGAACAGTTCGAGTTTACAAGTGAATATTTATTGCTTCGACTCTGTATTATTTCAGCTCTTTAATATTAATATTTTGGGTCGTTTACTACTAGTAGTTCAACACTAAAGCATCAACACTAAAACAACGGATCATTTCTGTTGCTTGTGTTACGACACATAAGTTTTGCGATATTTCATACACGATAGGACAAAAATAAGCTTCAACAATCAACTGGCTTTTCATCCAATTTGAGAAACATGAAGCCTTAAACCAGCAAGTTTCTCCATTTTGAAATAAACACAATTAATTCAGAAAGCACCGCACAAAGCCGCTTGATTTAGATTGCTGATAGAAGTGCGCGAAAGTACAGCAGTCGCTTTTGTTATACATTTCAGTGTCTTCTCTAGTTTAGTCCAAAAATAGACAAAGTCTCAAAGACATCAAAGATCAAGCTTTGAGTTAAGATGCAGTTGCCAATGTTGTCGCACAGTGGAGGTCACCTTCCAACAATAATGCCGAAAATTTTATTTGTGGCTATGTAACGAATATATTGCAGATAAAGTTCTGTTATTTTCTGCACTTGTTACATATAAGAGTGCTGTTATTTAATTTTACAAAACGATCCACTAGAAAAACTTCAACGAGACGCACGAGCTGCCTGTACGAGCAGTAAAATGACTCATTCAAAATGAGGCAAGAAAACGATGTGAATGGGCCCCCTGTAGACTAAAGTGCTTAATTTTTTATCCGTCCAACATTCTGCAACAAATTGACCACGCAGAATGAGGAAGGGTGGGGAGGGAGTGGAAATTGGCTCTGCTTGCTGTTGGCTTTCGGCTTTCTCGCAAACTGTTGGACCGTTAATAGCTGTGAAACTAAACACCCGACGTACACTGCCAAGACCTATAAATGGAATGCTGAATGACACAACTAACAAGTCGTTAAAAGTGAAGATGAATTTTACCAAAGCGTGACAAATTTTAGGTTTTATTGTCAATAAAATTACAACTATGAATCCATTGCTTTAACAATCGTTCGAACTTGTTGCTCATCGTATTGCTATTCATGGGCAATCAGTAATTGAAAATGTATCATATAATCCTGAAGCTTGCGGTTAACCCAACGGGTTTCAATTACTCTCTCAGCAGATTCGAAGACAGAGGCAGAGCACATGCCAGCAGTAAATTCCTGCCACTTGGAACGTGTCGGTCTAAGGTATAGTAACCCTGTCCTGTCTGATGTTCTTGGGCCCGCCGCAGCCACAACAGACACGGGAAGGGTGTGTGGTATAAATAAACAAATTCAAATCCTTTCACACTGCTGGCAGAGCTTTCACCACCAACAACGGAACGAACCGAAATAAGGTCACGCCTGCCCTGAGTCGCCCATGAAAGAGGGTAGGTTTATGTAATTAATTATCTTGTTACCGCTAACCTGATCGCGCTAGAGATGGCTGACAGTCGTTGAAAGGCTAGAACACCGCAAATGTTGGAAGCGGATTTCATTCAGACTGAGACTGAGCTCTGTGCAACTGTGGTAACCGCAACAGTCCCGGCGGAAGACACCATGGCGGCATCGTCATTCGGATCACTTATTTTGGGTTATGCGGTGAACGAATAGATATCGCAATCGGAGATATCGTATGTCGTACTCGCTGTTCTCGAACCGAATCGAAGGATTTTGTGGTTCTGGCGGGACTAACCTTTAGCTAGGGGCCACGCGAAGACACACGCGCGAAAAAGCTTGCCTCAGCAGCTGTTCGAATGTTACATAATTTTGAGCGTCGGATGTTTACTATGGGAAAGTAATATAATTGTTAGGGACATCGAAATGTGAACGATCGAGCGAATTGTTTCTTAAATAATTTCTAATAAACGTGTTGAAAGATAGGGTAGCAATAAACAGCATCGTGATTTATGCTGTATTGTGGACCAAGCCGACCGGTGGGATCGCGGTTTTTATAGCGGTTCAAAATTGTTTACTCGCCGGCATGCGATGAAACATCGACCAAGGCCTTTGCTATTTTTCCAAACAAGCTTTCTTAGGATGTGGTAAGTAAAAACTCCCTCTCTCTCTCTTTATTGGTACATTTATTTTGTTCCAGTTTGTATACTGGATTGTTTGAGTGGTTTTGGCAACGTCCGACGTCGAAACCATCAGTCCGAACCTAATTTCGTGTTTTTATTGCTTTAAAGTGCAATTTTTGTTTTTTGTTTCTTGGACAATGTTTCTAAGCAAAGGTATGAAGTTACAGGCAATTTTGAATATGTTTTTGATCAAGGACGAGGGCAATATGTTCAAAGTTTGATCCATTTAGACACCAAAATAAATGGATTAGTTCTATCTCGGAGTTGGTTTGACCTAGGGAACATGTTGAGTAGTGAAAAAGAAGATAGTTCATTGTACTTTCAGAGAAAAATATGCGAGAATTATTCCGTCAATCGTCGGATGAAATCGCAAACTTTCTTTACAATTCGTGCCATTATTTTCTGCACACACACCTGGTTCAACTCATCGGCTAGTCTGTTCCAATTTTTCGCCATCTGTGCAGCATCCCGCATCACCTTTCCAGTCTTCTTCATTTTCCTCTTGATTGTTGCCTGGTACTTTTCGATTGGGCGAAACTAGGGGTAATTGGGTGGGTTGATAACCTTTGTTATAAAACCACTAAACTCCCTTCCGTCTGTAGTGGAAGCTTGCCGAATTCAGTTGAAACTTAACACAACCCCTGTGTACCCTAATAAACGGTAGAATTCTGGTGTTTGTATATATCGATTTGTTAACACTGTAATGATCACTCATTATTGAAGTTTGAACAAAAATTTGCATTTTAAATGATTTAAAATTTGTGCATCAATTTAACGAGTTTTTTCGAGACACAATTTAGTTGCTTAGAACTCTTCAAAACAAACCAATGTGGCCACTCCTAACCTTAAAAAGATAGTCTGCGTCAATTTGACTCCTCGCTTCTAGTTACATTGCAAATAGCGCGAATCCGTTCTCGATTTTCAAAAAACTGAATTGTTTTTTTTCTTATGATCGATCTGTTAACACTGTAATGATCCCTCATTATATAACTTTAAACAAAACCTTGCGTTTCAAATGACTTAAACTTCATGCATCAATTTGATCCCAGAATAAGATTATCTCTCCAGGGTTAAGAAAGAAAAAAACTAAATAATAACATTTCCAGTTTTCATCACTTTTTTTGCTTTCATGCGTCTCGTACACGTACGGTAATGAGAATAAAAAGAGAAAAGTTGTCTAGAGATGACTTTTAGGGAGTCGGCTGAACTTTCATTTGAAAACATTGAATTTAAAAAAAATCTGTGAAAGAACAAAAAGTGATGCAAAAGAGTGGAAAAAAGATTTTTTGTTTGTAATTAGTTTGTACTTTGACAGAAAGAGCGAAATAAAAAATATCACGTGCCAGTGGCGTTGCTCACATTTATCTTAGAACGTCATTTTCCCGAGCGGAATAAAACCAGGGGACTATAAACGTCACAATTTTACCTACCAATCATAAATTCATCACGGCGTCAGAATTTCATTGAAAATTCTTACAAAACATATCTTATTCATTGAAAGTGCGATTTGTACTAAAAACAAACGTTGAGCTTTTGTTTTTTCTATCTAAAAGAATATTTTTTCAAGAATAAGTCAGTTGACAATTATGAGACGTTTACTCTATTTCAGTTGTTTTAGGGCAAACCAACCAAAAACTGGGTACCAGAATCGCTGGTACCAGAATCAATGAGTGGTAGATGAAAAATGTATAAAGTTTGACAGCCACACGAGTCCCTTGAATAAAACCTGATTCAATTGGCGATTTAACGCAAAACTAAAAACGACCGTGCGACTTCTGGATTTGAACTTTCGAACTAGCAAAATGATAGATTCAATTTTAAGTCAAGGCTAATATACACAGGAGACTGTTTTTCATGCGATATTTGCGTAAAATGGATGTTCTTGACGTCAATAACAATGCAGCTGGTAAGACATTTTATGCAGCATCTAGTAGATTAATTGCTGTCAAGAAAATAATTTTGAAATAGGAAATATATATGAGATCCGGTTTCATTTTTAATTTGAGGTTATGTTTTTACAGGTACAAAGCGTGTTGGAACAGCATTTTCTCAGTTTAAATCTACCGTCTAGTGAAAAAAGTTTCCCGCTACGTAAACTCGTGATAACTCACTGCAAATAGAACCTTGATATGTAAACTGCTGCCTGCAAATCATCATCATCATTTTTACTGCAGCGCTAGCTGTCGGTCGAACAGTCATTTTAATCGCCTATAATTCGGGCAAAAAAGGTTTTGCACTTGGGGCAAAACACTATTGATATACACTAAAGTCGCTTGTTACGCGGGGGATACATGCCGCGTAAAAAAACCGCGAAAAAAAACCGCGTAAATTCCGGAATTCGCGTAAAAAAAATCGCGTAAATTCCGGAATCCGCGTAAAAAAACCAGCGTTTATTCTGCAATCCGAGTGAAGAGAAACCGAAATCCACTGAAACACTGAAAAAAATCAGTAAAAATATTCTTGCTGATTATCAGCATTCAGAATTCTGTTTACCGGAAATCAGCAAATTGCTGGTAATTGCTGAATTTCTGGCAACTCCATCCGTCAAACTGTCAGAACAATCGCCATTTTGTGCGTAAAAAGTGAACAAAACTATAGAGAAATAAAAATGAGCACATAAGCGTTTGTATCATGGATAAGAAATTTAAAAATGCCTTGCATGCGCTTAAGTTGAATAATTGTGATATAAATAAAGTGTTTGATAAGTTAGTTTTCAGTCTTTTCTAGGAATTTGGGAATATGGGCAATAAACTGCTATTTCTGCTACCAATTATTGGAAGGTTATATCATGGGCTACAAAGACACTTGAAAGCTCATACTGATAATTCAGATTTAAAGTCAGATAACTTTAAAATAAATATTCGCAATGTAAAACATTTGTTTTAATAAAATAACAAAAAACAAAAGAACATTCTGTGTGTTATCTAACTTTTGCTGAGATACATCAGCAAATTCATGACAAATACTCGAATGCTGAACAGGCAGCAATTAATTCAAACAACTGATTTTCAGCAAAATGGTGTCAAAAATTTGACGTTTCGATTTGGTGATCGTTTCAGAGAGAAAGTTTGCTGATATCATAGCTGATTTTCCAGCATGTAGAATATCAGCAAATTTTTCTGGTTTCCAGCAATAAAAATTTAGTGTGTAGTGTATTGCGAAATATTTACAATATTCAATATTACGAAATCTTTAACGTTGAAGTTTTGGGCACCTTTCTATCTAAGACAAGACGCGACAGCTGGCTTCTTATTTTTCTTTTCGCAACGGCCGTCATCCCCGTCGAAATTCTTTTGAACGTTCCATACCGTTGATGCCAGAATGATTATTTTTAACAACCTCTGCAGGTCAATGAAAATAAAACAAATTAAAATTGCAATATATAGGCGAATAATACTCAATTCTTATTTATTATTTTATGTTCAATGAAGCATACTTCCATTATCAAATTTTTTCTTCCTAAGTTTCTTGATACCCAAATTTTTTCTTTCTAAGTTTCTTGGACTTCAACCGAAATTGTAATAAAGGATTAATCAATGCATTTTTAAAGTTATAACAGTGATATACATCACTCGGTAATATCATGTACCTTGCATACTTTTGCATCATTATTTATGAACAATTATAGTAGTTAAATTATGACTCTCCAGCATCACTGCTTTACAGTGAAAAGTAACCTCGTTGTATTTTCTACGTGACGATTGCATTATCGAATTCAGCCAATCAGCAGCCGGTTCAAATTGGTTGAATGTAACGGTGACCAGCTGTCACGTCTTGTCTTAGCTTTCTATTTATATCATATTATCGTTGGAGGGTTTTCAATTGACAGATAAACGATAAATATCCAAATATATCTACCGATATCGAGGGATATTATCGAAATATTTCTCTTGAAAATAAAGGTGTCTAGCTTCTAGGTTTTGCATTTTTTTGACGTACTAAAAATCTTATGGTTTGATACTTTAAAATGTAGCCTTTAAAAGCCTTTTAAATGTAATGGCAACTATATTACCTCCAACATTTTTTGTTTTTTTTTTTGCTTGATAAGGCCGTTACAAATTTTATGTTCATTTTATGTCACCCCCCCCCTCCTTTCAAAAATCTTGAATATTGGAAGGGGAAGAAAAAAAAAACTCAAACCGTTTTGTTCATTCTATTGGCTTTCCGACAGCATAAATGCTTTATTTAGCAACAAACAAGTCCAATGACAGCGAGAGTGTCGTCAAAAGGCAAGCGAAATAAATAATAATAAAAATAATGTGTTCTTTTTCAACATTTATTTGAGTGTAAATTACAAACGTCATAACTTGCACTTACCTTACCTTACCAGCCAGCTCCAGGCCGAAGTGTCCCTTGCTGTTCGAAGAAGTCGTCTCCATTCAACTCGGTCCATGGCTGCAGCTCGCCAGCCATGTCGTCTGCGGAGGCCCCGCAGGTCGTCTTCCACTTGATCGAGCCACCTTGCTCGCTGCGCGCCCCGTCGCCTTGTTCCAGTCGGGTTGTTATCAAGAACCATTTTCACCGGGTTGTCGTCCGACATCCTAACGACATGCCCAGCCCACCGTAGTCTCCCGATTTTCGCCGTTTGAACAATGAGTGGTTCTGCCAGCAGCTGATGCAACTCGTGGTTCATCCGCCTCCGCCATGATCCATCTTCCATCTGCACTCCACCACAGATGGTACGCAACACCTTTCGTTCGAAAACCCCAAGGGCGCGTTGGTCCTCCACGAGCATAGTCCAGGTTTCGTGGCCGTAGAGGACTACCGGTCTGATCAGTGTTTTGTAGATGGTTAACTTCGTGCGGCGGCGGATTTTATTCGAGCTTAGCGTCCTCCGGAGTCCAAAGTAGGCACGATTTCCTGCCATAAGGCGTCGACGAATTTCTCGGCTGGTGTCGTTGTCAGCAGTCACCAGTGAGCCCAGGTACACGAACTCGTCTACCACCTCGATTTCATCACCGCTAATATGAATTCGTGGCGGGAGGTTGACACTGTCTTCTCTGGAACCTCTTCCTCTCATGTACTTGGTCTTCGATGCGTTTACGGCCAGTCCAATTCGTCCGGCTTGAGCCTTCAGTCTGATGTACGTCTCCGTCATCTTTTCAAGGGTTCGTGCTACAATATCAGTGTCATCGGCGAAGCCAAAGAGCTGAACGGACCTTCTAAAAATCGTGCCCCTCGTGTCGATACCAGCCCTACGTATCACACCTTCCAAAGCGATGTTGAATAGCAAGCACGATAATCCATCACCTTGCCGTAACCCTCTTCGAGATTCGAAGGGATTCGAGAGTGTCCCCGAAACTCGAACTACGCACATCACCCGATACATCGTCGACTTGACCAACCGTGTCAGTTTATCCGGAAAGCCGTAATCGTGCATAATCTGCCATAGCTGGTCTAGAACGATTGTGTCGTATGCCGATTTAAAGTCGATGAACAAGTGATGTGTGGGCACGTTATACTCACGGCACTTTTGTAGGACCTGCCGTACCGCGAATATTTGGTCCGTGGTGGCGCGGGCACTCATAAATCCCGCTTGGTATTGCCCCACGAATTCCCTTGCAAACGGTGATAGTCGACGGCACAGAATTTGAGAGAGTACCTTGTAGGCGGCGTTCAGCAACGTGATTGCGCGGTAGTTACTTGCACACAAACTTTGATTAAAGATATTTCTTTTTTTTCGTCTCGGTGTTATTTATTTTTTGCTAACTTTGATAACCTTGGACATAAAAAGAATTTTAAATTTGTATCAGCCTAATTATGAGTTACGATCAGTGATCAGAAATCTCAACATATAAAAATGCAGTTCTGTTTGTCTGTTCTTTGTAGACTTGGAAATAATTGAACCAATCGGCGTAAAAATTTCTATATAGGAGTTTCTGGAGCCGGAAAAGGTGACTAAGATAGTTCGAGACCACTTCCACTTCTAGAAGGGAGGCCTCACATACAAATCAAACACAAACTTCTGCATAACTCGAGAACTAATCAAGCAAATGGATCAAAATTTGATATATGTAGGTTTTCAGGGGCAAAAAATGTTTTTATGGCGGGTCGACACTCCTTCCCCTCTTTAAGTGGGAGGAGTGACATACAATTGGTCTAATTTCTGCATAATTCGAGAACCAATTAAGCAAGTGGATCCAAATTTGAGCAGATTTTTCATGGGTTTACATACACTTACAAAACTACCCATGCAGCATCAATCATAGTAACCCTTGAGTCAGCAGCAGGGTAACCAGATATTTGCAGATTTTTGAATAGTTTCTGCAGATTTTTGTCAAAGTCTCTCAAAATGTGTGCAGATTTTTGCAGACTTTTGCCTGCGAGAGTAAAATTTTTTCGAATCACGGATAGAATTTTTTTCAGATATCAAGCAGATTTTCCGGTTTTTCGAGCAGTTGCAGACATTTTTCAAAAACATCAGCAGAAAAAAATGACAGCTCTATCAGTCGAACTCTAACCGTGATGGCGTTTAAAGAACAGTACCCCACCGCGTCTAAAACGGATATCGTACGGCACTTTGTGAACGCCCGATATGCCCATTTCGGCATCTTAAACAGCTTGGTATTTTTGGACAACAATCAGAGCATCGAAAGAAAGCCTGGTTCCGTACAGCCTGAGCGACAAGAATCTCCAAAGGATACTAAAAGGGGAAGACCTAAGGAAAATTAGCTACATGAGTGCTCGCGCTCGGCTGGGAAGTCGGTGCAACCGGCCAAACAGTGGAAAAGTACCTGACAAACTTGGACATACATGTCAGGAAGCGGTATTCCCGTCCTGAGTCCCTTCCACTGGTTTCGAAGCTGCAGGCAATGACGCAGCGGCAGTGGAATAAGATGGTCAAGTCGATTTTCCCGGCAAATCGCGACTTGGCGGTTCACGACAAAACCTATCTCACCCTGGATGGCAACGACTGGCAGAGCACTTCGTGTTTCGCTTCCACCACGAAGGGAGTGAGCTCCGCGGTGAAGTTCATTTCACACAAAGTTCCCCAAGAAGGTGCTGCTGTGCTGTGGCTGATAATCAGCGAGCAGGGGATGTCAAAACCACTTTTCTTTCGCTTTGGGACTAACTGTGAACTAAGCTTTCTAATCACCAAAAAAGTTCATTTTTCTAATGCAAACAATAGGAATTTAGAGAACAAAAAAAGTTTCTATGATGGATTGATACCCCTCAATCTGGAAGTTGAGAGGGGGGTTCCAATATCAATGAAATACATATTCCATTTTTTCTGAAAAACAGCTTAAAATGATCGGAATGATACTTTATGTCAAAACAGTAGATGGCTTCTACATAGCACGAGTTATTGCCATGAAATGTAAAATGAATATGTATTTGAATTGCATATCAGGTAATGAAGATACTGGAGGGAACAAACGTTTCAAACAATTTCGTAGAATGATTATTATAATAATTCATTCTGTGCAAGTTTCGTTTGCTAGTTTTGGCTTATTTGTGATCTGGCGATGTACAAAAAATGATTTTTTTTTATATTGGCAAAAACTCGGTCTTTGTAGAAGCTATCTTTTTTGTGTTTCGATGATATACGAGTGTTTTATATCCCCAAAACAAGAAGAGTTCGAAGAAAAGTGTCTTAAGCAAAACTTTTCGTGACAACATCAACTAGAGTTTTCTTCAAATTGCAAGACTAAACAGTTGAATTCTGTAGCGCCTCTACGGATATCGTCGGGTCAGCTAGTAAACAATAAAATATGATGGAGTGGTCAAAAGAGGAGAATTGTCACTGATTTGAAATAAATTCTGTTTTGTCGCAAAACCATTAGCAAAAGAGTAAAATTTGAAGCCAAGTTTTGTATAAAAATTCCTTAATTATTAAACATTTTACTGGATTGTACATTATGTTCAGACCAAACAACATCCATCTACAACAGGCAAGAAAAAATTACAATATAATTGAGACAGAATTATTTAACATTTGAACGCAAACAAAACAGAGAGTGAAATTTGATTTAAAGGCCTAATAAACCGTCAGACGAACGTTATTTTCGTCCTAATTGCCACTAGTTAGCGTTGCGTTCATGTAAGAGGAAGAAGTTGACGTTTTGTTTCGTTAATTGCGGGAGCAACAATTTATCTTGAACAAAATTTTACAATTATTTATTGCTCACAAAATTCAACCGAATTCTCACACACACTTTCTGTTTCTACTCTGCCCGGTATTATTTTAAAATCCGTTGGTTATCCAATGAGTGAAAGTGCAGTAATAATTTATAGGGAATAAATGTAAAAAATCCGCTTAGAATTCCCGCTTTGCAGCGAGTATTTTTATAACAATGATTCCGAATTGAAGTTGTAAAATAATTAAATAAATTATTTAATAATTCAATTAAACAAAAAAAAAAGAAAATTATTTTGAAAAAAATTACTGTACAACAACAGACTACGTCTCCACAGTTTTTCTAAAAGTACTAAACTGTACTAATTGTTTTGTGATGAACTCTAAGCACTATAAAGCTTGCAAAATGGCAAAAGATATCTTTAAATCAATTTGTGTACCATGAATATTGAAAATAAATATTCGAAATAGTATTTGTAACGAATTTTGTGCTTCAAACATCTATTTTTAAAACAAATCTGCTGTATTGATTTCAACCTAAAAACAGTTGATTCCAAACATTTACGATGCACTGTAATTTGTCTCAATCGCTGTTGGCTTGAACAAAAACTCATTACGGTTGCTTTCATACACGAAGGTACCTATGGATCCAACGCGCCCAAAACGAGAAGGTACCTGGGTTATAATAACAACAATCAATCCCCATCAAATCACCAAAAAACCCATCAATCGCGGTAGGTAGGTATATGGAAACTTATCCACGAAAAGAGCAAAGCCCGTTTCATCTTGCACTTGAACCGCAGCTCCCCGTGCGCCGCCGCCCTTGCTCCCAAAATGCTGTGCACGACTGCAGCCTAGGCGCTTTCGATTAATTTTAACAAGACTTTCCACATCAAAATCGTCCGGGGGTCCGTGCGCTAATTCACCTCTCTGAACAAAATCCGCAACAGTTGCCGTTCGATGATGCCAACAATAGTATGACTTTCTTCTTTCGCACCCCGTCCGATCGGTGACGAGCTTTTAGTTTTGCGCCCAATTTGCAACGTTTATGACCCGTTTCCGAGTACACTATACCGCCGGGCATCGAGTGGAACCAACTGGCAGTTTACAGTTTACTTTCTCTACTGCCAAAAATTATACACCCTATTAGTTATGGAACGTGGGACACACTACAATGCGCTTATTACAGCGGTGATCTATGTGCGAGGTCGATCCGCTTTACTTACCACTATCAACCGCAGAGCACCGAGTTCATGGGCGACGTCCGTCATGGTGTTGATCTTGTCTAATTCACTGCGGCTACTGGTACTGGCACTACTAGTACTACTGCTGCACGATTGTTCCTGATCGGACTGCGTACTGGAAGCGTTTTTGTTTGCTTCACCGAAACACTTCTACCAGACTTGCCCAAACACTGGAAAATGTTTTCACTTTTGTTGGCCAAGTGCACCGATTACAAATACTGTTTGCTATTGCCGGACTGAAGCACCACTCTGGTTTAGATCTCCGGTGGCCTTAACGGGTCTTTGCGGCGAACGAGTTCAAAAGAAATGTGTTACCAAACCTGCACTGCATTCGAACGCGGTCTAATTGTACACACACCTCACCTATCTCTCGTGCTTCTCGCGGTTCTTCCAATTTGCACAATCGTTATTCAATTTTTTACCATAACATTGATGAATATGGCAAGAAAACAAACTGTTGCTTCTGCTTTGCACGAAGGTTTTTTTCGATTCGATTCTCGACTCACTTCACGATTTACTGTTTCTGTTGTGTTTTCTAAGTAACACTGGCTAATGCTATGAAGGCAGAGATTAGCAACTGTACTCTTTCCAACAAACTGTTCGATCGCTGACTGATCGGTCGATATGAGAATCCGTTCTGTTCAGGGTTACCACTTGTGGCCTGTATACGACACTATACACGATCTCGGGGTGGTGGGAGGAAACTGATGCGCCACCGATCGATCAACCGTCGTTCAACTAACAACTTCAAGAAAGAAGAAACGCGTGTGGATCAAACTGCTGGCGATGCTGGCGTCGTAATTACTTTTCTACGAGTGAGCGCTACCACGGTGTTGCTGAATGCTTTTATAAATTTTCACCGCCGCCGGTTGCACAGCCGTAACCGCGTTGGGAAACAGCCAGCCGTCGCCTCATGAGAACGGCATTCTCGCAAGCCGCAAGGCGGCGCTCAGTGCAAACAGTGCGCTTTTCCTGAGAGAGGCTTTCTCTCTCTCTTTCTTGCTTTGTTTTGGTTTTCTCTTTTGTCCCCCTAAATATTTAGCAAACTGAGCGCAACCGAGCACAAAAATATGCGCATCGCATCATCAACGCTGTTATGTATACTCTGTTTCCATGGGGACGCACGGTTATTTGCCGACACATCATGCGAATAACCGTGCGCATGGGAAAGGGGATTCAATTTCTCTTCTGAGGAGGAAGAAAATTCTTGATGACTAAGCTGGAGTTAATTAAATTGAATGTACAAGCCAGTATCAGAAAAAACGGCTATTTTATCAGCTTACAGGTAAAAATCATATTGACACAGTGTTTGTTTTGGTAGAAATTTATATGCTGTATAACGGCGCATTCCAAGTCTGTCAGTTTGCTGAAACAAATAACAAATATCAAAACTGTGAAAAAAAAAACTCGAAAATGAAACCAACGAAAATATTTCCAGGAATTTGGAGAAATGCTAAAAAAAGCTGAAAAAAATTTGATCGCACAATAAGAAAATCCTCTAAAACAAAACATCAATACAAAAAAAATAATAATAATAATAAGAGAACAACAAAAGCGAGATAAAGTAGATATTTCAAAAACCCTCTAGTGCCCAGTGCCGCCTTGAGACACGCCTCAGTTGAACCTGTAAAAAGCTTCAATAAATACCTTAAAAATGTTAATAAAGATTCATACCCAAGTAACACACAAAACATGTTAGAAAATAGATTACAACGAAAGTAGTCATATAAGTGTACTACAAGCGCAATTAAAAACTTGTGTTATTAAATTGTGTTTGAAGTTGTTTTTCATCAGTAATACAACCGCATTTCGAAAACAAGCTCATTTTTTCTGGTTCTGGAGATGTTTTTAATAACATGAGTTCAAGAATAACAATCACTATCACTTGGTCTTTTCGTAAGACATTTCACCATCTAATAACAACGGTACGTACCTATAAAATGCTTTTCCTTAGTACAACAGTCGTAGCATTCAACACTCAACTTAAAAATACTTGATCAAATTAATATTTAAATTATATGAAAGATTTCTATATTTATTCGAAGCGGGTCAAAACGTGCCATCAAAAGATAAACAAAACGCTTGCAGTGTAACCAATATCACTACAGTGTTTTGTTATTGTATATCTAACAACTTTTTCTAGTTTTGTTAGATTTTTTATGCAGATAACGTTGAAACTATGCGAAAACAATTTTAATATTCAAGCAAAAGAAACAACTCTTTTTGAAAGGTTGAAAATTATTTTTTTTCATCAATTTATAATCAATTAAAACTGCCACTGATAAAAGCTATTGTCGATCTAGTTGCATTGCCGCGACACAACACATTGCGCATGCGCTGGTTAACAGTTGTCATAGCAACAGATTTGCGCATTGCCGTATTAGTATTCGAGATGTATTTTGCCACTTATAATTCTATCAAGTTGGCTTGCTTTCATGCTGTTATCGGTACCTACTTGTTCTATTAGCCTTCTTGTTTTGCGCTTTGCTGGTGATAGAGATGTCATGGAATAGGTAACGGCAACTCTTCTATACCAACGTGTGTTATTTTTGTCCTCATCTATAATTTATTTGACACGGCACAAATACAATTTAATGTTTAACGGCGCCAATTATATCTGGTAGCTTACTTTCTAAAGTATCTTAATAACTAAAAGCAAATTTTTTATCCTCGCTGCCGACTACGAGCTGAAACTAAATCTAACTTAAAGCTAGAATGTTTTGCATTAAAAGCACTGTTTGTTGTTTGATGGTTTTCCATCGCCATAGGTAAGCAGCATATTGAATATGTTCCGCTGCTGGGCCAAGATATTACGGACTGGCATATTGGGTTGTCTCCCTCGGGACCTGAGAGTATCGTGCGGGTCTAGTTGCTGTTTCCGGATCCGGGGTCTTAACGTGTTCTTGTCGTTTGGTTGGATGTAGGCGGAAGGGAATAGGATTAAACTGGGGCGTGGATGGATTTCAGGAAAACGTATATAAGGGACATGTAGGATAGGTCACGGCTCGCCAAGACATCACGAACAGGAACAGCCGGCTGCCTACTTAAGGCCTGCAGGGAAGCTATTAATTTAGACCTGGCATCACGGTGTACAGGGCATGACCAAACCACATGCTCTATGTCGTGATAACCCTCACCACAGGCACAGATACCACTTTCCCCGAGCCCAACACGACGGAGATGCGCGTCAAATCTATAGTGATTGGACATAAGCCGGCACATCACGCAAATGAAATCCCGACCTACATCCAACCCCTTGAACCACGGGTTCGTCGACACTTTGGGGATTATGGAATGTAACCACCTTCCCAGTTCCCCTCTGGTCCAAGAATTTTGCCAACTGATGATCGTATTCTGACGTACAAGTGCGAAAAATTCATTAAAGGCAATTGGTCTTTCATAAATATCACCGTTTGTTGCGCCCACCTTAGCCAAAGAGTCCGCTTTCTCATTACCCGGTATCGAGCAGTGAGAAAGGACCCACGCTAAGGTAATCTGGAACGATTTTTCGGATAAAGCACTCAGATGTTCCCGTATTATCCCCAGGAAATACGGAGAGTGCTTAACATCTTTCATCGATCGGAGAGCCTCAATGGAACTGAGACTGTCCGTAAAGATGAAATATTGGTCCTTGGGCATTTTTTCGATAATCCCTAGGGTGTACTGAATTGCAGCTAATTCTGCGACGTAAACAGAAGCAGGATTATCGAGTTTATGGGAGACGGTTAAATTGTTATTGAAGATACCGAAGCCAGTGGACCCATCAAGAAGTGATCCGTCAGTGTAGAACATATTGTTGCAGTTGATGTTTCGATATTTATTGGAAAAAAATTTGGGGATCTGCTGCACGCGTAAATGACCCGGGATTCCACGAGTTTCTTCTATCATGGATGTATCGAAAAACACAGTAGAATCAGAAGTATTTGATAAGTCGACACGATTTGGAATATTTGAAGAAGGGTTAATATTTTGGGACATGTGATTGAAATACAATGTCATAAAACGGGTTTGAGAATTAAGTTCGATTAAACTTGCAAAATTTTCAATCACGGGACGGTTTAAGACCTCACATTTGATAAGAATACGAGAAGACAGGCTCCAGAAGCGGTTTTTCAATGGTAGTACTCCAGCTAAGACCTCTAAACTCATCGTATGGGTCGATTGCATGCAACCTAAGGCGATACGCAAACAACGATATTGTATTCGCTCCAGTTTGGTCAGATGTGTGTTTGCTGCGGAGCGGAAGCAGAAACACCCGTATTCAATAACAGACAATATCGTTGTTTGGTAAAGCCTTATAGCGTCTCCTGGATGGGCTCCCCACCATTGTCCGGTTATTGTACGAAGAAAATTCACTCTTTGTTGACATTTTTTCATCAGATACCTCACGTGACAACCCCAGGTGCCTTTAGAGTCGAACCAGATACCAAGATATTTGTGTACCAAAGCCTGAGAAATCGTTTTACCCATTAATTGTGTTTGAAGCTGAGCAGGTTCATGCTTCCTAGAAAAAACTACTATCTCAGTCTTCTCCGGAGAGAATTCGATACCTAGCTGTAAAGCCCAAGCAGACAAATTGTCCAAGGTATCTTGCAATGGTCCTTGCAAATCGGCAGCTTTGGCTCCTGTAACAGAGATTACACTGTCGTCTGCAAGTTGTCTTATCGTGCATGAATTTGCCAGACATTCGTCGATGTCATCAACATAAAAGTTGTAAAGAAGGGGGCTTAAACATGAGCCCTGGGGAAGACCCATGTAGCTAATGCGAAAAGTTGCCAAATCGCCGTGCGTAAAATGCATGTGCTTTTCGGACAACAAATTGTGCAAAAAATTGTTTAAAATTGGAGAAAATCCTTGTCGGTGAAGTTTACCCGAAAGAATGTCAATAGAAACGGAATCAAAAGCCCCCTTAATGTCCAAGAACGCAGACGCCATTTGTTTTTTGCGAGCATACGCCAGCTGAATATCTGTTGAAAGCAGCGCAAGACAATCATTCGTCCCTTTGGCACGGCGGAAGCCAAATTGAGTATCCGATAGTAGGCCATGTGATTCGACCCAATGGTCTAAACGACGGAGTATCATTTTTTCCATCAATTTCCGGATACAGGATAGCATTGCAATCGGCCTATAAGAGTTGTGATCAGAAGCTGGTTTCCCTGGTTTTTGGATGGCGATCACCTTCCCCAACGTGTGTTACTTGCACGCAAAAGTTGAAGTCTTGTACAATCATTGTGTCTTCCCGATTCGCACAAATGTTGCACGAAAATCGCACAATAAATGTGTGAAACGCATAACGCAACAGTTGTATTGCGAATACATCGACATAGAATGAAATCAGAATATGTATCATACACCGACACTTTATTTTTCACGTCGAGTGTATTATTTACTGCACGCGCTTTTTTCTCAAGCGACGAGAGAAATTTCTCTCTCGCTCGTAGAATTTCCATGTATGTGCGACAAGACTAGACACGTCACATACAATTTGTAGGTTGCTTTTTCGCTTCTTTTTCGGTTCGGATTGCGACGCGCAAGGCGATATCTCGTTGCTTCACGAAATGAGCGAGACACCCGTGCTGTACATACTTGATACCAGTGTTAGTCTCTCACTCATACTGTCGGTGCGTGCTTGCTGCTATTCAGAGGAATGCATGAAGAAGAAAAAGTATCTCGAAAGCGTGTGTGCAAAAGACTTGAAAAGCGTAGCATATGTCTCGTCCTCAAGCAGAAAGGAGGAGAATGGTTTTGCTTCTCGCTCGCTTTGCAATGCTGCTTGATACCAGTTGAAACTGTTTAGGTGTAGTAGTTTGGAGCTGCCAAATACATTTAAGAAACGCTAGAGCATTAATTGCGTTATGCCCAACACGCAATCATTGTACTGGTTCCGAATTACATCAACAATTACGCTAAAAACGCACAATTTTGTACTGGTTTCGCACCATCCAACTTTTGCGTGTGGGTAGTGATTTTACTGAGGTCCGTCTGAAAAATAAGGGCCATTCTTAAACTACCGATAATAATCTGAAAGTATCAAAATTCATCATAGCTTGTTCGCACTCCGTTGAATAATATTCGAAACCTTTTCCGTATCACCCTTACTGTGGCAAATTGGAACTGAAATTTCATTTACAAATAGATGTATTATTCAATTGTCGATGTAATTCGGAACCAGTACAATGATTGCGTGTTGAGCATAACGCAATTAATGCTCTAGCGTTTCTTAAATGTATTTGGCAGCTCCAAACTACTACACCCAAACAGTTTCAACTGGTATCAAGCAGCATTGCAAAGCGAGCGAGAAGCAAAACCATTCTCCTCCTTTCTGCTTGAGGACGAGACATATGCTACGCTTTTCAAGTCTTTTGCACACACGCTTTCGAGATACTTTTTCTTCTTCATGCATTCCTCTGAATAGCAGCAAGCACGCACCGACAGTATGAGTGAGAGACTAACAACACTGGTATCAAGTATGTACAGCACGGATGTCTCGCTCATTCCGTGAAGCAGCGAGATATCGCCTTGCGTGTCGCATAGTCTTGTCGCACATACATGGAAATTCTACGAGCGAGAGAGAAATTTCTCTCGTCGCTTGAGAAAAAAGCGCGTGCAGTCACTAATACACTCGACGTGAGAAATGAAGTGTCGGTGTATGATACATATTCTGATTTCATTTAATGTCAATGTATTCGCAGTACAACTGTTGCGTTATGCGTTTCAAACATTTATTGTGCGATTTCTGTGCAACATTTCTGCGAATCGGGAAGACACAATGTTTGTACAAGACTTCAACTTTTGCGTGTAATAGGCCTTTGAGTTTCAGTATCAATTAAAATGTTAGTACCGTTCCATCCTTTTTGCATATTGAGCTTTTCAACAAACTTTTAGCTTACACAGCAACAAATAATGTGAAACCTATTTTAAGTTTAGTTGCAGAAATCGCGAATTGATATTTCAGCTTGAATCACTTACTTTCACCGTGTCCTGAGTTGTGTAACCACGGTAATTGTAATACTATTCTGTTACTGATCGTTTCAATGCCGAGCGATCTATAAAAAGCATTACTAGTTTCCTAAAATACATTCTCAGTCAGTTTTTATGTGCAAACAAAGATCTTTGAGCTACAGTGGTTTGAATAAAACCTATGCCAAAATACTTACGTTCTTTTAGACAAATACGTTTGAGTCTGAAAAAAGTACCTATCTACCCGCGGAATATATTCAATTGCTAGGTGTGTCAAAGACGTGTGAAAAGTTTCATTCAAATCAAAAATAGTCGATATTGGTGTTATTCGAGGAGAAATTGGCATGGAAACGTTCTTTATTATCTGTACGTTTCAAATATGTTTTTATCGTATAAGTTTAGCAATGTTTCTCACTCGTTAAATTCAATATTGCTGGTATTGACAACAAATACTTTATAAAAAATATATAAATATAAAATATTTTATAACAAATATATAAAAACTCATTTCTCTTTAATCTCTAATATATCCTCTTTTACTTCTAGCTCTTGCCTCAACTTTTTTTTTTATTTTCAATTTCACTTATGATGTTTGTTTATGACCCGGAGCATACGTCAACATTATCGACGCTTACAATTAGACTTTCAAGAAAATCTGTTTGATCACCAAGAAAAATTTGTCAAAAATCAGCGATGGAAATGAAACGAATATGATTCAATCGTCGTTTTATCTTGAACTGTACAACTCATGATCCGTACAAATTACGACTAAACTTAATGTGTGAATCAATAATATTGGCCGAAATTACGGGTAACTGTTGATCAAGATTGAAACCTGTACAACGAACGCGTGTTTTACATAACACATTTGATGCTTTAGCGTATTTTGAATGTATTAGACTGCTTCAAGCCCAATTGTAGTGGCTTGACTAAACTATCAACTGGTGTTCAGGCAGCTGGTATCGTGGAAGCAGTGCAGCCAGCAATTAATACTGATAAGTTGAGTACTGACTAAATGAATGGAAGTATTAACTGATCGATGCAATTTCATGAATCCGGTAGTTTAAAATCATCATTGGATCATTTGCATGTAAAAAGACATTAGATTTGTTCAAAACATTTTGCGTTTTCTGTGACTCTGGTTTTATTCATGCGCATCCGGTTCTACGTTATTGGCACCAGCGATCTTTTAACTCACTCCCAATTAGCGAACCTATACATTAGAGAAATGACAAGACACTCACCGTTAAGGCAACTGTCAACATCAAAACGGGCGATCTGTATAATTTTGCATTGCCGTTATCCGTTTTGATGTTGACAGTTGCCTTAACGGTGAGTGTCTTGTCATTTCTCTAATTTATAGGTTCGCTACTCCCAATAGTCCCAATACTAGTCAGCCTATACACCAGAGAGACGTTAAGACACTCACCGTTAAGGCTAGGGTCAACATCAAAACGGGAGAGCTGTATAATTTTACATTGCCGTTATTCGTTATGATGTTGATAGCTGCCTTAACAGTGAGTTCTATGTCTTCTCACTATCCTATAGGCTCCCTACCCAATACGTGTTTCGTTGTAGTCCAGTTATGAGTGCGGGAGAATATTGAAGAGAGAGAATAGGAGGAAACAACGTAAACGAATAAAGTGTTTACTTGATTACCGTGCAAGGCACGTGCTGTTAGAATAATCTGTTGCGTAGTAGAGATGGTCAGGTTTCGGGTTTTCAAACCCGAAACCCGAACCCGAACCCTGGTGCTACTCTGGTCGAGGCAGATTTGGTGTCGCTACTTTTCTTAACTCTGTCAGACTCATATGACCCACTTGTAACGGCTCTGGAAAATGTTCCTGAAAAGGATCAAACGCTGGAATTTGTCAAGCAAAGGCAATTGACAGAGGAGCTGAAGCGCTCAGATAGACAAGAAGCATCAGTTGAAAAAAAAACCTGCAGCGTTTTCGGGGCATAAGTAGAAAAAGCAGCCGAAATTCAATGAAAAATGCCATGGAAGTGGCAAACGGGAACATTTCTAGAAAGATTGTCGTCAGTAGAAAAGCGTAGCGAATTCTGTGGTAATGAGCTCGGTGAGTTTCATGGCAGATGTTGAACGGGGCAAACGGATAAAACCTGGAAAAATCGTTTCAAGCTGGATTCGGGCTGTAGCGACTAATTAGTGAGCGACAATTCCGTTTTCGCATCTATTTGCATCTAACCAAGGTGTGCAGTTCAACATCAAGAAAGTTTTGCTGGTACCAGACCTGCATGAAAATTTGTTGTCGGTCAACAAAATGACGAAAGCCGGCATAACCGTTACGTTTTCTGGAGACTCAGCAGTCATGAAGAAAAACGGAAATATTTTGGCAACTGGTAAACCAAGCGGAAACTTGTTCGAACTAGAGCTATCAGAGAACATGTGGCATCGCCGTTTGGGACACATCAGTCAACATGGACTGGAATCAATGGCCCGACAAGGCTTATTGAGAGGAATAGACAAGGCTCCAAAGATCGGTATTTGTGAACCATGTATCCAAGGCGTAGAGATCCTTTCAGTGGCACAAGAAATCGCTGCTGAAAACGAAATCTGAATTTTTCGACCGATTTAAAGAGTACGAAGCAACTGTTACTGCAATGTCGCAAGTCAATATCTCGAAGGACCGTGGATCAAGAGAAGGAGTATTTTTCGACGAATCAGAAAAACTACCACATACAAGCAGAAGGGCATTCAAATCGAACCCGCGGTGGCCTATACCCCACAACAAAATGGTGTAGCGGAGAGGTTTAACCGAACCTTAGTGGAGAGAATTCGCTCCGTGCTGATCGACTCGATGGTTCCAAAGTATTTATGGTCTGAGGCGGCTCTAGCGTGCGTCTATCTCCTCAGTCGTAGTCCAACGTCAGCCTTGCCGAATGGTTTTTCTCCAGCAGAAATGTGGTAAAATCGCGGATCTTCGGATGCAAATGTTTTGTGTGGATAATGTCGTAGCAACGAAAGAAGCTAGACCCCAAAAGTCGTGAAATGATGATGATCGGGTATGCTCAAAACGGCGATCGCCTTTGGGACAGGAAGGCGAGAAAGGTGACCATTGCAAGAGATGTAAAATTCGACGAAGGCTCGTTTCCCTATGCTGCCGAGAAGATGCCAAAGTCTAATGTTCTGTTACTTGTTGGGTTCCCTTTCGAGCAAAAAGGGGAAAATGAAGCTGAACCTAACACCGGTGATGAAAATAAACTTGAAGATAAAAATGATGTTGAGAATGTCATTGTTCCAACTGATCGTAAGCAGACTGATGCTCATGAAAGTAAACCAGAATCAGATACAACTGTGGACGGCGCGCTCCCTCTGCACACAGATAGACAGCAAGAATTGTCAAGGAATAGCAGACGAAAGCGCAGACTACCCGGTAAGTTATTTGACTATTTGACTGGGTACAGAGCAACTTCTGGCAGTTCCCTTCCACAAGATTCGCCCGAGACGTTTCACGAGATCGAAAATCGATCTGACCGGGATGCGTGGGTGGAGGCCATAGAGGACGAACTTCATTCCATGAAGAAAAATAACGTATGGCGTTTCACGGGCTGTCCACCAGGAGTCGAACCGCTGCAGTCAAAATGGATTTTTCGAGTGAAGGAGAATGCTGATGGTAAACCAGTTCGATGCAAGGCCCGACTGGTAATCAAAGGATTCCAGCGAAAAAAAAATGACGAAACATTTGCTCCAGTTGCCAAGTCAACCACAATAAGGAACGTTTTAGCATTTGGCATCCAACAAGGTTTTGTGTTCCATCAAATGAACGTAAAAACAGTGTTTCTGTGTGGAGAATTGAAGGAGACGATTCTCATGGCAGTTCCGGATGGAGTTAAATCACCACCAAATACTGTGTGCAGATTGATCAAATCTTTATACGGACTAAAACAGTCCCCCCGTTGTTGGAACGAGAAGTTCAACCAGAAACTATTGGAGCTAGGCTTCAAACGATCAACGCACGATAACTGCCTGTACAAAGAATTCGTCCGGAAGACGAGATCTATATCGTCCTCTATGTAGATGATCCGCTTATTGTTGGTAGAAGCAGATGTCAATTATCGCACTAAAGAAGCAACTGATGTCAATTTTCGCCATGTTGGATTGTGGAGAAGCTATTCACTTTTTAGGAATGAAACCGGACCTCAACAAAGAAGGAACTATGCGTTTGTTTCAAGCTACAAATGTTGAAAAGTTGTTGGCGTGGTTCCAAATGTCGGAGTGTAATCCAGCTAAAACCCCCCATGTAAAGAGGAATGATGCTGTCTAGTGATGTTAGAAGAACCAACTAACCATACCGTGAACTGCTGGTGATGATTATGTACATCATGCTTTGTACCAGACCGGACGTGTGTTTTCCTGTAGGTTTTCTGGGACGATTCCAACAAAATCCATCTAGAGCACACTGGCAGTGCTTGAAACGATTAGTCCGTTATCTAAAAGGTACTAAAACTAAATATCTAGAATACAAAAAATACGCTGAAGCTGAGCCACTGGTCGGGTATGCAGACGCTGACTGGGCATCGGATACCGCGGATAGAAAATCTGTAAGCGGATATGAGTTCAAGGTGTTTGGAAATCTAATGTCTTGGTCAAGCAAAAAGTAAACGACAGTTTCCACATCATCCAGCTCTGCACTATCAGAAGGGATCTGAATAGCCGGTGTACTGGAGGACTTAGAACTGAAGAAGAAGGATGAAGCCTTCATCATTTTTGAAGACAACCAAGGTTGTATTGGGATGGCGCGAAATTTTGAATCAAAGCGGTCAAAACATGACTACATTGCGTTAGCGGACATGTTCAGTAAAGGCCTAAACACAATGGATACGTTGCGGCTGCGTTTGCGGCTATTTGTGTTTGGGGGTTAGCCTGTCAAATTAACGTCAACGCAACGCAAACGTATCCATTGTGTTTGGGCCTTAAGCCTTTGGATTCAAAGCGTTTAGGAGAAATATCCTGCCAAATAGGAATGGCCGATTGAGAAGGCGTGTTAACGTAGCAATCGCCAAGTATTACTAATTTAGCTATCACGGAGTATTATTTTTTCCAAACAAATCAATTCTAACTTGTACTTCAGCCACACAAGACGTGTTTAAATATATAGCTTGTTCGTTACTTGAACTCGTATTATTTCAAGCCACTACAAGATCCCTCAATAGAATTGTTTCTCATCGGAGTTTCGGAAAGTTAGGTTCAAATAAAATTTGTTTAATAAAACCAATCTTGCAACAGGATTGATTCCGTGCGGTCATTGTTTTTTTCATAAGTACGGCGACTCATGTATTTCAAGTCTCTGGCAAAGGTTTAGAAAATTAACACATTTTTTGTATTCGTACTTCCGGAAGTCGTGCCTCGAGACTTCCGAAAGTCGTACCTCAAAGTCGCCAACACCACTTTTTTGACCGATGAAAAAAGTATGAAATTAATATCTCTTCATTTATGCCAAATGTCTTAGAAATGCGTGACACGTAAAAATCTGGTGCTTTCTCTAAAAATTTTTTTTTCAAAGAAAATTTTCAGGACAACTCCAGATCTCGATATTTTATGTATTTCTAAGAAACTTGGTTGAAAAACTGATTTCAACATTTTCTGTGCGTTTGAGGCTCCACAACCTAGAGTCCGATTGAGCTGAAATTTGATTTTGAATGAGGATTTTTTCGACAAGAAGCTTTTCAACCTTATTGCAAAACGCAAACGAACCTCTTCCCTTGGCTACGCTTCTGTTCTATGGGAATCTGATACACTGAACTATTTGTTGAAAAAGAATTCGATAGTAGTCATGGAAATACGGAAATATTGGCATACTCAGTAAAAGTTAAACCACCAAAACAATTACGATAGTTGAACAGACAACAAATTTGGATTCTTTTTGAGACGCATTCAGAGAGAAATAAGAGTACGTAAATGTGAGTTCTCTCTCTCCTCCTTCTACCAGTATTTTTTGTTTCGTTCATGCATGTTCAGTTCTGTTTAAAAGGGGGCCGAAATAAGAAGCCTTGTGCAAGCGCATTGTACAGGTCTGATCAGGGCCGGATTTAGGTGCTGGTGTGCCCGGGGCAGATATTTGCATGAAGCATTCTGTTCTTAAAAAATAGAGGTAAGAAAATTTAAAATTTTGATATGACTTAACGCTTTGTTGGAAGCTGACGACCAAAAAAAAGGTCCCTACTCTGTCTTCACGTCTGGCCCAGTACTAGGAGGCCCCTTGTGTCGAAAGGCCCGGGTCTTTTGCCCCCCTTCAATCCGGGCCTGGGTCTGACTATTGCTGTCCCAGAATTTTGGTAAAAAGTTCACGGTAAACCGTTTCAAAAGCGAAAGTCTTCCGGTTTCGACTGTGAATAATTTCCTGCAAACTATAGCAACAATTCGCCAGGAAGCTCTAAGTAATGGACGAAACTTCTTGTCTAAACCATGGTTCAAGTCCAGTGGTTTGGCTATTAATCAAGCTGTATACCAGAACGAATGTTTGAACTAATTTTGATTCCATTTCTTCATTATTACCATATCGATGGAAAGTATTCGATTTGGCCAGATAAAACATCACACATTACGGCAAACTCAAATGTTACTGAATAACCTTTCGATCATTTTCTTTTATTACATATACTTTTTGATGACCACAAAAAAATAGAAATCAAAAATTTCAGTTGTCACCCGTTATTTGTTATCAGCTGTCGGAACTGAACGAAACCATCACTAGGGAACGGTATAGATTTCAACTAATGCGATCAAGCCAAGCACCGTGCGAAAAACGGCCACAATACGAGTAAAGGTACGAAAAAGTGATTTTGCTGCATGACAACGTTCGGCCTCATACTACCAAAGTTGTTAAAACTAACATAGAAACGCTCAAATGGGGAGTCCTACCTCACCCGCCGTATTCCCCAGGTATTGAGCCGTCCGATTGTAACTTATTCTGTTCGATCGTTTATCAGCAGTTCTGCTTATATGCAGACATAAAAAATTGCTTGATTCGTGGAAAGCCTAAAAAAGCGAATAATTTTATCATAACGGTATTCGAGCTTTGCCAGAAAGGTGGTTATGTTACATTACTATTGAAAAAAAAAAACGAAATATAAAAAATTCTTGAATTAGGAAAAATACCAATTTGTGCATGTGATATGCCTAAAATTTTCTGAACTTTTGATTTGATTTTTACTTTAACCTTATGTAAAGATTTGCCAAAATTAAAGGAAAGGAAATTCAAATAAAACAGGTTCTTTGAATTTGAAGCTACTTTGAACTTTAACTATTCTAATGAATATACGTACTGCGGTCATTCTAGTGGTTATCCAGAAACAGAAGATTCCTAGGAATACCTAACATAGACAAACCGCCATAGGCGGTGGGATAATTTTTCCCCCATTTTGCGGTGCGCCAGAACGTAAGCGTCAAATCTGTCAGCCCTGATGGATTTTCTCATGTTGAAAGAATTTCGCCAAATCAGCGCCTTCCGTCAGCGCCTGCGGGTATGGAAGGCTGACCGCTTGCGAATGCTGTGAAGACAAAAAACTCACTTTTTCGGTCGTTATATTAGTAGAAACCAAACTGTGTATTTGGTTACTGACATCCCGGCGGATGTTTACATTGCAGACGACCCTACCGGCGGTTGACAATCGTCCGCTACAATGGATGGCAGAAAATCTCCTAATAAACAATTGCTCCATGGGACGCTCAGTCATGGGAACAAATCACGCGGCATCTGCTTCGGTGTCTGAACAGTTCACAGTCGCAAAGAAAAACAACTAACGCGTTTCTGCTATAAAAATAAATCCACGCGAATTTTCACTCAGCGACAGCGTTCCAATCTCCTACCGAAAATATGTTAATCGATCAACTCCAACCACTTCCACCCCTGCCGGGGTGACGTTCGAAAATCCGAAGAGTGGAGCAATCTGGTCTCTGCTTCCGATGGTTCAACAGCGAAACGAAACATCCGCTTCTGACCAGTAGCGGAGTTTGAACGGCAGCAAAATAAATTAGCGACGATGTTTTTGGGTGGTTAAACGAGATAGAAAAATAAGAAATCTAGAACTCAATACAACGCCGTATTGGTTGAAAAATAACCATAAGGCACGCGTAGGTCAACGACGTCGGCGTCGTCAACTGCTTACCAAATATGCGGTACCTGCAGTGTGCGAGCTGTCATCGAAGAAGTCGGGCGCCAGTCGGACGGCATTTCGTGAAATTTAGCAGGCCTTGATCTAGCTAGACCTGCCAGCTGAGAAATCGCGCCGAGATGCTTAACATCGGCACGGAAGGTAATCATGCTTGGTGTGAATGATTGCTTTTTTCGGTACGATATAAATTTCTAGTTCGGATGGTGTAAAATTTTCCTAGATTGAAAAAAAAAAATTTTTTTTTTTAGTTTTAAAATGAACCATATAAAACTAGCCTAAGACACAAATTACTTTGTGGACAGATTTTATGTGATCATATTATTCTGAAACAAACTATAAATTGAAGCAATCCAAATTAGAACTACATTACGGTGAAATTTGTCGCCAGTTATGTTCTAGGACCGGAGAGTTATGAACCCGTGCCGAACAAATTACTTTCATGACAACTGCTTTAAAATGCTGTCAGTAGCTTAATAAATGTTGGAATGATTTATTCATAAAAACAAACAGTAGGAATTTGCAATTCCGTAAAAAAAATTGGTTCATTGAGAAACAGAGACCTGTACACCTCACATATGACGGATGCTGAATCGTTTCGCTGACATATTATTTGTTTTGATGGTACTTAAAGGTGATTCTAAATAGGTGTTTTAATTTATTTATAATTATATTTATATTATTTCATATTTATCTTGGATATCTCAAGCAGGATCAAGAACCATAGCAGCAGGGCGGATTCTTACAATTTCATTGAAATGACTTGAAATTTAGTCAACCTGAGTCAAATAGAATATTGGAACTGTCACTGAACATAGTTGATTGTACCTTAATGGTCTAATTAGAGGATAATTATGCCAACAGTGACATTACGCTACCGGAACAAACAACTTTAAAATATAAACCTAGCTATCAAACACAAAACAACTTTTCGGAACCCTAATTTTATGACAGATCTAAAAAACACATGCTCTGCATCAATCTCCAAACCTAGAACGTCCCTGAGATGAAACACTTTCGTGTGAACTCTGCTCTCTTGCCTAATAAACACCCTCATCTAGCAAATTTTATTTCCCACAATATTGACTTGTCTCCTAAAATACTGGTAAACATGACCGGGCGTAAAATGATCATACCTATATGTGCGAGTGCAATGCGAAAACAGCGTTTGTCCTGTACCGGATGACAGATCCTTCGCCGAATCGGACCCAGTTCAACAAACTATCGAACATGAATCATAATTTTAATTGCGTCCGTGGCAATGGCGCCCCGGACGACCGTGCGGAAATGAGAAATAACTGGGTGTCCTCCGAGCGAACGATCTATCGCTCATACGCTGTCTATGTACGTACATGTACATTCTCGCAGTGACAGCTTTAAATCAATGTTAATGTTGAATACGTCTGAACAAAGTCGAGTGCATGGTTTACAGATGGTTTCGTCACGACACTCTCTACCGGTTGATTAGACGAATGACTATTTTTGGGTTGTTTGGCCTATAACCGGATTCTCCAATCAGCTGCCGGATCAGCTGGGAAATGAACACCTCTAGTTGGGCTGAATGCAGCACACTTTGTCGCATAAATTAACCTTAAACTCTTCTCAGAATTCTTGTCAGTGCTTGTGTACGGTGATGGTGCGAACATGCAGAAAGATCTCCGGAAGAAAGAACTGGTCTTAGTACCACCAGTTTTCAGTTTGTTAGGGGATGGTTGAGTCTGGAATTGGTTAAAACTATTTTTTGGGTTTGGTAAAATAAAAATACAATCTAAACATATAAAACTGCAGCTCTGTCTGTCTGTCTAATCCATATAGGCTTGAAAACTACTGAACCGATTGGCGTGAAATTTTGTATATAGGGGTTTTAGAGGCCGAGAAAGGTGACTGAGATAGTTCGAGACCCCCCTCTTCTGGAAGGGAGGGGTCCCATACAAATGAAACACAAATTTCTGCAAATCTCGAAAACAAACCAAGTAAATAGAATCAGATGTGGCAATAGGGTGTTTTGAGGGCCAAAAAATATTTATTATTCTTATTACTAGACTCTAATTGGTTTGACATCTTCTTGCTTGAATGTATTGTTTTTAGTAATTTTTCATGAAACTGAGGGTTAATATAAAAAAACTGTTACATTGAATCTCTGCTAGTAGATCCCGATCGAAAGTGGAGGTGCATTCGAACCTGAACAAAATAGAGTTGATAGTTAATTTTAGTATGTTTTCCGAGCATTTTGAAATATCCAGATAGAAATTTAATCCGGAGAAAGGTCTTCGAAAACCAGATCGACTGAAGAAAATCCATACGGTTGGTATGCTCAAGCATACTTAATAGTTTTGGAACAAAAAATAGCCCATTATTATTATTATCAAAATTGTACTTTATTGTAGAAACATATTTAAAAAAAAAAATAAAATTCCATCTGTCATTACTTTTGAATTTATCCAGCATGAACTGGGGATTTTTCTCTGGATATTATCACGTTGTACGAATAAAACAGCGCAATAACTGTTTTGCAATCATGTTCCTAATTTCTCAGTATACTCGTAACAATTCGGTAATTGGGTTGTTTATCTACTCACAGATTTCTAATTTTTATATATCAGGTAAACCAGGAGCAATTCCCGCTGAAATCGTCCCACTGGTGACATGAGGTCTTCATAAAAGGATATTTTTGTCCCTAAATGATTGAAAATAGTGAAAAAATAAGAAAACCACTTTGGTTAGTTTATATTGAAGGACCCATCAAGTAGTAATCTTTTCGTTGATTTATTTCTCTTGAATTTGTCATTGAACCTCTTGCAACCAACACATCGTTTTATAGAGAAATGATAGAGCTTTCATTTGAAGTAGAGAAATATTGGCCGCCATCTTAGACTTCGCCGCCATCTTAGACTTCGCCGCCATCTTTTTTTTTATTAAGGGGGGATTTGTTAGTAGCTTAAGTATTTATGATAAATATTAGTAAATAATGAGTACGTGTGTCCAATCACAAATGGTGACTTCTCAACACTGTTAGAAATTTGTAATTTTAATTGTTAGGATTTGTTTGCTTTCGCAATTAGGACTTATCATTCGTAGGGATTTAAACCTACTTGTCAGAAAAGGGGAAGTAAACTTACAACTAACTTAATTGCTAACTTATTGGCTATAAAGAGACCTTATCGTAGCAATTGAGGATTGCAACGATTTTTGTCGAAAATTGTTAATAATTTTATTTGACATAGCTTCTAATGGTTCAACACCAGTAAGTCTATGTAATTCGAGTGTACCAAACCAAGGAGGACGCTTCAAAATCATTTTCAGAATTTAATTCTGAATCCTTTGGAGCGTTTTCTTCCTTGTTGAACAGCAACTTGACCAGATCGGTACAGCATAAAGCATTGCTGGTCTAAAAATTTGTTTGTAAATCAAAAGTTTGTTCTTTAAACAAAGTTTAGAATTCCTGTTAATGAGAGGATATAAACATCTCGTATATTTGATGTACTTGGCTTGTATACTCTCAATGTGCTCTTTGAAAATAAGTTTTTTATCATAAATTAGTCCCAAGTACTTAACCTTGTCGGACCAACTTAAAATAACCCCATTCATCTTGACAACGTGATTATTGTTTGGCTTGAGGAAAGAAGCCCTAGGCTTATGCGGAAAAATTATCATTTGAGTTTTAGAAGCATTGGGAGAGATTTTCCACTTTTGCAAGTAGGAAGAAAAAATATCTAAACTTTTCTGCAATCGACTGCATATGACACGAAGACTTTTTCCTTTTACGGAAATGCTTGTGTCATCGCAGAACAATGACTTTGTGCATCCTGGAGGCAAATCAGGAAGATCTGAAGTGAATATGTTGTACAGGACTGGACCCAAGACTGATCCTTGAGGCACACCTGCTCTGACAGGGAATCTATCAGATTTTGAATTCTGATAGACAACCTGCAGAGTTCGATCAGTAAGATAATTTTTTAAAATTTTGATTAGGAAAATTGGAAAATTAAAAGTTTGCAATTTCGCAATCAAACCTTTATGCCAAACACTGTCTCTCTGTCTAAAAGAGCAGCTCCAGTGGAACCTTCAGATTTTTTTTTTTCTTCATCTATAGTTTATTTGACACGGCACAAATACAATTCAATGTTTAACGGCGCCAATTATATCTGGTAGCTTACTTTCTAAAGTATCTTAATAACTAAAAGCAAATTTTTTATCCTCGCTGCCGACTACGAGCTGAAACTAAATCTAACTTAAAGCTAGAATATTTTGCATTAAAAGCACAGGTTTGCTGTTTGTTGGTTTTCATTGCCATAGGTAAGCAGCATATTAAATTTGTTCCGCTGCTGGGCCAAGATATTACGGACTGGCATATTGGGTTGTTTCCATCGGGCCTTGAGAGTATCGTGCGGGTCTGATTGCTGTTTCCGGATCCGGGGTCTTAACGTGTTCTTGTCGTTTGGTTGGATGTAGGCGGAAGGGGATAGGACTAAACTGGGGCGTGGATGGATTTCAGGAAAACGTATATAAGGGACATGTAGGATAGGTCACGGCTCGCCAAGACATCACGAACAGGAACAGCCGGCTGCCTACCTTCGGCCTGCAGGGAAGCTATTAATCTAGACCTGGCGTCACGGTGTACAGGGCATGACCAAACAACGTGCTCTATGTCGTGATAACCTTCACCACAGGCACAGATACCACTTTCCCCGAGCCCAACACGACGGAGATGCGCGTCAAATCTATAGTGATTGGACATAAGCCGGGACATCACGCAAATGAAATCCCGACCTACATACAACCCCTTGAACCACGGGTTCGTCGATACCTTGGGGATTATGGAATGTAACCACCTTCCCAGTTCCCCCTTGGTCCAAGAATTTTGCCAACTGATGATCGTATTCTGACGTACAAATGCGAAAAATTCATTAAAGGCAATTGGTCTTTCATAAATATCACCGTTTGTTGCGCCCACCTTAGCCAAAGAGTCCGCTTTCTCATTACCCGGTATCGAGCAGTGAGAAGGGACCCACGCTAAGGTAATCTGAGTAGATTTTTCGGATAAAGCACTCAGATGTTCCCGTATTTACCCCAGGAAATACGGAGAGTGCTTAACATCTTTCATCGATCGGAGAGCCTCTATGGAACTGAGACTGTCCGTAAAGATGAAATAATGGTCCGTGGGCATTTTTTCGATAATCCCTAGGGTGTACTGAATTGCAGCTAATTCTGCGACGTAAACAGAAGCAGGATTATCGAGCTTATGGGAGACGGTTTAATTGTTATTGAAGATACCGAAGCCAGTGGACCCATCAAGAAGTGATCCGTCAGTGTAGAACATATTGTTGCAGTTGATGTTTCGATATTTATTGGAAAAAATTGTAGGGATCTGCTGCACGCGTAAATGATCCGGGATTCCACGAGTTTCTTCTATCATGGATTATAGAAAAACACAGTAGAATCAGAAGTATTTGATAAGTCGACACGATTTGGAATATTCGAAGAAGGGTTAATATTTTGGGACATGTGATTGGAATACAATGTCATAAAACGGGTTTGAGAATTAAGTTCGATTAACCTTTCAAAATTTTCAATCACGGGACGGTTCAAGACCTCACATTTGATTAGAATACGAGAAGACAGGCTCCAGAAGCGGTTTTTCAATGGTAGTACTCCAGCTAAGATCTCCAAACTCATCGTATGGGTCGACTGCATGCAACCCAAGGCGATACGCAAACAACGATATTGTATTCGCTCCAGTTTGGTCAGATGTGTGTTTGCTGCGGAGCGGAAGCAGAAACACCCGTACTCAATGACAGACGGTATCGTTGTTTGGTAAAGCCTTATAAGGTCTCCTGGGTGGGCTCCTCACCATTGTCCGGTTATTGTACGAAGAAAATTCACTCTTTGTTGACATTTTTTCATCAGATACCTCACGTGGCAACCCCAGGTGCCTTTAGAGTCGAACCAGACACCAAGATATTTGTGTACCAAAACCTGAGAAATCGTTTTACCCATTAATTGTGTTTGAAGCTGAGCAGGTTCATGCTTCCTAGAAAAAACTACTATCTCAGTCTTCTCCGGAGAGAATTCGATACCTAGCTGTAAAGCCCAAGCAGACAAATTGTCCAAGGTATCTTGCAATGGTCCTTGCAAATCGGCAGCTTTGGCTCCTGTAACAGAGATTACACTGTCGTCTGCAAGTTGTCTTATCGTGCATGAATTTGCCAGACATTCGTCGATGTCATTTACATAAAAGTTGTAAAGAAGGGGGGTTAAAATAAATTAAAATAAAAGTTGTAAAGAGGGCTTAAACATGAGCCCTGGGGAAGACCCATGTAGCTAATGCGAAAAGTTGCCAAATCGCCGTGCGTAAAATGCATGTGCTTTTCGGACAACAAATTGTGCAAAAAATTGTTCAAAATTGGAGAAAATCCTTGTCGGTGAAGTTTACCCGAAAGAATGTCAATAGAAACGGAATCAAAAGCCCCCTTAATGTCCAAGAACGCAGACGCCATTTGTTCTTTGCGAGCATACGCCAGCTGAATATCTGTTGAAAGCAACGCAAGACAATCATTCGTCCCTTTGGCACGGCGGAAGCCAAATTGAGTATCTGATAGTAGACCATTTGATTCGACCCAATGGTCTAAACGACGGAGTATCATTTTTTCCATCAATTTCCGGATACAGGATAGCATTGCAATCGGCCTATAAGAGTTGTGATCAGAAGCTGGTTTCCCTGGTTTTTGGATGGCGATCACCTTCACTTGCCTCCAATCCTGCGGTACAATGTTTTGCTCCAGGAACTTATTGAACAAGTTCAACAAGCACCTCTTGGAATTGCCGGGTAGATTCTTCAACAAGTTGAATTTGATTCTATCTGACCCAGGCACGTTATTGTTACAGGACAGGAGGGCAACTGAAAATTCTGCCATCGTAAAAGGTGATTCTATCGCGTCGTGGCCCGGAGACGCATCGCGAACAATGTTTTGCTCAGGAACACAGTCCGGACATACTTTCCTGCCAAATTAAATATCCACCGACTTGAAGACTCCTCGCTTTCGTTGACCGTTACGCGATTCCGCATTCTTCGGGCTGTGTTCCAAAGAGTGCTCATCGATGTCTCCCTCGACGTCTCTTTCACGAACCGACGCCAATATCCGCGTTTCTTTGCTTTAGCCAGGCTTTTAAGCTTGGTATTAAGCTCCGAATACCGTATATAGCCGTCGGGTATACCTCCCTTCTGGTAGGCCTTAAACGCGTCGGATCTTTGCGTGTAGACATCGGAGCACTCTTGGTCCCACCACGGAGTGCACCTTCAGATTTGTTAGCTCGTATCATATTAGTAACTCTGAGCAATTGATGAGTTGTGGAATGCCCATGGCGAAATCCAAACTGTTCATTTGCAAAAATTGAATTTTCGTTGATGTGTGACATCATTCTGTTAAGAATAATTCTCTCAAACAGTTTACTTATTGAAGAAAGCAAACTGATTGGTCGATAACTTGAAACTTCAGCTGGTTTCTTATCCGGTTTTAAAATGGGAGTAATTTTTGCATTTTTCCATAATTTGGGAAAATATGCAATTTTGAAGCAGCAATTGAAAATTTTCACTAAAAATTCCATTGTGCTCTCAGGGAGATGTTTGATTAGTATATTAAAGATTCCATCGTCACCAGGTGCTTTCATATTTTTGAATTTTTTAATAATTGATTTAATCTCATTCAAGTTAGTTTCAATTATTTCTGCAGGTAAAAAATTCTGGGAAGAAATTAAATCAAATTGACGTGTGACTTCATTTTCAATTGGATTCGCCGCCATCTTGGATTCATCAGAAAAACATGTTTTTTTGCAAATTCGCAACCACCGATTCTAAATTTGACATCACCATTGGAAAACTGAGAAAAAAATGTTTTAGGATACATTCAAAAAATTAGGTGAGTATTGAGTTTACCTCTCCATTCTGGTAAATTTTCGAAATCGAGTTCAACGCATGACGCGCGGCCAATATCAAATAAACACAATATGCTGCACGCACCGTAATTTTTGAATAGCCTTTAATCAATTGGCTGAATTTCGTTAGGTAACAAACGTACCCTTTTCGTCGTTTAGAATTAGCTAGGGATCAAAAAAGTGATGATTCTACTCCTACTTTACTTACGCTGGCATACGCGTAAAGCAAATCTTCTCCAGATTACTCGGGATATACTTGATTTCTACCATACATTGGTAGACAATACCTACGTTTGTAGATAGTAGTTTAATGAATGAAAACAACAGTATACAACAGTAGCAAAAACAAAATCAAAAAATTAATTTGTTTAATTGCGAAACACGCGAAAACTGTCCTCCGTACAAGGAACCAAACTTTATTTTAGCAAAAAAAAAAACGTCGAAAAGCTTGCTCATAAATTACGTTACACTCAAGGAGGAGAGAGGGAGTGGAGAAATAAACAATGTGAATGGAGTGAAAAAGGGGTCAAAGATACGATTTTTTGCTTTACGTAATTTGTGATCAGACCCAAAGTCACGCAGGCATTGGCAATTAAACAACTGAATGAGGGGCCATCCACATTCCACGTGGACAACTTTGGGGAGGGGGGTCTGCGTAACGTCCACGGTCCATACATTTTTTTTGAATTTATATGAGCAGTTGTCCACGGTGGGGGATGGGACAAAATCCTTAAAAATCTGTCCACGTGGAATATGTATGGCCCCTAATATAAACTACATACAGACACACACCACAGGCTCAGCATATTGTGTTTATTTAATATTGGCCGCGCGTCATGCGTTGAACTCGATTTCGAAAACTGACCAGAATGGCAAGATAAACTCAATGCTTACCTAATTTTTTGAATGTACCTATTTTATCTAAGCTTTCCAATGGTGAAAACGATCAAGAATTGCTCAAAAATCAAGTTTTTGTAAAAACCGTTTAACCGATTTGTGCTCGAGGGGTCCATTAATATGAACTAACCTAAGTGGTTTTCTCATTTTTCCCTACATTCAATCATTTAGACACAAAAATATCCTTTTTTAACCGTTATGTCACAGACTAACAGACATAACACTTCGAACAAATTTTCAATAAAATCATCGTTTGGATGATTCCAGTACTTTACGTTAGTAACACTAGCACCATCTGCTGTCGTGTTCGCGCTGCGTCATGGATTTCGACATCAGCGCCAGCGTTACTGCATGTGTCAAATGGGGAACTACAAAATATGTATGAGATTGCATGACAGCGCCCCATACGACGTTTTCGCGCGATGACTGTTATTCGATTGAAAATTTGAAATGAACGTTATTTGTGGCGATGGAGCTAGGTTTCAGTGTTACGTCTGTTAGTCTGTGGTTATGTACTCGGCAATTTTTACACACGTAAGTACTCGGCAGGGTACCCGGGTATCCACCAAAATGAAATGCTTCTTACTTCAATTTTTGACCGAATTTTGATCTTGAGCCGTCAAAAGATTGGAAAATTTGTCTATTTTTAGTATATGGGGCCAAAAGAGCCATTAGTCCTTATATGATTCCCGTAAATCCGAATCTTCGGGACCATGTTCAAGGTCGGGAATCTGCTCCGAAATGGCCATTTCGGACAACTTATCAAATGGACTCAAAATGAATGAAAATCAACTCCTGGAGTGATTCCATGAATTTTTATCGGTTTTATCGACAATTGTACTAATTTGTCTTACCAGAACACGCTCCCGAAGATCTGGATTTACAGAAACCAGGTGTGGTCACTGGATCATGTCGGTCTCGGACAGTCTTGGCATACTCATCGTGTGTAACAAAGGGGCTCATATAATTTGCACAGAACACTAAAGCATGTTGAAAAAAACGGATGAGTTGATTATTTTTTCCCCGCGCTGAAAGCAAATGCACACTGTGTGAAGAAAGCAAAATACGCAACATCAGAAAGCTTGTATTGTAAAGAGGAAGCGCATTAAGCTCTCGCAGAGAGACTTTCCCGATTGCAACTGATAAAATGTAGATAGCGCACATGTATTGCTCATTGATAAGTGGACTATGATGAAAATTCTAGCTGGGGAACCGTTTCTGACTGTTTTCTTAATAACCTGTTCTGTAGCGTTTACATAGGGCTCTGCGCTATACGCACTGTGCTATGCTCACTGAATTTTTTTACTATCACGGTGCAGGTCTATGATAAATTCAGCCCAGACACAGTAAATTTACTCAACAGCACGCAGCTTTGGCTCGCCTACTCATGTGTGTAGTCATATTCCACACTCCCTACGCGCAAAGGCATCGCTCAATAAGGTTGTGCTTTTTTTCTTGCTCATCACAATGCCTACTAAAAAATTGATGTGATGCAATTTTTGTGCTGATAAATGCACAAAGATGAGTAAGTGGACAAGACTGGTCTCGGATTCTAAAAGTAGACAGATGTTTCAATTTTTTGACAGGCCAAGATCGAAAATCGGCCAAGAAACGAAAAAGCAAGAAGCATTTCATTTTGTGGGTATCCGGGTACCCTGCCGAGTACTTATGGGGTAGAAAAATTCGCAGTTTGCCCTTTTCAAATTTTTTCTTAGAAAATGCAGCTCTTTCAGATGACATAGAAAACTGATATAGCTAAACAACCCAATTGGTAATTTCGGCCAATCGGCAACTGCATCAGACACTGAGTTCTACTAAAGGTACGTTTAGATTATTAGACATGTCGGTCTGATTTTGACCTCTGCAGAAATCGGAAGTCTGCTCGATTTACCGTTCGACATACTTTGTCGAACCCGTTTGTATGGCGGTGTTCACACTGCTTGCACAAGTCGAAAGGAAGAAATGCCAAATGAATGTCAAATGAATTTTTTCCCTCATTTGAATATTTGCCAGGACACAAAAAACGAAAATGATGTTTTTTTATGGAAAGCCAAAACAAAAAACTGAAAAAAAATCAAAGGTTGCTATGTAAGGTGTAAACATAAACCAACATTGCATTCGAAATATTTTCGAGCAATCAGCTCGAATCAGATGAAAAAAACAGATAGTCTAAACATTCCTTAAATTAAACTGTTACAATTTAATTCATTTTTTAATCAATCTTAATTTAGTTGCAAAAAGAGCACACAAAATGTCATTCGTGATTATATCCGAAACAAATTGTGAATTGAGCGCATTCGTGAACAAATCAATTTGCTTCAAAAACACCCAAAAACTGCAGTAAAATGTTTTGCTCTCGATTTTACTATCGAATATGATTCTCAATAAACGAAGAGGCTAATATCCTTTATCTTGATACAAACAAAGAGCCAGAATCCGCCTGTTTTGTGTTAAAGTGAAGGGCGAAACTTATACACGTCAAGGTATAAGTTAATCTATAATATCTAGGTATAAGTGCATCTTTGAAGGAAACATTTCATGGCGTTTAGTAAGTGATGATATTTTCAATCAAATAAAAAGATGGCCAATAATAAAAGACGACACCCGACACCTTCAATAAAATCCGAGCACATACTGCGCCTCGTGAGAACAGAATTTCTTAGTACATTTCACAACAGTTGAAACTAGAGTTACAATTGAAAGTCTCTGAAATGCTGAGCAGTATATTCGAAAGTAAAAAAATACCTACTAGTTATTTCTTCAACTAACTTACTACCTCAGTAAACCCAAAATCTGCTCATCAGCTACCTGTGTAAATTATCTGATTAACACCGTCAAAGATGCATTTTTCTAGATAGGTTACTCGCTTTTTTGACCCGGTGAAATTATCAATCCTCCAGGATAAACAACAATGGTCGCAAAATTCGACCTCTGATTGGTCGTCATATGCTTGCTTTCCCAAGCACGGTAGACAATCAGCAATTAAGTTAGTTGTAAGTTTACTTCCCCTTTTCTGATAAGTAGGTTTAAATCCCTACGAATGATAAGTCCTAATTGCGAAAGCAAACAAATCCTAACAATTAAAATTACAAATTTCTAACAGTGTTGAGAAGTCACCATTTGTGATTGGACACACATACTCATTATTTACTAATATTTATCATAAATACTTAAGCTACTAACAAATCCCCCCCTTAAAAAAAAGCATTTTTAAGCAACAAACTGTTGTAGAATGATCATAATAATATCTTAGCACGGTAGACAGAATTACAGACCTAGTTATTCACATCTCGGGAACTGACCAACTGGATGGAACCAAGTTTGGCATAACAAATATGTCCATAATGTTTCGACACCCCTCCCTCTTCTGGAAAGGAGGAGTTCCATACAAATTAAACACAAATATCTACACGTCTCGAGAACTAACTACCAAATACGATATGTTCAGGTTCTTGAGAGCCAAAAAAAAATTTAAGGTGGTTCAACACCCCTCCCTCTTCTGGGAGAGAGAAGCCTCATACAAATGAAACTCAAATTTCTTCACAACTCAAGAGCTAATCAAGTAAATGCAACCAAATGTGGCATGTGGAGGTTTCTGGGAGCAAAAATATTTTCATGATGGTTCGACACCCCTCCCACTTCTGGATGGGAGGGCTCTTATACAAATCAAACACAAATTTCTATGGTGGTTTGACACTCCTCCATACTCTGGAAGGGAAGGGAGATCTGCCATACAAATTAAGCAGATATTTCAACCAGGTTATTCGAGAAACAGCTTAAAATGGTCGGGTCAATGCACAGGAGCCCAAACTCGACTCCAGATCAGACCGATGTCATAGCAACAGTTTCCTGAAGCCGCCGCCGGTGATGATGGCGCTACTGTTGGAAATATGGTCATAAGCTGCGTTCACTGTGCCGTATGTGTTACTGTGCAGATTTTTTGCGTGCTTCTAACTATATTGTAGGGCTTTCCGGAACGTGTTGAAACATGTTTGAACGTGACCATTTATGTCCTGCACAAAATCCATAAAACGTTCAAAACAAAACAATCGTTTTTCGCTTTCTGCATTTCTTCACACTACTTGCAACAACAGTTGATCTCGCATGGACGGTGCTTAATCGGCTGTTTCGCAAGCACTGACAGCCTTTTGACGTATAATCGAGCCAGAGAGCCAGAGAAAAACGGCTTCAAGCGAAGTGTATGGGGATGACGTTCGTGACATGTGATGTGCTCCAGATGCCATTTTCAAATCCAAGCTGGATCCATTCAGTTTCTAATATGGGTGTTTCCGGAACCAGAATGACGCTCAGAGGCCAGAAAATGTCTCCAAGTGCCATTTTGAAATCCAAGATGGCGACTTACGGTTTCTAAAAAACAGCGGAAAGTGACCACCCAATATGGTTATTTCCGGAATCGTAATGATGCACTGAAGCCACAAATCGACCTCAGACAACATTTTGAATTGTAAGATGGCAACCTCCGGTTTTTTGGGAAACAGCCAAAAATGACCGATTTCCATCCAACATGAGTATCTCCGTAACTAGAATGATACACAGGAGCTAAAATTGATCATAGGCACCATTTTGAATTCATCGATGGCGCCTTCTGGTTTCTGGAAAACAGCCGAAAATTACCAAATTACACCCAATATGGATGTTTCTTAAACCAGAATGACGCTCAGAGGCCAGAAATTGTCTCCCAATGCCATTTTGAAATTCAAGATGGCGACTTTCGGTTTCTGAATAACAACCTGAAGTAACCAAATACCACCCATGAGTATCCCTCGAACCAGAATGATGCAAGGAGCCAAAAAACTTAACTCAGAAAGGTTCGCGACCCCCCAAGAGAATGTCAGATACAGGTTTTGCAAGGCGGGCTGTGTTTTTCAGTCACATATCGTCCTCCAAGTCTAATTTGTTTCTCGTCTTGGTCCTAAGACGCAGATGAGTTAAAAATCTACTCTCACAGTGATATCTGGAAACCAATTTTAGTTACCCTTCAAATTAACCAAGAGGTTCGCGGGCCCCCGGTTGGGAACCACTGCCTTAGACTATTCGTCATCGAGAGCAACCGCCCGAAAGGGCGATACCGGTACTTTTCCTAGCTGACAGAATTATATCCCAATTAAACTTGCACGCGAGAAGAAATCCAGATTGGCTCTGTTCTCTAGCAATACACATCCGCAATTATAAATTTTGTGCGCCGCCTTCATACATGATCGAGCAGCAGCAGTAGCAAAAGTAGCAGCCAAGTAGTGGCATATATCGTATATATGCGGTGGGATTGTGTGAAAAGATGGTCATTAACTCGAACCGTGATCTTGAAATACCGGATGAAACTCGCGCGCGGGTAAGGGTAAACAAATTCGGCCGCCGCACGTTGCTCGAATGAATGTCGGAATGAAACATTTGGCACGGTTCAAAAGTTGACCGATTGGCCGCAGCGGAAATTACCGGTCAATCATGCGGACCACCGCCACAAATGACGGGTCGTATTTTTATCAAGCTGGGAGGTAAACAGTATCATTACACAATCATTACGTCAGTTTGTTCCGATTTAAGTCGCTGCGTGTGGAACTGATTATGCGAAAAGTTATTGAATTACATACGACTGGTAACAGTGACCCTTCGCGGGGCCTGCAATCACAATGAGGTGCCTTCAACGTAGTAGCGATTAGCGCATCGTTCGCTCGTTGGACTGGCACGCATTGTTCAACGAGCGTTAAGCTTTCCAAAAACCCTCCGCGATCCCAGTTAAAACAATATAAAAAAGAAAAAAAAAATCTCAGATCTGCTGCCAAAAAACTCATTACAATCGTTACGACCTACACGATGATATGATCGAAAGATAAAGACCATAACGACGGAACTTTCCTCGAGCTCTTTGCTTTACAGATTAGAAACCGACACGTAGCGTAGCGGTGAAACTGGTGACAGGTGGTGACCGTTTGCTCACACGTTCAGCGATCGCCAACTTTTGACGTTGGACTAACGTCTATATCGAAGTTAGGCACCTGAATTTGAAAATCTAGTAATTCAACCGGGGAAAACCAGGGAAAAGTGGTCAGGTTTTGAGCGCTTATATATCAGTCATTTCTTTTCAGAATTTCGAGGTTTTGGCATCAACCGATCAGAAATTCTTTTACGGTTGAATTTATGTAGCAAAAATAACCTATTGTTCGAGATACACTATTGAAAAATTGATAAATCACATCGATTGTCTAAATCATACCGAGCAACCAATCACCACCTCTCTTCACAAGCACAGTCGACACTAACGGATACAACCGATCTGACTTTGTAAACAGTCTCACAGCTTTCAACCAATAACGAGCTCGCTTTCGGTAGCTGCAACAGGTGTTTCAACACCGTTTTAAAACGCTTCTTTTATCATTACCACTGAACAGATTCTAAACACCAATGGCTTGATTGATAGGGGAAATATTGCGCAAGATTGTCATATAATAATTTAAATATGTTTTCGATACTAAACTAGTTAAAAGTTGTGTTAAAAGTCGTGCACATTCAACCAATCACAAGCTCGCTTCTTGTTTGCTCGCGGATGGATTTTTGCTCTGGGCTATATAATAGCCTGTGTCGTCTCATAGCAGTCATCAGTTAACAAGTGAAAGGTCACCAGGCCGGTCTTGTATAATCAGCAGCGGTGGCTGATTCCAGCGGCCAAACTGAGCTGCAGCAGAACCAGAGCGGTGGTATCAGGCAGCAGCGGCGGAGGTAGTGGGAAGCTGTATTTCTTCATTCAGCTCGGTGCTCCTTCGATCTGAGTTGGACCCCACCAGCGGTAATCCAATTCAGATATCGTTTGGTGAAAACGTTGGGTGTGTGTGCAGTGTGCACATATAGCGTATGTGCATCTGTATTGCTATGACATTTGCGATGATAGGGATGGCGCTGTTGCGTGTGTATGGCTAGCTATAGCGTGTGTAAGACACTAGCATGTGTAGCATATTATGGCTATTGCGTGTATATCTTCAGCGTGTGTACGGATAGTTATAGCTTGTGTGTGGATAGCTGCTGCGTGTGTAATGATTAGTTATAGCGTATGTATGGATAGTAATAGCACATGGTTGGATAGCTTATGCGTGTGTATAGATAGTTGTATCGGATGTATGGAAAGGAATAGCGTGTGTATGGATAGCTATAGCTACAGCGTGTGTATGAATAGTTTTAACGCATGTTTAGATAGTTATAGCATGTGTGTGAATAACTATAGCGGGTGTTTATCGAAGATTATTATTGTCATTGAAAATATTAAAACGTCTTAACGAACACAGTTGTGAATTTGATTTTACAGCAGCGATTTTAACTTCTTCAGCCAGTCTTTATTCATCGAGGAAAAATTACTACCTATGAATGATCAACACTTATTTACTAGAAATTTGACTTAGATCAAAACGGGTTCTTTTGAGTATCATAAGTTATTGGTAAAAAGAGTTGCAAGTTTTCTAAATGAGCATTCATTAAATTTTCGTTTTTGTTTCTCGGTGCGCGGTTTTGATTTTGTTTCTCGCACACAGAGAAAGAAACAAACTTGTCGCTATCGTGAAAAATAACAAAACAATTAGAAATGCTCTAAATCACAACTGAAGAAGTTAAGATATTTTCCTGTCACTCGCCCAAACCTTGATAACAACTACCGAAAAACGTGTGATTGAGCTCTTGCTATATTGAGTTATTGAACCAAACGTTTTTTTTTTTTTCAAATACATGAAGTTATATGCTGGGCTGGAACTAACCTAGCATGAGTTTTATCGATTAAATGTCAAACAATTTTCAAATTTAAAATTTTCGGTTGAATCGTTCTGGGCTCCAATTTCAGATAGTTTCGTAAAGTTTGCTTTTTGCTTAGATAGGAAAATTTTACCAATTCGCTCAATTAAATGATTGTCTTGGTAGTGCAGCAAACAAAGGGTTGATTCGAATATGTATGAAATGACAGCGATTAAATAAAAGATATCCATTCTTTTAGTATATATTATTATTTATAACGTTTTAACGTCTCAGCATCCAGAAATGCACTTTTAGATAAAATTGCAGCAAATACTAGAGTTGCAATTCTCTCTATTATTTGTTTTAATGGAATATAAGAATACCGTAGTCCAACGTCATGCGGTCGTGTCTTGAATACCACCCTCCTACTTTTTTTCTTCTCTGAAGAGTGAGATGATTAAAAAGTGAATGAAATTCATTCAAGTATTTTTTTTTGTTTCTATTTTGCCCGTCTGCCACATAAGCACAATAAGAAAGGATTCACGAGGCGGACACACGAAACCGGGCAAATTTAATGGCTGACATGTGAATCATAGCGTGTCTTCCGCTACCATCGCATCGGCGTCTCCGTTGGCGGCTGGGTGGATTCGCGATTATTAATGTTGAAACGCGGGTTTCGTAATTCTCGTCCGGTGCACCGTGTCGTTTGGCATTTAGTGCAGCATTTAGTGTCGTTTTGTCGGTTACCTTTAAGTCATGCGGAATATCCCACTATGGGAGGATATAACCACGTGAGCTGACCGTGAAATGTGTTGACCGCTACAGGAGATGACGGATTTTTTCAGGTGTTTCAGGCCTCTTGCGTGTGACAGCAGTCGGCCGTTCTGCCAGTAGGTTTGTACGGGTTGTACATTTGAGAACTGTAAAAAAATACCAGAAGGAAGTGAGATAAATGGTAATGGTTTCCTTTTTAAGCGCCATTGTAAATTTAATTTTAAATTTCCGCTGATCTATTATTTTTCAGCTTGCAGGAATGTAATTTGAGCGACAGTGGGAAACATTCCTATTTATTGTTTAGAACATGCGCTACATAAAAAAATTATTTTCATAATATCCACATTGTTATTTGTGAGTTGTAGTGAATACATATTCAAGCTCAAATAGTAAATCGGTTTGTCGTAACCGTTTTTTGATTTTTTACTGATACTCAAAGTTTCATTATCATTCTAACCATTTTTTACCAAGAGAACATTTCCAAACTAGCATTCAATAAAAAACAATAGCGATTTTCGGTCAAACTTGAGCTTGACGACCGCACATTTCGTTCATGCTCCTTCTTGATGAATTTGAGCTAGGAAAGTTGCACAAAAACCATCTAGCTGGCTACTTGGGATTAGTTTACCATCTTCAATGTACAAACAAATCGATCGATAACGTCGCCGGCTACGTTCATCCGATAGTTAGAGTAAGGAAGAAGGTTGTAAGAAGGGAACTGTTACAGTCGTTGTTGTCGAAGACCGAATTTACCTCTGTAGCTCCACAACTGCGACGGAAAGAACGGTTTGTGTTATCACCGTCATAAGGGACAAAATCAATGGGGATTCGTTCACCACCAGAAGCATCCAGATGTTCGAATTTAAGTCTATCACAATTCACAAGTACTCTTGAGAAAGCAGACGTGGTTATTTGAATGAAACGCAAAGTCCAATATCTTCAGGAGTATGGTTGCTAGTAATGTTGAAAGTTTTTCTGGTGGAATATGTCAAAGATGACTAGATCAAGATACCTGCCTCCCAGTTTTTTCATACATTTTGCTCAAGACACTTTTACAATGGTTAGTGCTGCCATCTGATGACTTAAATGCGCATAAAACTAATTATTAGCAAAAACGATTTATCGTGCATAATTCACCAGATGAAAATGAAATCTAGATGGCAGCACCGTATAAGGATCTTGAGAATTAGGTGGTCACGCCGTGCAAGGATATTGAAAACTAGATGGCAGGACCATACAAGGATATTGAAAAAAAGTGTTCACCATTAGCAACCTTTACGTCATCATGAAATTATCAGTATACAAATTAGTTCGACTTTCGTTAACGCACAGCGACAATCATGTCCGCTGCATACTGCAAGAGTCAGGTATCTTGTTATAGTCATTTCTGAATATGTCCAGTAGGTGTCGCACATGTATTACGTCTGTTAATCTGTGCTATTAGTGTAACTTTAGTTTTCCAAAGTAAGACGTACAGTCTCCTGTTAAGAATTCCTTCTTACAACATTATATTTTGCGAAATATTGCCCCTTGCATGAATATTTAGACTTCTGTGATAATCATTCATTGCCCAACTTCTTATTTCGCTCTATCAAATTGACACCTCAGTAGCGCAGTGGCAGTTTTTGCCTTTCTCCTAGAAAGGTATAGCAATCACTGGAAAAACCAAAGGTATAAAAGTGGTCCCAATGGCCGAATGTCATATACCGCTCGACCCCTTTCGACGAACTGAGCATTTTCTGTATGTATGTATGTGTGTATGTGTGTGTGTATGTGTATGTGCAACTTTTTTTTCTCTCTCACTTCCCTCAGAGATGGCTGGACCGATTTTCATAAAATTAATTGCAAATGAAAGGTCTGGTTGCGCCATAGGTTGCTATTGAGTTTCATTGTAATCGGATTTTCAGTTTAGAGGTTATGTATCAAAATGTAAAAATCATGAAACATCAATATCTCAAAAACTACACAACCGATTTCAATAAAACTGATTTCAAATGATCGGGCTGTCTCCAGAACTCCTAACATTTAAATTTCGTTATGATTGAACATATGGTTCAAAAGTTATGTAAACAAAAGTTATCCTGAGGTTGTTTTAACTCACTCATTTTCTCAGAGATGGCTGAACCGATTTTCACAAAACTAGTGTCAAATGAAAGGTCTAGTAGCCCCATAGGTTTCTATTGAATTTCATTGCAATCGGATTGTAACTTTGTCCGTTGTTCATAAAAATGTGAAATCACATAATGAAGGTAAACATATTGACTTTCTTCTAACGATCACTGGCTAATTAAAAGGTAGAAAAGTCATCCAAATGGCCTAATGTCATATACTACTCGACTCAGTTCGACGAATCGAGCATTTTCTGCATATATGCATGTATAGGTGTATAAGTTTGTGTGTGGGTGTGTACGTGTGTATGTGCACCTTTTTTTCGCACTCACTTTTCTCAGAGATGGTCTGACCGATTCTTTCTATGTTGGTGTCAAATGAAGGATCTATTTTCCGCTTAGGTTGCTAGTGAATTTCATTGTAATCAAACTTTTAGTTTTAGCGATGCGTCAGAATGTGAAAAATGCTCTTATATCTCAGAAGCTATGAACATAGTGGAATTCAAATAAATGGGCTTTTAAACCCTTAAACAATGAATTTCATAATGTTTAAAAATGTGGTTTGAAAGTTATAGAAAGAAACGTAACCCGAAGACTGTTTAAAACTATAGCTACGATCAAAATATGGGGCCTCAACATCATTTAAATTTGATATTTCAATGTTTGCGGCCTTGCACAGGATTGAAGTTGAAATAAAAAGTCATTTCTATCATTTCACTTTTTACCTTCCTCCTATTGCCTTTCGCCTAGAAAGGTATAGCAATCACTGCAAAAATTAAAGGTATAAAAGTGCTCAAAAGGGCCGAATGTCGTATATCACTCGACTCAGTTCGACGAGCTGAGCATTTTCTGCATGTGTGTGTGTGCGTATGTGTGTGTGTAACGCTCTCCCAATCTCACTCGATTTTCTCAGAGATGGCTAAACCGATTTCAATGAAATTAATTGCAAATGACAGGTGTAGTTTCGATATAAGACCCTATTGAATTTTATCGTAATCTGATTTCTAGTTTAGAGGTTATGTATCAAAATGTAAAAATCACGAAACATCAATATCTCAGAAACTACACAACCGATTTGTATAAAATTGATTTCAAATGAACGGGCTACCTAAAAAACCCTCAACTTTTGAACTTTATGAAGATTGAACATGTGGTTCAGAAGTAATGGAAAGAGACGTGTTCTGGAGAGTATTCAATCTCACTCATGTTTCTCAAAGATGGCTGGACCGATTTTTATAAAATCAGTGTCATATTGAAGGTCTTGTTGTCCCATAAGACCCTTTTGATTTGTTTTGCAATCGGACTATTACTTTGCCTGTTATGTTTAAAAATGTGAAATCCAGCTATGAAAAGAAACTTATTCCGAAGACTACTTGGACTCACTCACTTTTCTCAGAGATGGTTGACCCGATTTCCATAGAATTAGTATCAAATGAAAGGTCTAGCTGCCTCATAACACCCTATTGAATTTTGCTGTAATCGCACTGTAACTTCGTCTGTAATGTATCGAAATATGAAAATCACGAAACTTCATTATCATAGAAACTACACAACTGATTTGAACAATATTGATATCAGATGAACGGGCTAGTTAAGGGTTAACTGATGAATTATGATTGAACACGTGGTTTCAAAGTTTGGCTGCGCTATACGTTACCTTTTCATTTGATTGTTATCAAACTTAAGCAACCGTTATGTATTAAATTGTTAAAACAACGAAAGTCTATTATCTCAAGTATGTCGTGTAATACTTGAACATCGTGTAATAATTCAACATAACTAGTGTCATACAAACGAGTCATCTCTCAAACTTACAAATAACAAACTTCATAACAATTTGATATGCTGTTCAAAAGTTTTGGAAAGAAAAGAAATTCAACACTATACCTGCTTTGGTCAATATATATGGCCTCAACATGATTTAAATGTGGTATCGTACTATCTAAACGTTCCCGGTATCGCTCGTGATTAAATTGTTCGAAATTAAAAGTCATTTCTTCTATTTCGCTATTTCTTAAGCACTAACATTACGTCAAATTTCATATTTTATACTTTAATTACAACATCAATATTTTAGAACCTAAAGAAGTAGACGTCTTTTATTTTTCGCGTCCGTGTTTTTACAGGAAAATTATAAATACAAACCGACAACAGAAGTATATACATAAATTTATTAAGCTACATATGCCACTAGTGCCAAGTGTAACAATTTGCTGTGATAATAAGCCAGTGAGCTGTTAAACGTGTTAGTTCAGTGAGTGAGTGGAAGTCGCAGGATTGTGGAAAAGTATAAATTCGAATTGATGTTTGTAATAGAACCCTAGACGGCGCAAATATGGTTTATAAATAAGGCTAAGTATTCTTTCCTGCATATTTCTATTCTATCTTAGATTTCATCGATGAAAATGGAGGATTATTTACATAACGCGTTAATATAGTTAATGGAAGAATTGCTGCGTAATAGTTAGGTGGTATTCAGTAGTTTTAGATATTTTTAGTAACTGATATGCTCCCAGGATTTTCTAAGGAAAACTGGTGATGTTGAAGCTATTGAGTTGGTAAATATCTATAATTCTAATTAGCCCACACAACAGCCTTTGTGATATTTAAAGTTTAATTTCGCGTAACGTAGAGTATCATTTACCAAAAAGGAGAAAAGCTGTTCTTTTTCATATGATCACAAATTCTACCCTGTTATACTCGTAGTGATGCAGTGGAACCCGCGGTCTCTAAACCAAACGAGCATCACCATCCCTCTTCTTCCCAAGTAGTACCGCCTTTTGGTCGTGGCCAGCGTCGTTCTTGGTTAGTTGTAAAAGTATTTCGAACCAGTGAAAATTACACAATGAGAATGTAACGTTGATCCTAGGTCCCAAGCACCATTAGTCTGGTTCATTTTGCAATTCTGTTGGTTTGATCAACCACGGAGTGCAACTGCGGGCAGTCTATCTATGCTTTACTATGCTTTATTTAAGGGATTAAACATAAATAATGCCAAGCAAAAAAATAACAAAAATAATTTCAAATTCAGCAGCTTAGACCAGAAAAGCCACAAATGAAATGAATCTAGTCAAAATTTAGCCTAGAAGGGCTAAGAAACGCAACAGGACAAATATATTCTAATTTTTGCTGTAAATGGTTCCGTCTTCCATGTATGATTTTTTGATGTAGTTTGATGCGAAAACAAATTTCCCCGAGTTTGGATATATTTCAACTTAAGCCGCAACAATGGCGCCATTTCGAATTTTTGAGAAATCGGAAATTTTTGATGTTTTTTCGACGCCAAAGCCAAATATCGAAATTTCGAGAGTTTGACCACATATTAGGATCTTCTTACCTACCTTAAAAAAAAACAGATCTTAAATCGAACAAAAATTGGGCACAAAACGATGATTCTACGAAAACGGTTTTGGTATGGTTTTAATATATTCCACAAAGCAGAATAATATGGAGTATGATAATCATTGATCGTAATGCGCTAATTTCTAAAAGTGGTAGTCAAATTATGTCTTATATTGAGAAAAAAGTCTTAGAGGTCGTTTGGCGGGTGTCTGATCTACGTAAAATGTCAGAAACATGTCGTTTTCCCCTACAATACTAAAATAGGTTTATAACGACGTTAAATTACCTTATTTGAAATCTCTTTAATGTAGCATCAAGAGTGTAAGCAACACTAAAAGATACAATAACAGCTTGTCTTCACATGATTCTCCCCTTTTTGTGGGGAGGGGGTCTCATTTTTGGCCAGGACCGGTCAAAACATAAAAATCTCGCTTCAGCTATGTGACAGAATCATCGCAGGTAAATTCAATGTCTGAAACATTTCAAATTATAACAAAGTATTCTCATGGAACGGTTTTAAAATTTAATTTAATTGAAATAAGATCCCAATTACATAGTTCTTAGATTAAATAGGAATCAGTATTTCAACGGTGGAATTGCAATTACAAACTTAAGACGTTCTGAGCTAGACTTACCAATAAAGCAGTGCGAAAATATGTCATACCCTTTCATGGGCAATTTGCATTTTCCGAGCGCATTAGATCCGTTGTAATTATATCCATCCAGAGCTTCGTCCGAGAAAACCATTGGAAGAAATTGAACTATCGACATTCCAGCAGGTTTCTTGCGAGTCAAAAAGTTTACCTTGCGAAATAGTTAGAGGTTTTCACATGTTGCCCGATTGAAATCAGCTGAAAAACCTACATATTCCTCGCGGATGCGATCGTTTTGAGAGACCGAATTCTCGAGTCTCTCGACTTCCTCCGGTTCGACTAAGGGGAACGAAAATCCAGTTACATACGGTGCATTTGAGTCGCGAACTTCGTAAATCTCATCGGAGGATAAAATGTAGTATTTTTCCGGTGTGGTTACTGCAGAGTAGTAAAATGTTAGTGCTTTTGTTAATCGCTGCATAGAAGTAAAAGCACTAAGAATTGTCAGGTGAGTTAACTTATCAATGGGCTCGATACGACATACACGATTTGCGTTTGGTATTATATTTATTTTCCTAAATGGTCCGCGTTCGAATATGGTTCACATCATGTGATGATCCACCGAATACCACGTAGTTGCCAGTTTGCGGAACGACGTAGCACGCCGTTTTGATTGTGCTCGTCATGAATGTTTAACTGTTACAGTTTTGAATGTCCAAATTGAAAACAGAGTGCAATTAAGGTGTTTTTCTGGAGCCTTTTTCTCGTGTAATTCTGTGTAATAGTATTGTTTATTAGAATTTATGGTGGAATAGATTAATTGATATGTATTCACTGATATGTCGTGTGCAATGAATTTTTGAACGCACTGACTCTCGCATGACAGGTAATAGAAAATTCAATAAAGTTGAGTTTGACATCTGATGACTATTTAGTCAGCCTGAAAAAATCATGATTGGTTTGGTATTATCAATATTTTAAAGACTTTGGATTAGTATGTACATCTACACCTGATGTTTGCACTTAATGTTTTAGATACACCAAGCTTTGCCATTTTTCTATCTTTCCAACAGGATCACACCCTAGGTAATCATAGCTCAACTTAGTAATGAGCCAACATGACGCATAGTATGCCTCGAATCCGTCATCTACTACGTTTTTGCACGGTCAGGCTTCAAGTAGGGTTCTATCAGCCAAACATGTGTTCACCTCGAAAGCAATGGTTGTGGATAATACATGAAATCTTATGCTTCACTTTTTCGATTTTTCTAGCTTTTGGGCTGCTTATGTTTTGTATACTATGTTCCAATAATGACTAGGTCGGCATTTTGTTAACAAACTTAAGACTATATTAGCTCGATGGATGGTCAATATGGAAATTTTCATTTTTAAATTATTAAGGCTTTGTATGCATGAAACTTTGCCAATTTTTCTATTTAATAGGCAACATTCGCATCGACAACTAAGAGAGAATCGGCGTGAAATGTCGTAGTGTTTCGATGTAAACCGCGTTTCCGGCTCGGGAGAATTTTACTTATATTAACGTTTTCGGAATATAATGATTTCGAGGGGTATACCCAGATACTTGTTCATGTCTCACTGTGACTGTTTAACCGAAGATTTCGTCCGGTCGATAAATATCGCGATTAACGAAAACGCGATGTATACCTTCCCAAGAATCGCGACGTGCGTTCGTTTTTTCTCGGGATTGGGATTGACTCGGGATCGACAAATAGCTGATTGCTACGAGTAGCATGGGCTACATCGCGTGCGTCGTACGCAGAGGATCGCGACGGTTGGCTAGAAATATACTCATGGTTAGTTTTCGTAATAAGCGTTTTTCGCGGTATCTTATCGTTTTTTTAGAGCAGACAAAGTGTATACGAGAAACGTCGTTGGTCGATCTGTTAGGTAGAAAATGTCCGGTTGACCGAACCCCTAGAGACTCCGCGTCGGTACCTCCATGAGGTCGAATTATCTACATATAGATCAACAACGCGCAACTGATTTCGGTGTAAAGAGGATCACCTTACGAGGAGATATCATATTATTTGAAGTTGTCCCAATTTGATCAAAGGTCCAGTATCCTTGCGTACAATTTATTGTTGCGGTGTAACATTGTCAAACTGAATGACTTCGAATCGCATTATGAATATCGTGACGGAACTTGTTTGCGCGATACTTGTTCTAAAGAACCCGACACTCGAAATCAGCGCATCGTTTACCAAAACGAACCCTGCTGTGTACCTTGCCCTTTCTCCAACATCCCAGTGATTTCTCGTGGAAGTGCAGAGGTGTTCTCGGCTTCAAATAAGCGAGTATCACGTCAACATTTTCCTATACAAATTCCTTCTTTGACCTGCATTCGGATGCGGCCGGCGCTGGTATTGCCTAATATAAAGATTAAGGTCACCGGTTTTTACACATTGAGGATGCATGTTGGTCCCAAGCATCATCTGTTGGTTCTCTGTGTAATTACAGCTGATCTGGCAATAACGGAGTAGCAACCGCGGGCGGTCAATCATGCTCATGCTCATGCTCAACATCAATATTTTAGAACCTAAAGAGTGAATATACCTTTACTGGATTTAAGCATTCATATAAATCTATTTCTACAAATAATAAGTTTGAAGGAGAAAGGCTGAGTCTGACCGCTAGGTGGATTAATTTAGGTTTTTGGGTTCATTGTTGGTTTTGTTGATCATTTGCAACATTAAGTATATATTTTTGAGTAGATTTTGTTGAAAATTAGGTTGAATGGTTGAATTATCAAAACAAAACTAAGTGTTACATGATTGATTGGGCTATACTGAGTATCGATACTTTCTCAATTGTCATTGTATCGATACTAGACTTCACGGTTTCAAGTATACTATATTAATATATATAGGTATCAAGTACTGACCATTGCTGGAGTGATTTCCTATTAACCTACCAAGGTAGCAGTCATGATAGAGGATCTTTGTCTATATAATAAAATATTTTTGTCCAGCGTTTCGATATCGCTAGTATCGATACCTATCACCCAAACTGCGAAATCGTGTGCGAGATTCGACTGTGATAATCGTGTATTTCGGGGTAGTCCAATTTGGCGTAAAAGTCGCAATAACACAGTGCAACAATTTTTTTGCCTTGGCTTCTATGTATGATTTTTTTATTAGGTTTGATGCGAAAACAAATTTCCCCAAGTTTGAACATATTTCACTTAAGGGACAATAATGGCACCATTTTGAATTTTTTAAAAATCGGAAATTTTTTATATTTTTTAGACGCCATTTTATTTTGAGACCAAATATCCAAATTCCATGAATTTGTCCACTTATAAGCATCTTCTAACCCATCTTTAGAAAAAAACAGATCTTAAATCGGACAAAAATTGAGCTCAAAACGGTGATTCTACGAAACCGGTTTCGGCATGGTTTTAGTATATTTCACAGAGCAAAATAATATCGAGTATGTATGAGCATTAATGGTAATGCGCTAATATCTAAAAGTGGTAGTCAAATTATATCTTATATTGTGTAAAAAAGTCTCAGAAATCGATTGGTAGGTGTCTGATCTACGTAAAATGTCAGCAACATGTCGATTTTGCCCCAATTCCCCTACAATACTATATTAGGTTTATCTCGACGTTCAATTAACTGTTTTGAAATCTGTTTAATGTAATATCAAGCGTGTAAGCAATACTCAAAGATACAATAACAATTTGGCATCACATGATCCTCGCCCTTTTACGGGGACGGGGTCGCATTTTACTTTATCGAATTCGCGATGATTCTGTCTCGTAGCTGAAGCGAGATTTTCATGTTTTGACCGGTCCTGGCCAACCCCCTCCCCGCAAAAGGGGGAGGATCATGTGATGCCAAATTGTTATTGTATCTTTGAGCATCGCTTTTTCACTTGATATTACATTAAACCGATTTCAAATAAGTTGATGAAATTTTTTATATTTCTAGCTGAACATTTCAAAAGGTCCTATCTGCTTTCATCGTTTTTCCGGAGGGTTTTTTCATTTTGTTAATGGTTCAGCTCTAGTGGCTCTCCCAAGCGTGGTTTTCGTTTAGGAGCCAATAATGATCCCTCCGCTATCAACTTGTACAAAAAACGTGCCATAAAAGGTGTTTAATGAGTTGTGGTGATTGAATGAAAGTGATCAATAAAAAAATCGATCAAAGTAGATAGGACATTTTTAAATGGTTCTCTAGAATTGGTCTTAAAACAAAATGGCGTCTAAAAACATCAAAAAATTCGATTACTCAAAAGTTCAAAATGGCGCTGTTGTTGCCCCTTAAGTTGAAATATGTTCAAACTCGGGGATATTTGATTTTGCATCAAAATACAAACAAAATTTATACATGGAAACCAAGGCAGAAAAAAGTCAATTTTTGTTGCACTGTGTAATCAAAGCAGATAAGTAAAGTTTACCTCAGTTACGCCACCTGCATGTGTTTTTTTTTCGTTCCATCATTGCATTCATGCTGGTCTAAAAATCGTTTTAAAATAAAAATGCATTTCGTAAGCATGCCTCGACTCATCTTATCACATAAAAATGAAATTAGAATTTTAACAACAGCTTGAAAAACTCTTCATGTTAATTATTTGTAGCGAATTTCTTTATTCCACTGGGGCAGGGCAAATCTGTCGAGGAATAAAAAACGAAAATGCGATTTACGACGCAAGTAAGAAAGAGATGCCAGATAATTGTAGAGCAACATGTCAAAAGAATCTATCTACTTTCATCGATTTTCTTGATTGACTTTTCATTTGTTTAATAGTTCAGCTAAAATAACTACACCCAACGTGGTTTTTATTTTAAAAGCTAGATTAGATTCTCCGCTGTCAAATGGTGTAAAGGACATATCATGAAACGTGTTTAATAAGCCGTGGCGGTAGAAAGAAACCGATCGATCAAAAAAGCGATCAAAGCAGATAGATCCTTTTGACATGTTGCTCTACAATTGTAGGTAGGCATTTTCTGCCGTAAACTGTCATAACCTGTGAAAATTCTCTGAAAAAATCTACCGAACATTGATTTTTGGGCATTGTTTTTTGACTTTTACGTCATCACTGTTAACAAAAACGAAGCCCTTTAAACCCGAGACTCAAACCATCTCCGTACCTTTCTATCCAAGTATGATGACAGTTCTACAAGGTATGCTATTCACGTCGATGCATTAGTATTAGTGATCGTTATGAACTTTTTCCAATTTTGTATGAAATTTGAAATGATTTTGCATTTTAAACTAAACTTATAAAACATACTTTCCTGAAAAGTTATAGAAATGATGTTGAAACATGTTTTATTTGTGGGGAATACATAAACATGCTGCGGTTTAGGTAAAATATGCTGTTTTTCATCAATTTGCCGGTAACCTTTTTGCACTTTTCGTTATTTTCTTGTACTCTAATAGCGCTTCTAAATAGAGTCACTTATGTTTTATACAGTAACAAAAGTCATAAGCTATGACAATGACTAAGATTATGCTCCAACTATTAGAAATTAGCATTTTTATATATTTTATTTCGACATATTGTCGCAATTTTTCACACTAAATCTAAATTAATATCAATTTCTAGTGTGTTTCAATTGGAGATTCACTCTCCAACCAAAAAAATCAGATATAAAACAACATAAAACGAGAAATTTCTAAAAATGTTCTGAATTCCATACAAAACGCGAAATTTTTCATAACGAGATTTGTTTGTGTGCGTGGATAGACAAAAATGTAGCATACCTTGTAGAACTGTCATCATACTTGGCCTTTCTATATTCCATTGCGGCGGTTGGGTAGAAGCTGTCAAATTTTACAGTGCGCTCCGGGCAGCACGCCAGGTCAATTCTGGAACAAAATCGAGCATATAAAGTTGAGATACTCAGAAAGAGAGAGAGAGAGAGAGAGAGAGAGAGATAAGCGATGAAAAAAATAGCTGATTTGGCAACATATCAGAGGTGCCACATCTCTTCTCAAAGCGCAAAGTTGACTAACTTTTTTATTCGACTCGTATAACTGATGGTGACGGTGGAAGTCCTGGGGAATAATAAAGTGCATCACAAAAACCGTGAAGATGTTAGGGGCCATCCACATACCACGTGGACAGCTTGAGGGGGGGGGGGTTGTGGAATGTCCACGGTCCTTACAAAAAAAAAGAATTTACATGGGCATTTGTCCACGGGGGAGAGGGGGGGGGGGGTAATAATCGTTAAAAATCTGTCCACGTGGTATGAGGATGGCCCCTTACACACTTAAATTTTTTGCCGGGTCCCGGTAATTATTTTTTTTTTCAACCGAGCACTCAGTGATGCCATTCTCGGCAATAAATTACCGAGACCCGGCAATTAATTTTAAGTGTGTAAGTTTTATGTTTATGTTTAATTTTATATACTTTAATCACTATCTTGTAGACCAGGAAAATGATGATAGATTTAATTTTTAGCCAAGGCTGATATACACAGGAGAGTGTTTTTCGTGCGATATTTGCGTAAAATGCATGTTCTTGGCGTCAAAAAGAATACAGCTGGTTAGAAACTTTCAGCAGCATCTAGTAGACTGCTTGCTGTTTAAACCTACCGTTTAGTAAATATATATAAATTCTTAAAGTTACCCGCCACGTAAACTCGTGATAACTCACTGCAAATAGAATCTTGATAGGTATAAAATGCTGCCTACAAATCATCATCATCATTTTTACTGCAGCACCAGCTGTTAGTCGAACAGTCATTCGCCCATTGGTCAAAGAGTGTGAATACAGGCTTTAGCCACAGACAAACAGACGTGTCTCTTCGAAGAAAAATCCTGAAAAATCTTCGTCCTTATTTGAAACGTTACACTCATGCGCCACCATGTGAGCTTATTACCCACTAACTTATTTTCGTAAAACGGTTTGTGTCTTTGCTAGTGGGTGCGCATGGTTGCATAAATCAACACCACATTACTGACGGTTTTTGTCTTTGATAATGACTATGCATTAGGATGGGACAAAAAATAAATGTTAGCTCCCATGCCTTTTTCGTGTTTCTTATGGGTCCCATAACACCTGTGTAACTTTTCAGATCGATCGGTGAAACGCCCGATTTGCGCTCGATTTTTAAAGTTTCCATACGATTTTATATGAGAAAATCCACTTTTTCAAAACTTATTCTCTGGAAATTTCCAGTTGGCTCCTAAAAATATATCGATAAATGATATTTGTAGGAAATTTTTCTGGGAAAAACTCTTCTTAAGACCGTAAGGCGCTACGATGCTTGTAGAAACAGCTATTCACCCCAAACTGATTGAATGTCTTACTGACGGTTCACCATTGAAATTTTCCAGCAACACTGCTACAGCATGCTGCTATTGCAGACTTGCTTAAGTATGAGAAATAATTTCGCGTGGAATTATTTTCAAATTGTGATTTTTGCTCAGAGTATCTTCGGGGAAGCCTCTACGATAAATTTAAGCGATATCATTTCTCATCACATGGTTGAATTTGCAACAGCAGCATGCTGCAGCAGTATTGCTAGTAAAATTCCATGGTGAGCCGTTCGTCAGATATTCAATCAGTCTGGGGTGAATATCTTTTTTACAAGCAAGGTAGCGCCTTGCGATCTTCAGAAGAGTTTTTCCCAAGAAAATTTCCTATAAATATCATGTATCGATATATTTTTAGGAGCCAACTGGACATCTCTATAGAAAAAGTTTTGAAAAAGTGGTTTTTCCCATATAAAATCGTATGGAAGCTTTAAAAATCGGGCGCAAATCTGGCGTTTCACCGATCGATCTGAAAAGTTATACAGTTGTTATAGAACCCATAAGGAACACGAAAAGTGCATGGGAGCGGAAAAATAACACCATGGCTTTTTTCCCATATGACCGTGTCCCAGTCTACTAAGCATGCTTGCTTATAGCAACACTGCCCACTAAGCAAATCGCCTGTTTGTCTGTGCTTTAGCTTTACATTAGTAACACTAGCACCATCTGCTGCTGTTTTCGCGCTGCGCCTTGTATTTTGACATCAGCACTAGCGTACGTGCATGTGTCAAATTGAGAATAACCAAGAATGTATGACAGCGCCCCAGACGGTGTTGTCGCGCAATAACTGTTATTCGATTGTAAATTTGAAATGATCGTTTTGTGTGGCGATGGAGCTAAGTTCCAGTGTTACGTCTGTGCTATTAACGTAAACTTAGTTTTCCAAAGTAACTCTTACAGTCGAGTATCGACCTATAAAAAAAGGTCGAAAAAATCCCGAAAAAAATTAAAACTTCTCCTGTAAAAAACTCCCTCTAACAACATTTTTTTTTTTGCTGAAAAATAAAAGCAGATAAGTGAAGCTTACCTCAGTTACTTCACTTGCATGTGATTTTTTCCGTTTCGTCTTCGTATTCCTGAAAAATGCATTTTGTGCACCATCTTCATGTGAATTTTTGAGTTTCCACGATTTCCGCGAGAAAAATTCTTGAACACATCGGCAAGCAAAGACCGGCGGGAATCTGTGTCTACGAGTTGGAGGTCAAACTCTATTAAAACGATGAACAAGATTGCACTGCGCCAGCGAAATGCGTATCTGTGGAAGGATGAGCGTTCCAGTTATTCTGTTGAAAGCCAGAACTTGATTGATTCTCCTTTCGACATAAACAAATAAAAATATATGCTAACCTTAGTTCAGGCATCCGTGATTCACAGCTTCTGGAATGCAATGACCATATATGGATTCCCGTACGATCTTGGCAATAAAAATAATTCGATATTTGCGTCAGTTCACCCCTACAGGGAGTGAGGAATTCGTTTCGTTTGCCAACCCACTCTTCACGGCTACGATGTACGCCTATTTATGAATGAATCGAATCATGCTGTTCAGTTTGTGTAAACTTACGACAGGCCGACTGTTTACCATTCGAAAATAAATTAATGAATAATCGCGGGTATAGACAGGATTGCCCATACCGAGCACAGCATCCGCTGTAATACCGGACAAAGGCGTGTAATCCCTAAACATACAACGTGCAACAAGGCACCAAAATTAGATCGGTATGTACAAGGACGAGATTCGAAAAACAGTTTTTTTTTTTGCTCATACTAACTTCACTTCCTCTCGTATTCTGGCGGCCAAGAGTTTCCCGCGCCAATTTAGAAAATCATGCCCCCATATGACGCACCGGCCAAGCACGCAAATGGTGAGTGATAGTATCGTTCCTCGCCGGGTTGGACGTAACGTGTAAATAGTATGCTGGGGTAAACGAAATCTGAATAATGGAAAGATTTTTCGAGAGTTGGCAGGGCAACTATTGAATGAAATACTCTCTGGCACCTTGTCCTAGCCTGGTGGAAAATTTTTTTGAAAAAAAAGAACGTTCAAGCGTTTTATTTACACAAGTGGTGCTGATTGTTATTTTGTTCTGTAAAAAGCCTAGACCTAAATTATTTGGTATTTGCAATGCTGTTGATTTCGCAAATTGCACTCAGTTTAGTGCGTCGTTTTCAGTTGTTGATACTATAAATCAATCCTCATCCAGTTGCTCGGAATGGGGGAAATTGGACCTGGCCAGTAGATGGTCATTATCACCATGCACCAGCTGTGGGTCGTCGCGGATTGAAAAGAATTTCAAATATGCGCTAATCCACGAGGGTCCCACAGCTGGGATGGAATTCCGATCCGATCTGTTCTGCAAATCTCGGGGAAATTGCTCGTTTGCGTCAGCAACTTTCGACAGTTGCATATTTTATTTATATCCCAGAGTAAATATCGCTTTGGTATGATTGTTTGATTTTAAGAAGAATTGCCGCAAGTCGAGTTGGGTTAGAGGAATTGAAGAAATGCTTGCTTTTGTTCAATATTTTACCAAATTGAACTTAAACTAATTATCTGAGAATCAAACAAAAGTGTTGCCGTCTACCATATATTAGAAGAAATGCAAAAGAAGGCAAAATTCGGTGATGTGGCGCGCTTCAGTTACAAACAACATACAACGCGTCTCCACCACTTACCGAGAATGTCTTGTCATTTGATGTACCAAATAGCAGACATTGACACAATCTTGTCACACTTGTGTTGACAGATTTTTTTTTTGTGTACGTTAGCACATTTGAGCGGTGTTGTTACCAAGCATGAATATGATGGCGTTTGGACTATTTATTTTTGTGTACCCTCTCATGCTAACGTGGGATAGAAAGAGCATCGACTGTATAATTGGAACAGCTGCGAATATTCAATCACAATTTTTCATTAACAATTCGTGCTTGCGAAAGTAGGTTAGCCGTGTTGCTGTGAGCATGATTAGTATTTTTCAGCCATCCCTCGTATGTTTATTATTCCGAACTAGAGTTAAAAATAGAACAAATTTTATAAATATTGAATCTAATTAAGCGCCCTCCACGATGTCCATTTTTGGCGAATTTCGATTCGATCTCCCTTGCTGATGATGCAGAACCCTATGCCGCGGCCGCGGATGATGAATGTTTTTCACCCATTTTTGCGAAGCCTCTGACGAACGGGCGAGCGCGCGTCATTCTTAAATATTTATATTTCCCAATGGATGGATGGCTGGACGGACATCGGCGCTGACACATATGACACGGCGCGCCGAAGAAAATGCCGGTCGACCGGGATATTGACGCAAACTCACGCGATTTCGAACTAACAAACCGACCGACCGACAGTGCAGGCGGTAAACTTTGCTGAAAACTGTAATTAACTTTCCACAATAAACAAAACCTGCCTGTCGCTTCGTGTTCCCGCTTCTTTAGCGTCATCCGCCGGTTGTTTCGCGCGGATCTCCGAAGTGGCTGTGAGTGTCGAATGATTTAAGGAGAAATTTTCACCATACTTTGTTATTTGTGTAGAATTCTATCACACTTAACCTCAAATCCCCTTGCATACCTACCTCACGAAAGATATAGCAATCACTATCAAATTTATAAGTTATAAATGATACCCAACAGGCAGAATGTCATATGCTTCTCGGCTCAGCTCGATTGACTCAGCATTTTCTGTATGTGTGTATATATAATGTGTGAGCAAAGTAATCAATTTGTTGTCAAAAGTAATCAATTTATCAATTTTCAATTAGATACATTCGACTTTCTCTCCTCATGGTAAATAAAACTAAAAAGTAAGGAAAACGCGCAAATAAATTTTTGACGTTGTGTATGAAATTATGCAACTCCTGCCATTTTGTAAGTGTAAACTAAACTAACAATATGTGAATTTTTAAAATTCATTTCAAGTATGAGATTCAATATCACACTAAGTTGGTTGATAAGTTGCTTCGATCAGTCAAAGGCATGGTATGAGTGTTGACACCTGTTGAAAAGATATTTTTCAACAATGACTCAACATGCAACGTTCTTCTCTTGCTTGCATGCAACAATATCTGTTATTTCGGTTATTTCTAGTTATGAACCCATGGCTGCAAACCCGCCCCAAATATGGACTCACAGTACGGTCGAGCTCCCGAGCAGCTGCTCACTGTACAATAACCGGCGGAAATTTGGGTTAGTGAAACATTAGTTCCGGCTGATCCAACTACGCGCCGATGGACGCTTAAACTGTAGCACACAGTTGCACCGATTCTTGGGCAAACGAGCCGACAAATTGTTTTTTAACCCTTGGGTGGACAGTATTTGTACCCAAGAGGTTTTTCAAGAGGTTTTTCATTCTAAATGTGACTGAAAGGGTTGATCCGCTTTCGTTTTTTCTCTCAGCAGGATGGTGATGAGTACAATTTCTTTTCTTTTTCTCACTGATGATTCTCGAACCCGCTAATCACACACATGTACCGATCGTCAGCTAGTTTAGTTTTGTCCTTGGCTAAATAAAAAAACGACGGGCAGCGGTTTTCACTTCAGAATGCTGAAATGCGTTCTTTCGCGTATGATGATCTCCGATTGGGGCGGTCTGGATCAACAGCAAAAGCGTACCGCGGCGCCGTCATTGAAATGATTTCCACTGCCAGGGTTCAGAAAATGGCGCCGACGGACTTTACCGCAAGTGCACTTAACTGCTCTTCGGAATATTAGCGCTGTACACTGGCGTAGCGTGGTGGGGGCGGCGGGGGCGGTCCGCCCCGGGTGTCACCCTCTAAGGGGTGACACCCATGAGGAAAATTTTAATATGTGTCATTTTCATAAGGGTGATATCCTTGAGATTAACTATCAATTAGGTGGAGGTCGCGGTGAAACACTCGAAAATTATATAAATTTGCTTTCAAGAGTATAATCTCAACCAATTTTTCAAAAATAGGTAGATTTATTGCAATTGAAAACAAACGTGCTAACTCTCACAAATTTTTGATAGCAAAATGATTTCATTGCAACCTGGTGAAGGTGACACCCAGGAGGAAAGGGGCGACACCCAAATTTTCCGCCCCGGGTATCACCCGGTCACGCTACGCCACTGGCGCTGTATACACACATAAACAAACAACGAAGCATCAGAATGATGATCGTTAAAAATGCGGCTGCAAATGCAAAAACGATGCTGGCCGGAGTGTGCGAAAAATTGTCAACATTTTACGATCGAGTTTAAAAGCGAAAATTTTACACCCTGCTAGACCATAAAAATCGTGTTCACGTCAGAGTAAACCTTATACTGTATGTAACTTCTCAGGAAAAAGACTAGCTTAGTTCACCACCGGTGGATCAAACATTTACAAGGTTTGTTTAGGCCTTTGTTTACTCAACGCGAAGTTATTGACATTTTACGAACACCGAATGACGGCATTCTGATGCTTTATTTACTGAATTAGTAAACTGTATTGCGAATCAACTGCATAATTTATTTATACTGCAGGGGCTGCAGTGATTCACGAAATTACAGCAAAACTTTTTGCTGATAACAAAACAGAAAGTGAATATTTGCTGGAAATCAGCGTATAAAGACATGATATAACCACAGACTAACAGACGGAACACTGGAACCTGGCTCCATCGCCACAAAAAACGTTCATTTCAAATACAAGAAGAAAATGTCCAGAATATAAATCAAAATTTGAGTTCGTGCGCTTTGAGGAAATCTTGTGTAGTGTCGTTCATACTTAGACATCATCACCGAGCACGGTAAAATACATTACCGAGATTTCAACAGCTGAGATCACGGTAAAAAAAACTTGGTAATACATCAAAATACCGAGATTCTGTAAAACCAAAAATTTAACACCTGTCAAACTTTAACGAGATTCTCGGTAATGTTTTACCGAGTTACTCAATAAATAATAACGGAGCTCGGAAAATTTGACTGCCAAACTATTTCGGTTAAATTTGAAGTGTTTTGCTATTTTTTTCAGATAAACCCAGAATATGATCAAAAGCGATTAAATATACAAAAAAATTTATTTATTATCAAAGCAAGTAATTCAAAAAAAAAAATCATGCGTGTCACCTTCAAAACGGTGATAAGGTGAACCCTCGAAAATTATAAATTTGCTCCGGAGAGTATAGTCTGAGCCAACTTTTCAAAAATGGGTAGTTTTTATGCAATTGAAAACAAACGTGCTAACTTTCACAATTTTCGATAACAAACGGATTTCACTGCTACCTGGTGGGGGTGACACACAAAATTTCCGCCCCGGGTGTCACCCGGTCACGCTACGCCACTGATAATGATATAAAGTTTTAAAAAATCACGTTTTGCTCAGAAAATTACACTCTTTCAGATGATATATAATCATCGAAAATCCGTGAATTGCTAAACAACCCAATAACGGGGCTAGCGCTACGATCCTACTGACACCAATAGTCTCTCCCGAGCCGAGACTCGAACCTACGACGACTGGCTTATTAGCATCGTACCTCGAGACCATCTGGGAGATTTTCCATAATAATAATCAGCCGCAAATCCTGCTCATTTTACATCTACAACACCGAAACACGAACAAAACTATTAGTGAAGCACTCGTTATTTTGACAGCTCTGTTTTTCTGAATCTCGGTGAGAGCTTTTTTGTTCGACGAAATCTCGGTTAAATGAT